>NW_017729000.1:10770180-10771133 GCF_001723915.1 Gavialis gangeticus | reverse complement strand
TCAGCAGGTCCGGATGATCTCCACTCCAGAGTACTGAGGGAATTAGCAGAGGTCAGTGCAGGACACCTGGCACAGCTTTATGAACACTCATGGTGCTCTGGCCAGGTGCCAAAGGATGGGAAAAGGTCCAATGTGGTCCCCATTTTCAAAAAAGGGAGGAAAGAGGACCCAGGAAACTACAGGCCCATTAGTCTTACCTCAGTTCTGGGGAAGCTCTTTGAGAAAATTATCCAGGTGCACATCTGCGAGGGGCAAGCAGGAGAGTGGTTGCCCCTAAGCATACAACATGGGTTCATTAGAGGCAGGTCCTGTCAGACCAACCTGATGGCCTTCTATGACCAGGTCACAAAATCCTTGGACGCAGGTGTCGTGGTGGATGTAGTCTTTCTGGACTTTAGGAAGGACTTCGACACGGTTTCTCACACCATTCTTCCTAAAAAATTAGGAGATTGTGGTGTCAATGCCTTCACAGTCAGATGGGTCACCAATTGGCTGGAAGGCCACACCCAGAGAGTAGTGGTGGATGGGTCATTTTCATCCTGGAGGGATGTGGGCAGTGGGGTACCCCAGGGCTCAGTCCTTGGGCCCGCACTGTTCAACATCTTCATCAGCAACTTGGACGAAGGGCTGAAAAGCCCCTTGTTCAAATCCGCAGATGACACTAAGATGTGGGGAGAAGTGGGCATGCTAAAAGGGAGGTACAGGCTGCAATTGGATCTGGAGAGGTTCCAGGGGTGGGCGGATGAGAATAAGATGGGATTCAACACTGACAAGTGCAGGATACTGCACCTAGGGAGAAAGGTATGCTGCTGATTCTACAGGCTGGGGAACTCCCCTTTCACCAGCACAGAGGCAGAAAAGGATCCTGGAGTTATTATAGACTCCAAAATGAACATGGGCCGCCAATGTGGGGATGCAGTCAGGAAGGCTAACCGCACCTTATCATGCATCCA
>NW_017729000.1:10760379-10769750 GCF_001723915.1 Gavialis gangeticus | reverse complement strand
GACTTGATGATCTGCTTTGGTCCCTTCTGACCCGACCAACTATGAAACTATAAGGGTGATATGTGATTAATAGGAAGCAGTTCAAAGGAGAACTTCCTGAATGCATGCAGATGTGAGACCTTCCTTTCCCATGTCCTTGTGACAAAGTATGTAGCAGAATTTGCAGATTCATTGGAATCTGACAGGGCCACGAGCACTTCTGCTATGGCCTTAAACTCTCAATCTCTGGGTTTCCAGCCACTCACCCCATCATTCACACCACCAGAACAGAGTGTGAGACCTATAAAAAAATACTTGAGGGTATCATTATTTAAGGTGCTGTGTGAAAATTATAACCAGTGGGAATGGGATGAAATTTAAGAAAGAGAAAAGCTGGGGTGATCTCAAAGAATCCTCCTGCTGAGATGTCGTAAACTGCTGATTTCTCTCTTTAAAAACAAACACTTTTCTTAGGAGCATTTTCTGTGCCTCGCTTCTACCGCTCTCAAAATGAAAATGATTGAAGACTATAATCATATAGGATGGTTAGTACTAGATGGGACACAGTACTCCCCTAGCATATGACTGGCATGGTCCTGACTGGCAAGGCAGTAGGTTGAAAGAGCTATTAGATTTTCAGTAGTGTGTTCCTGGGGTTTAGATATGCCCTGGAACCCACTTCAGCCTTACCACTGGTTATCTGAGGTTGCCATTTGATATCAACTCTCTAGGAGGTGGAATTTGTTTTGCTGTTTGCCTGTAATGCTGGGAAAGTGCAGCATAAAAGTAGCAACTTGACTCTTATTTTAATCAATTTTTCAGACCCAGCAATATTTACAGGAACACTACCAAAAATATTGGCCTTAGTGATTCAGCCTTCAGTGATCCTTCTTTCTTTCAACTTGTTGAATTCCCAAATGTATTTTGCATTAAGCCAGAAGCCAGTGGTATTAGGGTGAGGGGACAGAGTATTCCTGAAATCCAAGGCGAAATGCAAAGAAAAAAGCTGCAGACAGGTGAAGAATAGGAATAAATTTGCTGTCTCAATGAACCTGTAGAACCAGTTGCCCACAGTCAGCAACATATCCTCTCCTGACCTTAATTTCCTGGGGACAACCTATCTTTGTAAATGCAGAGGTTCAGATGTACCAGACAACTGATTCAGCTAATCTCTTAGATGTAATGGACCAGATGCTGCTATCTTACATAAGTATTAATACAAAACAGTTGCAATTTAAATTATTGTATCCTAGTGGCTACTGCTCAGTTACACTAGTAAGACAGAGACCAGAATTTGCCATGATATATTTATTGTATTGAAGAAATATTCAGAATCCTGATTTTCATTGCTAACATTTGCTACTGAGATAGTCCACATGTTTATTCTCTAAGTTCCTGAAAAGCTGTGATGTGACAGTGACTGGTTAATGACTGCTGAACTCAATCCAATTCAAATATTATGTTCTACTGCAATTCTTTTTATTAGCTTGTGTTCTTATATCCTTTGATACAATTTCTTTCCAATCTCTCTCTCATTCTAATATGCATTTGTACTCGTATTTCATTTGGATGCATATTTTTCATTGAAATCTGTGCATGCACCAAAAAGAGAGATCTTGCAAAAGATGTTTCTTTATAAACTATCCTGTAGTCAAACCTCTAAAGGGCTTTTCATATTTGATTAGTGCTATCACATACAATATCAGTTTAAGTGTTTGCTTGAATACAAAGATATTGAATAAAACCTTCAGAAGTATCCAAGTGACTTAGGAACCTAGGACTTGCTTTCAAAAGAAAAGAAGCCTTCTAAGTAAGGGCTAGATTTGCAAAAGCAGTAGGGCTCCTAAAGAATGCAGACAGGTGCCACATGGGATTGAAATCAGTGGGACTTTAGAAATCTGTAAGCAGCTAAATCTCTTTGAAATTCTGGTGCTGAGTGCCTAAGTCACTTTTGAAAATGAAGCTTTTCATTGGGTTTGTTTGAAAATGTGTTTGTTCTTATTTCGATCATCAAGAGGGACAGATTTCAACGATATCAGTAAGAGTGGAGCAATGGCATAAAAAAAGAGAAACAAGCTAAATTAATGGAGCAATAGTGTTTCTTGTTGTTAAAATAATTACATCTGTTTTTGCAGCAAACATAAACTTAAAGCCCCAGGCGGCTGGGTTTCCTGTTCAGACTGCGTACAGAGGCCCAGTCCACTGTATTAGCTCAATCCTCCGGAAAGAGGGCTTAGCAGGAATATACCGAGGTGCTGGTGCAATGGTTCTGAGGGATGTTCCTGGGTATTGCCTATACTTCATCCCTTACACGTTTCTCTGTGAATGGTTCACCTCAGATGGATGCAGGTCTCCTAGTCCCTCTTCAGTGTGGATAGCAGGGGGCATAGCAGGTATGGACCTTTCTCTTTACAGCATTGAGAAATACATTAATAGGAAGCTTAGCCTAAATGTTAGGAGATGTGAAAAACTTTCTAAGCACGTTAGTTTTACTGTCTGTGTTAGATGTCTTTGTTGTGTTACTTCAGCTTTGTGCTCGAGGCACAGTAGATTGTAGTATGTACTGTACAGAGTCACGGGACTGGAAGGGAATGTGAAGGATTATCTAGTCCAACCCCATGCACAAATGCAAGGTACACTAGTCCTAAACCATCCTGAACAAATGCCAAGGGGACAACTCACTGGAGTCAAGTTATGGACTTGCACAAATGCATGCAAAATTGGTCTCCATTTTTCATTTTCTCCTGATGCAGAGCTCACTGCAATCCTTGGAAAGCCTCCTCTGGATTTCAGGGGAGTTGGGATTAAGTCCGAAACCTGTGTCATTAGCTTCTCTTGTCCTCTGGCGTTATGAATGGCCCATAAGCCTCCATGATAGTACTTTACTCTCTATGTGGCTCACAAGAAGAAACATGAATTCCAGTTATGCTCAGCAGGAGAAGCCACCAAATGGAGAGAGTTAGATCAGCCATCATTAATCTTTTCTCAGCTTTGGAGGCTCAAACCTGTGTCTTCTGTTTGCATTGGCCACTACTACTTTTATACATAAATTTAGGTATACAAACTTCCCCTTAAACTAGCTATTAGTTTATTTACCATTCCTAAATCCCAGGACTCTAACTTAAGACTAGGTAGCCAATTACAACACACTGGCTCTGTTTCTCTTGCAAATATACAGAGCACTAGCTAATTTGAACAGCTTCTCTAGTATGTCATAACACTGGCACAGCTCCAGCCACACTCACTGTCATGCACTACCTCCCCCATTGCTCTTAATCACACACACAGCTGCTGCCATGAAGAAACACCAGGTTAATTATGACATGGAATCAATAGGCAGGAGGCTTTGCAAGCCGTTAAATCTTGCGGCTTTGGAAATAACATTGCATTCTGAAAGAAAATGGAAGCAAGTCTAGGATGAGATTTTCTGCACCTAAATTAATATCCCAAGTATGTGGAAGACCTCAGTGAAGTGATAGATATACCGCTGACCTTTACAACCAGGTAGAACATCCCCTCCAACTGCAGTCATAGACACTCCTGTAAGTATTATGCATGCATATCAATTTCTGTCAAGGAATGGCATCCTTTTTAAATCCAGTTCACATGTAATAAAAGTAGTACCTCATTCACATTCCTTCCTCACTCATCACTCCCTTTCCCAATATAACCACATGAGTGCAGTCACAGTTTCATAGTTGTTAGGGGCTAGAAGGGACCTTACAGATCATTGGGTCCAGCCCCCCCTGCACTTGGGCATGAAAGACTGCTGGGATCAGATAACCACAGCAAGATGGGCATCAAGACTTTTTTTGAAGATCGCCAGGGTGGATGACTGTACCACCTTTGGGGGGAGCCTGTTCCAAACCCTCAACACCCAACTTGTAAAGAAGATTTTCCTAATGTCTAGCCTGAAGCTATACCTTCATTCAGTTTGTGCCTGTTGTTTCTTGTCCTCCCCTGGGGGGCCTTACTGAATAGATGCTCCCCCAAGCCCTGATGTACACCCTTCATATATTTATAGGCTGCCACCAAGTCCCCTCTGAGTCTTCTCCAGGTTGAACAGTCCCAAGTCTTTCAGCCTCTTCTTGTATGACCTGGTCTCTAGGCCTCTAATTATGTGTGTGGCCCTCCTTTAGACTGTCCCTCATTTCTCCACATCCTTCTTGAAGTGCGGTGCCCAGAACTGGACGTAGCTCACCAGCCGTGGTCTCACCAAGGCTGAGTAGAGTGGCAGGATGATATCCTTTGCCTTGCTCGAGATGCCTCGGTGGATGCATGCCAGTGTTTGATTAGCTCTTCCAGCTACAGCATCATGTTGGTGGCTCATGTTCATTTTGTCAGTCATGACACCCAGGTCTTGTTCAGTTGTGGTGCTGGCAAACGTAGCACTGCCAAGCCTGTAAGGATGTTGTGAATTATTTCTCCCCAGATGGAGCACTTTACATTTCTCCATATTAAATGACATCCGGTTGGGGTCTGCCCACCTCACGAGCCTGTCCAGTCAGCCTGTATTCCCAGTCTGTCTTTGAGGGTGGCTACACTCCCCCATAGTTTGGTGTTGTCAGTACATTTTGCCTGTTCACTTATAATACCTGAATCCAAATCGTTGATGAACATGTTGAAGACCACTCGTCCAAGTACTGACCCCTGAGGGATGCCACTGGTCACCTTCCGCCATGACGACTCATTTGCATTGATCAATACCCTTTGGGTCCTACCACAGAGCCAGTTACCTAGTCACCAGACTGTAAAGTACTCGAGGCCTCATTTTCCCAATTTAACCATGAGGACATCGTCGGAGACTAGGTCAAAGGCCGTTTTGAAGTCCAAGTATATGACATTTAACATAATTTCTCCTACCCAGGTGGTGAGTTACATGATCATAGAAGGAAATGAGGTTGGTTTGGCACGACCTGCCCGTAATGAAGACATGTTGGCTGTCTTTCAGAATACTGCCTTCAGTTAGCCTGTATGTGATGGATTCTTTGATAATTTTCTCCAGGATTTTACCAGGGATTGAGGTCAAACTGATTGGCTTGTTTCCTGGGCCCTCCCTTCTCCCTTTCATAAAGACAGGTACCACATTGGCTTTTCCCAGTCTTCTGGGACCTCTCCCAAGTGCCACGAGTCTTCACATAACTTTTCCATCAGTCGTGCGATGTCTGTGAGTTCTTTTAGCACTCGTGGGTGTAGTTCATCTGGTCCTGCTGACTTGTAGATATTTAGCTTTTGCAGGTGTTCCCTCACAAGATCTATGCCAACTAAGGGAAGGTGGTCACCCCTACCACGATCATCCTGTATCCTGTCAAGGAGGCTATAACACCCTTGGCCTGGTGGAATACCGATGTGATGCATTCATCCAAGAGTTTAGTTTTGTCCTGAGTGTCAGTTATCAACCATCCCATTTCATTTATTGGGGCCTTATGCTTTCCTTGTTCTTTTTTGACTACCTACATATCTAAAGAAGGACTTTTTGTTGTCCTTGATTCTGGTTGCCAATTTGTATTAGGTACGTGCTTTTGCTGTCCTGATCTGCTCTCTACAGGTATGGGCTGTTGCTGAATGCTCCTCTTTTGGTAGCTATTCCTGACTTGCATCCCTTGTAGGCTTCTTGTTTAAATTTCAGGAGGTCCATAACCTCCCTGTTGAGCCAAGCAAGTCTCCCAGCAATTTTGCTGTATTTCTTCCAAAAGGGAATGGACTTTGAGCTTTTAGATTTGCTTCCTTGAGGAATGACCACCCTTCTTGTACTCCCTTCTTCAACCATGGTCCCACAGGGCCTTGCCAACCAATGTTCTGCGTTTGTGGAAATTAGCTTTTCTAAAATCAGGCCTATTTCCATGACTTATGGTGAATGGAGAAAGTGATCATCTCATGGTCACTGTCGCCCAGTTTCCCTTCAATCCTCAGGTTGCTCACTAGATCATCCCCTTTGGCCAGAACCAAGTCTAGGAGTGCCTTGTCCCTGGTTGGCCTGTAGACTTCCTGAGTTAGAGCTCCTCAATGAAAGCGAGGAAGCTTTGTAAACAATCAGATCTAGCTGAGCGATCCTCCTACAAGATGTTTAGGTAGTTGAAGTCACCCATGAGGACCATGCTTTGAGAGTGTGTAGCCTCTGCCAGTTCTCTAGAGAATTCTTGGTCGAGTCATTCCTCTTAGTTCAGAGGTCTGTAATTAGACTCCTAAACAAATTGCTTCTAAAGCAGCTCTTTTGCCAGGCATTTAACTTTTAGCTTTATTGATTCCTATCATGGGCATTTGCAAGTTGTTCCTCATGACAACACTCTGGAATGTGGGTACATTTTATAGACTGGGGAGCATAGGTGGTATGTTAAGAACAGTCTTCTTTCACAAGGGACACCTCTTAGATTCTCAATCATGGACATTGCAGCACCATTTCTACACACTGGGGTCCTTCCTGATCTGTCTATGGTTACCTGCCTTGTTTTCTACTTGCGTTATAGTAAAATCCAGTTCTGCAATGCTTTCTCCAAATATGAGCGACTGGTGCCTCCCAAGTCTGGGGGGGCACCAGATTGCTGATGGTGGGGAGTCCCCCAGTGCCAGATTGCTGTCCGTTGGCACTTCCAGTTTTGTGGCTAGCACTTCCAGGGGGTGCATGGCCGATCTCAGAGGGTGTATGTACACCCCCTATGCGTTGCCAGTGCCTCCAGATATTGTGCATTATCTCCAGAAACAGCATTTCTGGTGTAGAAACAGTATGTTTTCCACTATCATTTCAGCATATTCATCCTTTTTTAGAAGTACCATCAACCCGATGAAAGAAGTGAGTGGTAAATTAGTGGGCATATGAAGCTGGGGTTCAATAAGGAGTATGAATAGGTATGCACCAATAGAGAGTATGTTATTAACTAGATGTCTCCAATCATAATCAATGCTCCATTGTATTATTTCACTACAAGGGAAGAATTCCCCTTTTTCCTTTCTAGGAGCAATCTCCTGGGGGACTGCTACTCCAATGGATGTTGTGAAAAGTCGACTTCAAGCAGATGGGGTTCATTTAAACAAGTACAAAGGGGTCATTGACTGCATCTCCCAGAGCTACCACAATGAGGGCTTAAAAGTAAGTAGCACTGCTAGAAAACCTTTGTAATAGGCATTACTCCTCCATGAGAAAAATGATAGCTCTCATTATCCAAACTGCAGAGAGATGATAGTAGATCATCAAAGTCAGTACAATTAATTATAATCAAGTCATAATAATGACCGTGATTACAGGCCTGAGAGAAACAAAGATTGGAATGATTTAGGGCCAGGTTATACAATGTTATTGGCACACTTTACACTATTAAAATCAGTGATGTTAATTGAAGCTGCTTATAATGAATTAGGAGCTGGCCCATAGGGATTGTTTCCTATAAAAGGGAGGATCAAGTACTTCCCCCATGAAAGTCGATGGGAACCTTGCTTCAGTTATTATTCAATAAGAGGTGATGAGTCTAATCTTCTGCTGCCCTAGACTGGAGAAATATACTACAACAGAACCTGTAGAAAAATCTATGGAGCAAGACCTGCAGGGAGCTTTGGTTAACTGACTGTGGGGTTTTTAGGGCAAACCAAAGGAGAGGAGCACTGCTCAGAGATGGCAAAGCCTGGTGTGGATGCTTAGCAGACACGGGAAAGAGGGCTGTTGATGCTGGATATAGTGGATTTGCAGAACAGCAACAGGAGGTATAAAGTAGCAGTATGCCCCTTTGCTCATTCAGCACTATGGTATATTCATCCTTAATATTAAAATTCACAGCGTATCGTCTTTCTCTACATATCTTAAGTGATAGGTCATTTGTGCTGAGCTGACCTCCTTTATAACTATTGACGAGAAGTGTGTCTTCATAAAAAGTCAGTGCCTCAAAGAAACACTCAAGATTGCCACCTTGTATTACACTGCAAATTACTTGAAATTTTAAGGTCCTGAATTGTGCATTTCAGCAGCACGAACTATACTTAATTATTTGATTCTGGATGTTGCTGTACTTAAGTGTTCTGGTTTTCAAAGAATATGTATGTTACTTTAAATGATGGATTCCCTTGTATGAGACCCAGATCTTTAATCTTCCCTTAGCCAAAAGGCCTATAGACAGCTGTGGGAGTGCTGCTTTTGTAAGGACTGAGGAGTCAATTTGATATAAACATTTTGGTCTTCACTTCTATTCTAAAATTCAATAGGCTTGATTTTGCTATTAGCTGTAAGTCATGTATTTAATAGCATGAATCTGTTAGAAGCAGACAAATTGTAATACTCAGGAAAACATAATTTTCTAAATGGTTAAATGGAAATTTCCTAGAATTGAGTTTGCATTTGTCTCTTGTGCAGTGAGTGTAATGCAACAGTGTTATGTTAGACGGTGGAATTTTTTTAAAAGGATCTGAGTGAGAAGTAGGAGTAAACAGTGTTAATAATACAACGAACCCTTTTTCACTTTCCATAAAGCACTTTACTGTTCAGGCAGTGAAAGAATGCAGCCTCTTTCACTCTCTGAAATGCCAACAGCAGTTCAAAATATGTCCAAAATTATCAGATGTGAATAGCTAAATCCATATTTATCCTCTTTAATAAATGGGAGGATTAAATAGGGTCTTAAACTGATGTCAGAAAAGCAAATTTGAAAGTATTGGTCCAGAGCAAACACTGCTGCTGAGTTTGTTTGACAGTCATGTGAGCTATTTGTCAACAAGGGGGAAGAATGACTCCAGGTTTTCCTTCTGACTGGAAATTGTTTTGTGACGATAGAGGAGAACTCCCACGTATTTTAGGAATGGCATGTCCTGGACTAGATGACCCTTGAGGTCCCTTCTACCCTTCTGGTTTTGTGATTCTGCTTGGACTGAGATGGAGCATTTTATAGACGTTTGGGCTGGAAGGGACCCTGGAGGATCATCAAGTCCAGCCCCCTGCCCCAGGGGCAGGAAGTCAGCAGGGATCATAGGATCCCAGCAAGATGAGCATTCGAATGTGTTTTGAAGGCATTCAAAGTGGGTGCTTGAACCGCCTCCGCTGGCAGTCTATTCCAAACCTTGGGGGCTCGGACAGTAAAGAAGTTTTTTCTTATGTCCAGCCTGAATTGGTTGTGGCGGAGTTTGTGACCATTCGATCTTGTCATCCCTTGGGGCGTTCTGGTGAACAGATGTTCCCCCAGATCCTGAAGAGCACCCCTGATAAACTTATAGGTGGCCACCCGATCACCCCTGAGCCTGTGTTTTTCCAGGCGGAAGAGTCCCATGGCGCTCAGCCTCTCATCATAAGGTCTGTTTTCCTGACCTCTGATAATGTGCGTGGCTCTCCTCTGGACTCTCTCAAGCTTCTCCACATCCTTTTTGAATTGTGGGGCCCAAAATTGGATGCAGTACTCCAGCTGTGGCCTCACCAA
>NW_017729000.1:10759187-10759472 GCF_001723915.1 Gavialis gangeticus | reverse complement strand
CTTCCCCAGGATAGAGGTCAGTCTGATGGGCCTGTAGTTTGCTGGATCTTCTTCCCTCCCTTCCTTGAAGATAGATAGGCATGACATTGGCCCTCTTCCAATCTTTGGGCATTTCACCAGAGTGCCAAGAGCTCTCAAAGATCCGTGCCAGGGGCTGAGCTATGATGCTTGCCAGCTCCTGGAGTACCCTTGGGTGTAACGCGTCAGGGTCGGCTGACTTGAAGGTATCCACCCTGTCAAGGTGTTCCTTCATGAGGTCAGCTTTGATGGAAGGCAAGGAATCTC
>NW_017729000.1:10757805-10758442 GCF_001723915.1 Gavialis gangeticus | reverse complement strand
CCACCTGCACCCCCAGAGCCTTAAGCCCTGCACCCAAATCCCTGTAGCACTTCATGACTTGGCTGGGAGTGCTCTGAGCCATGTCACTGCTGCCCACATGAATGAGGAGAATAGGGTAGTGGTCAGTGGGCTGGAAGAGTTTAGGGATCTTCTCCGCAATGTCTCAGATTCTGGCTCCTAGGAAGTAGCAAACTTCCTGGGCTAAGGGGTTGGGATGGCAGATTACCCCCTCAGTCCCCCTCAGCCCCCCCACTTTGCGTTTGGTCTTGGGGAGAGCAGGGGCAGTAGCTACGGTATCATCTGTGTTGCCTGAAGAAGCTGGAAACTCAGCAGGCTCTGCTGGGGCTGCAAGAGGTTCATACCTGTTGCAAAGGTCCAGCGGGGCAGAGGCCTTGGTGCGGTGGGCCTTGGGACCCTTGACCACCTTGGTCCAAGGGAGGACCGGGTTAGAGAGCGGTTAGGGAGGGGCTGGACGCGTTCAAGTCAGCGGGTCCGGATGCTCTCCACCCCAGGGTGTTGAGGGAGCTAGCTGGGGTTATTGCGGGGCCCCTGGCACGGCTCTATGAGCGAGCGTGGTGCTTGGGCCAGGTGCCAGATGATTGGAAGGTAGCAAATGTGGTCCCTATCTTCAAGAAGG
>NW_017729000.1:10752846-10757316 GCF_001723915.1 Gavialis gangeticus | reverse complement strand
CTCTGGATGGTGGCCTGGAGCTCCTCCAGCTGGCATGTCAGAGACCCCAAAAGGGAGCAGACCCCACAAGGGGAGGTGGCTATGCTCCTGGGCCCCAGAGCCTGAAAAAGCAGCAGGCAGCCCCTGCAGCCAAGAGCCAGGAGCTCTGTCTGCCTGGAGCTTGGAACCATGGGCTCCATCTGTATGATGGTCTCTGAGGTGCCGGGGGGGGGGCCACAGACCCTGAGGGGACCCTCGGGGTGCGGGTGTGCCCATCCACATCATGCCTCTGGTGCGCTGACTGTGGCTGGGACTGTTTACCCTGGGGGGACTCGCAGGCACGGCCTCGGGCCCTCCTGCGCAAACTCCGGTGCTAACTCGTGTGCTGGGCCTAGGAGTGCACCTGTTTGCATGGCCTATGCGCAAGGGCAAGTAAAATGCATTTGGGCAAGTAAAATGCATGTAGGTCCTGATCCAACAAATAGTACATAAACACTGGCTTGCTTAAGTCAGAAGGACATGCTTAATTTTTAAGGTTCTGCTCAAGTGCCTTGCTGAGTCAGGGTCTTAAAGATGGCATAAAGGAATAGCTTTGCTGCCCTACAGGACTGCAGATAGGTCAAGGAATGTCCCCCCTCCTAGACCAGTGTAGCTGTCCTATACCAGCTGCTCCTTGGAGGTCCATTGGTGTGCACTGGGATCAGCAGAGGCTATGACTGGAGCCTGGCACACTCCACAAGTCTTTGTAGCTTGCACTAAAATCTGAACGACTCCATTTCCCAGGTACATCCAACAGAAATGTTGTGTACCTGGTGATCCAACCCCTGGAGTTTGACCACTTGATGTGCCAAGCCAAAGGGTCTTCTCCCTATAATCTTGCTCTTCATTTTATCAGTTTGTTCACTATATATAATTTGTGTAGGTATAAAAGGGAGGGAGAGACGAACAGACGAGAGAAGGTTGATGAAGAAGATTGAGATTTCCTGTTTCCTGGTCATAAGGTTTTAAATGCACCTTAGTTCATTTTTTACCCACTGAAAAATAAAGAAACTTCTTGACAGCATCTTTGAGTCTTTCTTATTCTAATACACCTGTTTGAAGGGAAGTCTATGGAACAGGAGTCTATCAAACTTGGTATTGTATTCTTACTTTAGATGCCCATTTATGGAAATAGCAGGGTAATAATTTTCAGTAAAGAAGTTACTCTCCTCCTGTTCACAGGATTCCTATGAGTGGATGATTAAGCACACAGCTCTGTCAGTGCTATGGTATTAGCAACCCTGAAAATGACTGGCTCGTCTCCCTTTCAAAGCTTCTAATAGTCTGATTTCTGTCATGGTTTAGCTCAGTGTGTTTCTTCTTCATAAAGTATGCAACTTATTCCTTCACTATCTCTATTCTGAACAGGTCTTTTTTAGGAGCATGACAATCAATGCAGTGAGAGGATTTCCGATGAGCGCAGCCATGTTTCTTGGATATGAACTTTCACTCAAAACAATAAGAGGAGTCCAAGCTGACATCAATCCTTGACATCCAGGTCAGCTTCATGAGGACCTTCCAACACTATTAACATTAGAGAATGGAACTTCCTGTAGAAGTTATGGTTGGTGTAAAATTTCTGAGAAGCAAAATGACTACTAAAGGAACCAAATCTGAATATTTAGGATCCTGTCTTTGAAAATCTAGGCCAGGGTGACTTGGTGAAAGTCACAGTAGATCTCAAAAATACTTTGCTCCCTCTTTTTCATTCTAGGGTGCAGACAGAAGTTAGGTTGTTCACATAATCGCCCCCCGAAAGTACTTTACAGACATGCCATGACACGTGCATGGCTGCAGAGTTCTTTTTAAAGTGGCCAATTGCACAACAAATTAGCCCTCATCAAATGAGATATCAAATGAAGGAGGCCCACTTCAGAGGATATTAGGGAGTTTTGTGTTCCCTAGGTTAATTTGTCACACAATCAGGGCTGAACTCTGGACTGATGCAACCCAGCCCTGCCCCCAGGAGTTGTCAGCAGGAAGGGAGGGTGAGGGAGAAGTGAGCTACCAGCTAGGGTATGCCCTTCCTGAGCTGGGGGGGAGGGATCAGAGCCCCCTGCCTCATGGCCTCCCTCCCAACCCTCCCTTCAGCTCAGGTGGGGCAAACCCCAGTGGGCAGCTTGTTTCCCTCCCCCATCCTTTCCTGCTGACAGCCCTGGAGCTGAGGTGGGGAGACAGGGCTGGGAGAGAGGAGTTGCTTCTTGGCTGCAGTAAAGTTCAGTTCCACCCCCAACCCTCCACCCAACAGGTGAACATCTTTTGGGTTGGGGGGGAGGATGCTGTAAGTCATGGTGCTTTATGTAAAGTGCCATGAGTTATAGCAGGGACCTGTGTGTCTGTCAGTACCTACAGAGTCTGATTATTGTGAATCAGAAAGGGAAACTTGATGAGAAAAAATGCCTGCCCTGTTCTTATGCAATGTAAAGAATGATGCTCATTAAAATCCCCATTCATTGACCCTTACTCACCTCCATCAATCTCAGAGCTACAAGACTGAAGTCTAGTAAAGTATCTGAATTATCACATCAATTTCACTCTTCTCTTCCTAAATAGAGGATCACTGCCAAAGAGCAATACTAAGAGTGTATTTGGGGAAGCAAAAGTTCCAAGCCTGTTCTGCTGTTGTGTGTGTGGTCTATTATAAATCTTTCTTTTTTTGTTTTAAAAGTGTCATCAAGAAGACCAGACCAGTGTCTTCCTTCCCGGAGCTAAATCAACGGTGTGGAACTGATGAGAGCCTCATTGGTGCTGGCATACGATATGCCCTGAAGAGCCCCATCAACATAGTTTTCTCTCCTTTTTGTGGACCTAGTCAATGAAGAGCGAGCTACAAATCTGCACCAGCTAAATCCAAATCCAAATCCAAATCCAAAGAACATTCTGTTCCTGAAATCTTTCTCTCTGAAGTCCTAAAGCACCTTAACAATTAATACTGTTACCTGGTTGTGATCTAGCCCTCTGCCAGTAATATGTGTTGCCAGTGAGCCAATGGTGAAACATATTTCCCCCTGACAGCATAAGCAGTCATTTGTTCCCAAAGGCTGGCAGCTGGTAACACTAGACTTAATGTTGTGTCCTTTCTATACATCATGCTCTTGACACATCATCTCCAAGAATGTAGGGCTTCTCTTTTTGTCAACAAAGATGTTTCACCTCCTTAGGTATCAAAGGAAAAATAGCTTATACCCTGTAGTTCTGCATTCCTTCCAAATCGTAGTTTGGATCCCAGGGACAAAAAAACTGGTGATCTATCCTTGTCTTTTGAGAACATTGTGCTACATCACACCGTTGCCAGAAGAGTTTGATGTGATTTCCTACAGTCTTTTCTCAAGAAAGGATTTGGAGGGCTTCAGTAACATTAGGAGGGCACAGACTGAGGGAAGTTCCGTGGGAAAGCTACGGGAATGCTTACTACTGTCTCTGATTTGCTAGTCAGTGCTATTAGTCCTCGTCTTTCATGAGCACCACATTTGATACACTTTGTTCTCTGCTTTCCCAAAATTTACCTAACTTTCTTTATAGACTTCTTTTACTCTACCTCACCATATACACTGATTGATAGGCCATGCAAACAAACGCCAACTCCTGCAGAACTTGCATTGCTTTTGATGGAGGTTCTGGTTGAGTAGGGTCTATAGGATGAGGCCCAAAATATTTTCTCTAAAGCACTGGCTTGGCTTCAGACCTGCTGCCAGCAGGTCTAATCCCATTTACAGCAACAGATGTCAGCATGAGATCTTAATTTGCTCTTCTGTGTCCATAGCCTCCTGTCAAGGTCTTGTGTCTTTACACTGCTGTGTCTAACTTGTAAAAATCTTCATGATGTCTTTCCTAAGGGGCAAGTTTCTGGTGCAGAAAATAGAGTAGCCACGGCAGACAAATGCAAGGCTTTTAATGGTACCCGTAGGTAGCAAGAGTGAAGTTGTGGGACCAAGATAGAGAGAGCAAAGGGACACCGTGTTCTGCAAGAAGAGCTGGGAAGGCCACTGTAATATGGAAGGTGCATAGTTTGCTCAGTCCTGTCTTTGAGCTTCTCCTGTGGGAACGTATAGACAGAAAAGTAGCAACTGTAACTCAGAGTGCTGAGGGAATTAGCAGAGGTCATTGCGGGACACCTGGCACAGCTTTATGAACACTCGTGGTGCTCTGGCCAGGTGCCAGAAGACTGGAAAAGGGCCAATTTGGTAACCATTTTCAAAAAAGGGAGGAAGGAGGACCCAGGAAACTACAGGCGCATTAGTTTTACCTCAGTCCTGGGGAAGCTCTTTGAGAAAATTACCCAGGTGCACATCTGCAAGGGGCAAGCAGGGGAGTAGTTGCCCCTAAGCATACAACATGGGTTCATTAGAGGCAGGTCCTGTCAGACCAACCTGGTGGCCTTCTATGACCAGGTCACAAAATCCTTGGACACCACATGTGTCGCAGTGGATGTAGTCCTTCTGGACTTTAGGA
>NW_017729000.1:10747625-10747846 GCF_001723915.1 Gavialis gangeticus | reverse complement strand
CCTCACCTCATTCACGTTAAAAAAATTAGGAGATTGTGGTGTTGATGCCTACACAGTGAGATGGGTTGCCAATTGGCTGAAGGGCCACACCCAGAGAGTAGTGGTGGATGGGTCATTTTTGTCCTGGAGTGATGTGGGCAGTGGGGTACCCCAGGGCTTGGTCCTTGAGCCCCCGCTGTTCAGCATCTTCATCAGCAACTTGGACGAGGGGGTGAAAAGCA
>NW_017729000.1:10743075-10747614 GCF_001723915.1 Gavialis gangeticus | reverse complement strand
TCACTCCTACCCTGGGGGTCTTCAAAAGGAGGCTAGATGGACACCTTGCCGGGATCGTTTGACCCCAGCATTCTTTCGTGCCCATGGCAAGGGGTCGGACTTGGTGATCTGCTAAAGTCCCTTCCAACCCTACCAACTATGAAACTACAGGCGTTTCTTCCATAAGATGTTCTCCAGGTAGTGTGGGAAGGGAGTAGAGTAGCAGCCAGGAGCCTGCTCCATTCTTCTCCATGGAACCAGAAGAAAGAAATAGAGAGGTGAGGTTTCCCTTCCTCTAAAACTGAAGGGTAGTGCCTGGGTGCAGGATCAGAAGCTTCCCCCAAAAAACAGAAAGCAGTTCTTAGAAACATAGATTTGAGGAGGCTTCCTCTATCACAGAAGTCTGGATTAGATCTTGTCTTGAATCCAAAGAGAAATGGAAACGGGACCAAGAGACTTTTTCTATCACGGGACCTAAAGAGCCATAGGAGCAAGGCCTATGGCTTTCCTCAGTCTCAGAACCTGAGGAGTTGCAAAATTAGGCTGGTAGCATGGGTAACAGATTCATAAGGTCTTCTGGGTGTGGTGTTTACTGCTCCTGAGAATAACAAGTAATCACTTTTCCAAAAATGAATGACAAGAATGCATGTACCCTCTCAGCACAAGTACTTAAGTTCATTGGTTACTATTAGAAAGTCATTCTCCACATTTATTGCACACACAACTTTTTCTTTTCTAAGTATATATCACATGACCCCAGCTAGAATAATGGTTGGGAATATTATTTCTTCAGTGCTAAAAAGCTTATATGTAACTTATCTGCCTATTTTATGTAAAATAATTTAAAATAGAATGGCATGTGAGGGTTTGCAATGGCCTGTGGGTGGTTCTTCCCTGCAGGACATCTCTGCCTTTAGTCAACCAGACTTCAGTGTTAGCAAGGGTCTGGATCTTGCACCATTGAAGTCAATGGGAGGTTTGCAGTTGACTTCACAGAGCACAGAACATGCTTCTCACTGTCACTACATATGAACATGCCCATTTCCTCCAGAGGAAGTATTTTTTCACCATCAATCTGGTTAAGCATCCATGTGGCTGAGGCCATTTTCACTCAAGGATCCCAATAAAACTTTCACATTACTTACAGGACCTCTTCTCTTTTGTTGCTCTCCTACAAGATTTCTCTTTTGTCTCCTTTACTTCACTCCTTAGAATTCAATATTGTAGTAATGTCACTGGCCATTGGTAGACATGCTCACCATTTTCAAAACCGTGTTAACTGATTCACATCACACAGTTCAAATTAAATTTCAATTCGAATTAAGGGTTGATAGATGATCAGTGACCCATCAGCCCCTTAACAGACCCAATTCACAGTCTCTGTGTGTAGGCTTATGTACTTAGCATTGTAGTTGGAAATAATTAGGAGGCAATAATAAGCCTTTTAAAGCACAGCTACATTGTTGCAAACCTACTGACAATTACCTAAAGCGCTGTTCAAGAAGCAGTAATGGGTTCAATTGGCCTGAGTGTTGATGACCATCTCAGCCAATGTGTTATGGGCATGGGGAGAGGGGGCTGGCTCTCTTCACAGACCAGTAGCCCATGTACTTGGGCAGGGCTGGGGGCTTCCTTAGTCAGGATAATGATATCTGGTCATGGTGAGGTGGTGTTGGCACATTTGTCTTTATAAAGGTATTACTTCATTCCTGGTAGCTTCTGTTGTGTTGCAAAAACCCAATTTAGTTTTCCTTGCAAGGACTGATATTTGCAATGCTTATCTGCCAAGTTCCTAAGGACTGTTTTTCCTAAAAGCAATGCTGTATATACATGTTAATTAATACAGTTTAAATTGCCTAGTTCAGACTGCCCTAGCCTGCAGTAACTTTAATCCTCATTCAATGATCATTAGTTAATTTAGACTACAGCCATCCATGTGCATATAATGATGGCTGTAGTCCAGATTAAACCTCAAAACAATGTAACATCTATAAACGACCGCAATGACCAAACAGGGCTAGATGTGGTTGCCACCCAGTGCTACTCTAGGATTGGATGCAGAAGACCAGCCCCTGTTTGAGAAACACTGGCCTAAATATTAACCCAACATTGAAAGCAGCAGGAGTGCACAGAAGGCTGTCCTGTATTAACATTTATGCACAAGCTTACACATTAACAAGCTCTGACACTGTCAGTAAACTGCATTTTGGAAAGGCAAAGCCTAAACAGGCTCTTTTTTTAACTATTTTTAGGGCACTCTTTTCATGGGAATAACAAAAATGCCATGAAAAGGAAAACACTGACTAAGCACAAACCAAACAAAAAAATCCACTCGCTTACATATAATCTAAGAAAAAATTGACATGAAAAATGTGTGTAAAATGGTACACGGCAATATGCAGATAACTGGATCACTCCAGTAGAGTGGGTGCACATCCAAGGATGTGGGTTTTCAGTAAAAATGCAAATAGTTGCATTAAGAATAGCAACCAGCAGGGGGCACTGTTGTAAAGATCTTTGCAATGACAGGAGTCAGAAATAATACAACACTCCCTGACATCTGCAGTGCTATTACCTCTGTTCGTAATGCATGATGGGAATCTGATGCTGCCTGGCTCCCTTCCTCAGGATGATCTATCCCACTCCCGAGGCTCTCTCAGGGATACTCTGCTACTGGATGAGGGGGATGTTGAATGAATGAGTGAATGAGGAATTGTGCCATGTTTTTGTGAGGGTTACACTCCTGGAATCAGCCATGCTGGAGGAAAGGGGCCTTTTATAGCCTGATGGGTTGTCTCCTCCAGGACAGGTGAAATAATAAGTCTTTAGTTACACATGCATGGGTAAGTAAATGGATCATTAATTAAGTAATGAAACAATATCCAAACTCAAATGGTGGAGGTTGTTTAGCCTAGGACATTGCTTCACTGAGATGCATCAGGGATATTGTAAGGTAAAATTTTGATCCTGAGAAGCATTTAAGCATGTACTTAATTTTATGCCTAGATGGTTCTGTTGGCATCCGTTTGCCTGAATCTGAGCCTCTGGGGGGATAGCTTGAAGGACCTTGAAACAGAACCTCGCTATAGGTTACTATTGTATTACAACGCTCTAAAGGTGCTCAATGATGAGCCTTTGAAAACCTATATTCTTATGACACTTTTTTTCCGCACTGCATGTGTATGTACTGGCTGGAAGGGAACCATGGGATTCCCATTTTTATTGGTGTGTGCTACTGGGAGTAATTCGAGTCAGTCTGAGATGGATCTTACTGTGCTTGCTTGGATAAAACTCCCATGTATGTGGAAGTCTGCAGAAATGGTTCATCAAGTGTAAAGGCATATTAATGCTGAGAGGTGAGAAGGAGAGGAAGTCTGATAATAGGAGAAAAAAGAGGTGTGACACAACGTAAAAAGGTGAAAGCACTGGCCACATGGTGGCACCATAGCCTACAGTAACAAAGAGGAAAAGACGGCTTATTGCTATCCAAGGAAACACGGTAATGTTGGAGACAGAGTTGTCAAAAATATCCTTCTCATTTTAGTTCACTTGGAACTCCGCCATCCTTTATTCAGCACTCCATCCAGGTTTGCATAAAACTCAGCACTAATTTGCCTGAGAAATATATGTTCTTAGCCATACAGTTGCAGACACGAGATTAATATTTTCACTCGCTTCATTTGAGTATATAATAAAACCACAAAGAAGGCAGGGATATATAAAGACAGTCTTGTGCATGCTTGCTGCTCAGACTCTGGGGGAGGAGAGAACCCTTGCCTACCACGCAGAAGGTCAGGGATTGATTTCCAGCTGGTTCAGTTGTGCTGTGATGGTCTTGATACGAAAGTTAGAAAGTGGCTTTCCATGATCTGGTTATACAGACTAGACTAGGTAACAACAAACATCCCCCCGGCCTTAAAATCTAGGCAAACAAAGAGGTTGCAAATACCTTTTTTTCATTGTTTAAGTTAACAACCTCTTACAGAAGCAGGAAGTTGCCTGCCATGGTTCCCCTGCTTTACCTGGGGCAGGTTAGGGCGTTGTGTTGCATCAGGATTGACAACACTTTTTAATAAGTTTTTAGATTACTAATGTTATAAGATTGGTTTCTACAGGGATGAGCCTGCCTCAGGCAGGGGTTGGACTATATGACCTCAGAATGTCCCTTCCAGCCCTACATTTTTATACTTCCTATGATTTCTATTAGTATTAGAGTAGTATGTTTGGAAAAAGCATTATCAATGCTTTCTCTCTTTTTAATTGCTACAGCATTCTGGGGTTGCATTGCTTGCAGTTGTATAAGCAGTGAAATGCATGTCAGCACTGAGAAAATGGCGGCAGTGTCCTTTTCATAGTTTCATAGTTAGTAGGGTCGGAAGGGACCTGAGCAGATCATCAAGTCTGACCCCCTGCCATAGGCAGGAAAGAATCCTGGGTTCAAACGACCCTGGCCAGGTTATTTGTCTAGCCTCCTTTTCAAGACCCAAGGGAAGTGGGGCTCACCCCTAACCTGGGGAAGGTGGTTCCAGATCCTAGCTGCCCTGATTGTGAAGTAGTGCC
>NW_017729000.1:10742063-10742383 GCF_001723915.1 Gavialis gangeticus | reverse complement strand
CCCTCGTCCAAGTCACTGATGAAGATGTTGAACAGTGTGTGCCCAAGGACCGGGCCCTGGGGAACCTTGCTGCCCACATCCCTCCAAGTTGAAAATGACCTGTCCACCACTACTCTCTGGGTGCAGCCAATTGGTGACCACCAATTGGCGACCCATCTGACTGTGTAGGCGTCAACATCACAGTTGCCTGATTTTTTAATGAGGATGGGGTGAGAGACGGTGGCAGGCCTTCCGAAAGTCCAGAAAGACTACGTCCACCGCAACACCTGCGCCCAAGGCTTTTGTTACCTGGTTGTAGAAGGCAACTAGGTTGGCCTGAT
>NW_017729000.1:10726659-10737063 GCF_001723915.1 Gavialis gangeticus | reverse complement strand
CAAGGCTTTTGTTACCTGGTTGTAGAAGGCAACTAGGTTGGCCTGATAAGACCTGCCTCTAATGAACCCATGTTGGTTGCCCCTAAGCATAATCTCACCTGCTGGTCCCTTGCAGATGTGCTCCTGGATAATTTTCTCAAAGAGCTTCCCCAGGACCGAGGTAAGACTAACAAGCCTATAGTTTTTTGAAAATGGGGACCACATTGGCCCTTTTCCAGTCGTCTGGCACCTCACCAGAGCACCACGAATGCTCATAACGCTGTGTCAGTGATCCCGCAATGACCTCTGCCAATTTCTTCAGCACTCTGGGGTGGAGATCATCAGGGCCTGCTGATTTGAACACATCTAGTCCCTCCAGAAGTTCCCTTACTAGGTCCTTGCTGACCATGGGCCTGGCTGCGCCTCCCCTGGGTCTGTCCGGAATCCCAGTGGGGGGGATGTCCCTGTCCCTGCTCAGAAAAAGGGAAGCAAAGAATCTGTTAAAGAGATTAGTTTTGTCATCTGGTGCTACCACCAGATCACCAAGGATGTCCTGCAGAAACCCCACGTTACTTGGTATCTTCTTTTCACCCCCTATGTATTTAAAAAAGGACTTCTTGTTATCTTTGATCCAGGTCGCTAGTCCTAGCTCCATCTCTTCCGTGTGTTTTGAACTAAAACACATAGCTGTTTTAGTTCCAAAGCGCACCACCTCCAATTCCTACACCCTGACATGCAGTTTGCCACTTATACAACTGCACATGGTGCAGCGCAGTTCGCATCAACTGCATGCAGAGCAGACTCCATTAATCAAGTCTGCTCTGAAGTAGTGAATGTCTGGCGTGTTGAGGGACAAAAAGGTATATGTATAAACACCCATAATTGTGTACTTCTCAATCATTTTCAAAATGGACAGGATCACCGTGCCTCAAATCTATACCAATGGGGCCTTCACAGTGACAACAAATGTCCTTGCGGACAGGTTCAAACCATGTCCCATATTGTTGATTTGTGTCTGTTTACAATGCTACCTGGTGGCCTTCAAGCTCTTCACGCTGGTGATGACATCACTTTGAGTTGGCTAAAACTGCATACGCTAAATAAATAAAACTTGCCACTATCTCAGGAATTCAAATGGAAAAGTCAAATATACTCAATAGTAATCACTATGCTGAAGGAAAGATGTGCAGAAATGCCCAAGGAAGTATATTACTGTGAACTTTAACAACATACTCATTGTCTTGGATGTACCTCTCATCACTGCTGCTGTGTAATAGTATTGTTCTTGCTCTTTTCTTTTATGAGAGCATCATTAAAGTATTTTTCTTTTATGAGAGCATCATTAAAGAGATGCTTCCTCATTTGAATATTTGGGACCAACTTTCTCTTTATGGTCTGCACTATTCTGGAGACATGCAAAACTATACTGGAGGTGGATCTACATTGCCAGTCGAGGGTGTGGTCTGGGATAGAGAGAGTCTTCTCAGAGGTAGACACTCCCTTTGGCTCATTCACTAAAACTCACTTAGATTGTGTCTATGCTGCTTCCAGCTAAGTGAACAAACCTATAGAACTCCATGCTGCAGGGCTAGCCTGCTTTTGCTCTCCAAGCTAGCTCACTCCAGTTATCTCTACACTATGTCTAGGCCCATAGACTAATATGAAACTTAATAACTGACATTAACCCCTAATGGTTAATGCTAAAACAGTGACTCTGGCAGCTTTGGGAAACCCCAGTTTGGGGCTTGTTTTCATTGCAAGTGACAGTATGATCATGCACATATATTCACACCACCTTTAACTAGCCAGTGAGGATGCAGTGGCACTCGCTTCAGTTTGGGCCATGTAATCCTGAAGATACGTACTCAGATCTCTGGAGCCTGTCACAGCTGTTGGTATGCAGACAAGCAACTGTGGGTTTCCAGGGCTGTATATCTCCTACCTAAATTTCTCTCACTCTTTGTGAACTGGGGTTTGTAAGCAATCATGTCTCCCTCTCTTCAGAGATCAGAATACAATTCTTTTTTTCCATACTGTGAGTGAAATTTTATTTCCCCCCATTTTCTCTGAAAAATCTTCATTGTGTATATGGTAAGCAGCACATTGTTGTGCTGGAGATTTTTCTAACGCTTCCCAGATCTGAGGTTGGAACAGGTAAAGAGTTGAACTATGAAGGTCTGTTTACACATGAAGAATATGCCCCACCAGAGTACAGGCCAAAATAAACTATTCATACCACACACATTTAGAGTGTGGAGAGAGCAGGAATTTTGCTACTGTGTTCAACTGATGATAGATTTGAGAGGCAATGTCCACATGGTGCAAAAGGTAAGTCCTAGGTTGCAATGCTTGAGAGCCTAAGCCCTTGGAATACTGGGTCTTGTAAACCAATAGGTTGGACACCAACAGGTTCCTCCACTTAGGAGCTGCCCTTCTCACCAGCCATGTCTTGTTCTTACTCAATATGCAGGAGGTTCCTAGTTGTTCCAGGGGCTCCACACGTGTTCTGCAGGTGCCTTTCCTATGGGGCTCCACCTCCCCTTTCTCCCCATCCACATGCCAGCTGGCTGTTATGCTTGTATCCATTCTCAGCCCACAGGGTGAGGTACCCGTGACTCTTACATTGAAGCTTGGCTCTGGGCACAGCCATCGGGTTGAGGTATTGTGGGCTTGTGTCTACAGCTCAAGGTAGTCTCTTACACATGAACAAAATTAACAAATAAATGAACTGCAGTCTACATAACTTCAAATCAATTTGTGCCTTAATACTAGGCCTAATAAGTCAATTATCTTGATTAATCCTGGCTGTAATACATTAACATGATCACTCAGTCCAATTACCCTCTCCTGTAGTCTCTTCAATAACTTAGTTAATACATCATTTGAGCTCGTCCTTCTCCTCTCATTAATTAAAAAAATGCTTGTTTTTCCAGTCTGCTCCTCTAAGCACTCACACACTATAATCTCATACCCAGTGTGCCTATGGCTGTGGAGAGAAGGTCAAGTTCCCCATTTGCTGCTCAGCTCTGGGAGGGGAGGGGACATTCCCCAACCTCCGCTTCTCCAGCCGCTTCTCTGGGGTTCTGGGCACCTAGCGTTGAGTGCTCCTCTGAGCTCTCAGACCATGGAGCTGCTTCCCTTGCCAGCACAGGAGATCCTAACCAGGCTTTCACCATGGTGTGCCTCTGTGCCCCAGCTCCATGGAGCATCATCTCCTCCTCCTGCCAGCACTGGATGTCTGGATATGCCAGCTGCTCCTGTGCATCCACCTATGTTCAGTGAGCAAGAGCTTACAAACTGGGGCTACTGCTGTACCTGCCACTCTGCTCCTAATGTCCCTGCAGGTGTGTGGGGAACACCTCCAGCTTTTACTGGGCTTTGCCATTTTTTCCCAGTGCACAGAAAGAGCTTTCCCAGGGTTCCCATCTTCAGGCTTCTTGGGGAACCTTGTCCCCTGCTCCCACATAATGTAATCAATCACTGCAGTTTTCAAAGTCAATCCTCATAAACTGTGCTAATAAAATGTCATAGAATGAGAAGTCTGCAGACGAATAGGCCTATTAGTGTCCTGCAGAAAGATGGAATTGCTTTTATGGAAACACTGTATTTTAACATGACCGCTATCCAGGAAGGTGCAAAAATAAATTTAAATAAAAGCCACTTCATTGCAGGGGGCATATTAAGACCCCAAGAGAAGACATCGTTTCTGAAGATAATATAATCTTGTTCTTGGGCTATAGAGAAAATAAACCATGGATGAACCATCTTGTGCCGTAACTTCCTTCTGAAAAAAGTCATTGTCATAGCGGGGATAAGCTCATTGCAAGAAATAAATTGGAGTAAGGCTGAAAACACATACTGTATTTGTCCTGACAGAAACGACTTTAAACCCAAGTCAAAGTGAAGCCATTCAGACACCCATGTCTGTTGCCCTGGCACAAACCCGGAAAAGGTTCATGGGATAAGAAATGCTAACAGCTTGTCCTGGGATATTGCAAAATGCATATGAATGGTTGTCTCATACCTGCATCATGTAATTGATGGCAGAAAAGGGGCAGCACATTCAGCCTCTCACTAAACCCTGGTTGGAAGGGGGATATTTGTATGAGCCAGTCCTGGGATTTTTCTGAGACAAATTGTCACTTGTCCCTAACCTAAGGCCAGGTACTGACGTTACACTTCTACCAGTATAAATGATCGGAAACTGGTCTATATCTGGAACAGAAGTTCAGTACACACAGACTGGTTTAAAAATGGCAGAGCCTGGCGTAAGATTTGCACCTCCCTACCAAAGGTTGAATGTGTGTTCTGTTCACTACTGATCTAAAGTACGCCTCTTACAGAAAACCATGTAACTTGGATCAATTTCACCTCAGGCTTTTGGAATATCTGTACCTAGCCTAAGTGAACTTCCTAAATGAAAGCAGTGCAATCCGGTGTAATCTATCATTTGGAGTCTGCTGATAATGAGAAATGCTTGCAATAGAAAGGACACTCCACAGACAAGGCTTATTGCTCTGAAGACTTCCTACTTTGTGATGCTTCAAATACTAACTGACCTGTGACAGGGGTACAGAAAGGGATGGAACACTGCAAATTTGCTAAATATCACCACCTCTGCCACTGTGATGTTCTCAGCTGTGCTATGATGTGAGATTTGCTGCATTCAACTGGTTTGGTCCTTAAGGATTTTCTGAACTGGAAGTGCCATGATTTCATGACCAGATAGTTCTCAAAGGATGCATTGCTCACCCTACTTCCCACTCTTGTCCTTGCTGAAAGGAATAGGGTTCAGCTCCCCTAAAAATAGAGGGACCCCTTGAAGCACTCATTCCTGCCAATGCTCTTGGAGCTCCTTCAACAATCTGCTTTTTCTACAGAGAGAGATTCAACACAGACACTGATATTGAATATTCATTCTTCTGAAGACACCTGTTGTATTGGTAGGGCGTGACACACACATACATCACTTGGTTTTTCCCCATGCATGGATCCTTGATCAAGCCAAGAGGCTTCTGCAGAAGTGGGACCTGCAGTGGTTTTGTCACCTGTCTCACAAAGACAGAAGTGATATTTTATACTATGTTGGGCTGGTCACTTTTTTTCATTGAAACTTTTTAATAGAAAATATTTTTTGTCCACTACTTGAATGTTTTTCACAGAACTTGAGATTTTTCAGTTTGTCAGAAAACTCAGAAGTTTTTTGTGTTTTTCAATTTCCAACAAAAGTCAGTATTTTCAATAGAAAATGTGTGGTATTTTGACAATAACGCAGATTTTCTTAAACCCTTTGTCCCCTTGCAACAGAGCTGTCGACTGATAAGCCATAGTTCTAGGCCTGTTCATAAGATATTTCATACTAATTAAAGACTTGAGGCCTATTTCAGTAGGATTTGAATACCCAGGCCAACAGCCAGAGGGTATTATGTCAATAGAAACTACTTTAGTGCTAAGGACTTCTTCGGTGACTGTGAGACATCTGATAAAACTGGAAGATACTATTCAGTAAGCTACCACTTTCTTGTTTAGAGTATAGGTCAAAGTAGGAGTCTTTCTTATCTTGCTTTTGTCCTTTAGTATCATCAGCAATCTCAGCATTAGTCCTGCATACATGACTTAAAACTTTTATAGAGGAATCATTGTGTAATATTTTTTCCTCCATTCCTGCAGTGGTAGTGAAGTGATGGTGCATGAATTATCGTCAGAGAGAAAAGAAAAATATTCAATGAAGCCTTATCTCTGGAAAAAGGAAACTACGAACACTGCCTTTTCAACTGTGGTTACATGAAGTGTATGCTATCAGTTGCATCTTGATAAATGTACACAGTAAGTTTTCTTGACGTTTAAAATAGGACTAATGTAATTTTTGTGTTCCATTTTCAGGGAATCTTCCTTCTATACAGAGGAAAAATGACGAAGAGGTTCTGAACAACCTACTGATCGGAGAACTTCAACATTTCTGAACTAAGCCCACCAAAACCTACAGGCACGTCCTAACTGTCCACAATCCCAAGGCTTGAAAACTCATTTGTAAATCTGATTATCCATTTGAATAAACTCCATGAACTACTGCATACAGAAGGAAAAATTAATGTCATTTGGTGGGTCCTTTATTTCACATAAAATTAATAACCTGTCACACAACACCAACGCAGATTAGTGGAGCTCTCAGGGGATGTCTATACCATGTCCTTGGGATTCGCAGGAAAGCTGCTTTCCAGCACACTCGGCCCATCTCTGGCTTGACCCAGAGGTAAAGCCACTCCTGAGGTACCTCATCTCTAATACTCTAAAGGTCTCAGTTTCCACCATCCTTGGGGATCCCATCACCGCACTTCTGGGTTTCACATGGGAGGGGTGATCTTGGGAGATCACTGAGCATGCAGTGTAGTTGTACCTTCCCTTAGAAAGTACGTGCATAGCAATGTAACCCAGGCAGCAAGATCTGTAGCTGAGCAAGGAAGTGGCTGAGCAGTCTGGAGAGAAAAATAAGGAATAAAATGGCTACAGCAAGTGCAGCCAAAGTCGGAAATCAAATCGCTAAGCTGAGAAGTGAGAAGTATCCAAAGGGAATATTTCATGAACGTGATGGCTTCAAGTTTGTTGCAGCAGGGCAGTTCCTGTGAAGTTCAAGCAGAAAAGCAAGCTGTGACAGACACACCTTTCCACAAAGGGAGAGTCTAAGCAAGGGTCTAAGACAGGTATACAAACCTGTGACCGAGCTATTTTCTGTAGAGGCAGAACAAAGACATTAAAGAACAGAATTTTACTGACTTAGAGGCTTTTTTTCACCTCTGTCCCATCTCATGTCCTGCTATGAAAAAAATATTTGAAAAGTTCTTTGAAAAGCTTCAGCATCATACATCGCTTGGCTTAACTGTGAAAAATGTACTGATCACTACAACTTGAAACTCACGTAAATGGCCTGAAGGACTGTCTTTGACTTAGTCTTGTTGCACGTAAGGTAGCATTTGTTGAAGACTGCTACACACTAAATGTCGAAGGAGTGCCATGTTGTTTTTTTGTCCACAATGCGCTGTGGTGAAGGGTAGAGCATTTGGAACTTACCCACTTGGAATGGAAAGTTTAGAAACTGAACTTCAAAATGGTGAGTCAAGTAGAGTAGTTAAGAAATCAAAAGTCCTTGTGATAAAATTCCTTGTATTGCTGACAATGCTACACAGATGACAAAAAAGTGAGGAATGAAGTTTCAAGGTGTCGGTGTGGATTTTTAGAATATATTTGTTCACCTTAACTGGTGATAACCAAAGAAGAACATTTGTAAATGAACTTTGGCAGTGGAATGGGCCTCTAGTGCCTGCTGTGCCTTTGAGGCAGGATCTCCTGTTCAAGGAAAAAGCACTCGCAATACCACTTTCACCCGCAATTGCAAGATGGAACTGGTGTGAAGCTGTCCGTTTTCCCACTGGCCATGTTGAGAGTGGCGTGGATTTATTTTTCTTTGAAGGGCATGGGAAAAGTTGTAGCTCAGCAGTGGAGGATGTGGTCTGCTTATGTTGTTCACTAGAAGTGCACACAGATAATCTCAACAGAAGAAACATTCACTCTAGGATAATGTTAACTCTCACCATTTACAAAAAGTCAACTATCAGAGCACATAAAACAGTATATGATTTAGCTGACCTTGCCTTCTTGGCAAACTTAGTCACATAACTGAACACCCATTGATAAAAATTAACTTGGTTCAAATTGAAAATCCCTTACCAAAACTGAAACCTATTATGTGCATGATGCTGCATGCTTTTGTCAAGCCCCAGAAAGATTTTCTCAGAATATGGGGAGTGTTTGTCTTGAAGTTCAGACAAACTTTAACTGGAACGTCTACTGCATGGTAGTTAATATTTTTAAACAACAAACAGAATGTCCCATCTGTGCTGACCTGACTTCTGCTGTATTATGAATTCAGTGGCAGTGCACTTTTAACTCATAAAGAGGATTATGAGTTAAAAGCCATCTCCTCAAATATTAATAGTGGGTAGAGCCAAAAGATATAGGAAGAGTTCTGGCATTGCTAATGGGTACAGAAGGAGCCATGCAGCCTGGTTACCAAGTCAGGTGGATTATTCTTTTTGGCTTCACTATACTGGGATAGAAGGAACTGGATATAACTTCCCTCTCATTCCAAAATGATGCCCTTCAAGAGTTTTTGATGGGTTTAGAAGAGATTTTTCCCAGAACGCAGAACTTTTTCACCTGATTAACCCTCAGCCTCCCATCTCCTGTACACTTCCTGTTCCATATGCCAAGTAATAACATGAAAGGATTCCAGCCTTGTACAACTCAACCAACTACTCATGAAGAAGACTGTTTATAGACCTGCTGCAGCTAGCGTACCAGCCATGGGCAAACAGACTGCATTCCTGGGGTCTTCCCCAAACACCTCCAATCTGAAGGCCTTCTTCCACGCAGGTTGATACACTTCTGCTTTAGAGCTAACAATTAAGCCGTTATTATTTTCACTCAAAAATGTGAAAACGCAAAGGGAAGGTATCTCTTGCCCTCCATGTGTTCTGTGAGGTGTTTTCAGAAGTGAGGCATGCATTATCTCTAATGAAAATGTATTACAAGTTCACAGATAAGTTCAAAGCAGAATAGGTGATTTCCTCTCTCATACTGGTTTTTACTGGGAATCAATCTTATTAGATTTCATGTAAGCTCTGTGCCGAAGGATGCCTAATGGGAGGACATTCAGCTATTCTGGCATGGACATCAATGTGTCCCATGTATAGCAAGATGCTACATAGGTGTCCTGAGTATAAATTTAATTTATAGGCCACCACCCCCCATGATTTTTTTTTATATTTAGATTCATAGATTGTAAGGCTGGAAGGGACCTTGGAAGATCATCAGGTCCAGCCCCTAGATGAACCTGGGGGCTGTCATTTGTGTTAGATCTCAAAGAAGGGAAGGTGCAGACTCCCTTTGTGCTGAAGTCAGGGAGAAACATGTTTCCTTCATATGCCGTGGGTTGTTCCATGCCTCAGATTTCCACCTAAAGGAGGAAGGGGTCATACTTTGATAGCAAACAGAGGCAGTAGACCCACAAGCAAACACTACTAAGTATGCCATCAGGGAGTGTGATGCCTGTTACCTGAGATGATCCCTAGGTAAAAGACTAAATCCAGCTGACAGCAAAATCTGAACTTTAATGTAAAATGTATACCCTTAGTTTAGGGACAGACATTACACATAAACCGGTTTAAGTGATCAGAATCTGGTTTAAACCGGTAACAGAATAGACATTCAGTGCACATAAACCAGTTTCAAAATGGCTGAAACTGGTCTGAGATCAACCTGGTTGAACGTAGTATCAGACCTAACTGATCTGGCTCAAACCAGTTTATGCAATGTCTGTCCCAGACCCCTTCCGGGTTTAACTTGAACCAGAGTTCCCAGCATCCCAGCATGCTCTCTGGGCTGGATTCCCTACTCCAGCCCAGCAGGGCTGGTGCTGCCCCTCTGCTCCCCAGCCAGAGCAGGGATAGGCAGGGGTGGGGGTCTGGCCAGAAAGGGGTTTAATTTTCCCCTCCCTGTCCCACTAGCAGGGACTGGAGCCAGGTCTGCTGGACACACCCCACCTCGCTGCTGCAGGTGGGGAGCTGCACAAGCAGCTGCGAGTTAGCTGGGGCGGGGGGCTGCTCTGTCCCCAGCTGCCACTGCCAGGGCCATACCACATGGCTTTGGCGGGGGGAGGGGCCAGAAGCTCCTGCCCCGCACATGGAGCTCCAGCTCCACCTCCCAGACACCTCGGAAGGTGCCCAGGTGGAAGGCTTCAGTCTGGAGGCTGCAGCCAGAGCTCCATGCATGGGGCAGAAACTACTGGGCTGAAGCTCCCCCTACTACCGCCTCCCGGAGTGGCTCAGGAGTGACAGGAATCAGATGGGGACTAACCGCTGCAGGTGAGGGGAAACTGGCTTGGACTGGTAGGGCTGCATTCCTCCCCTTGCCTCCAGCTGCAGCTCCTGCTGCACTGTGCAGCACCACTCAGGGCTGGGGCTGCACTGCACTGCTCAGGGCTGGAGGAGCTCCCTTTAGCCCACTGGGGCAGCACCACACAGAGCCACTTGGGACTGGGGTCAGGCTGAAGGAAACTCCCCCAGCCCCAAGCAGCACTGTGCAGTGCAGTAGGAGCCACAGCTGTTCCTGCCACTTCTAAGCCACTCAAGGAGGCAGCAAGGGAGTGGGGAGCAGGGGGGAGCTTCAGCCTAGCAGCCTCTGCCCCATGTGTGGAGCTCTGGCTACAGCCCCTGGAATGAAACCTTCCACCTGGGCACCTTACTAGGGGTCCAGGAGCTGGAGCCAGAGGCAGAGCTCCATGTGCGGGGCAGAAGCTTCCCTCCCACCACCCAGACCAGCATGGTGTGGCCATGGCAGTGGCAGCTGGGGACAGAACAGCCGCCCCAC
>NW_017729000.1:10718558-10726130 GCF_001723915.1 Gavialis gangeticus | reverse complement strand
TCAATGGGTGAGAGACAGGCTGGGTGTGGGGGGGAGGGGAGAGCAGGGATAGGGGTTACTCCCCCTCCCTCCAGTGTCCACTAGAGGGGATAGCAAGGGGCTTATTCTGCTGCTTGGTAGTGATGGTCAGAGCGGGCAGACCTGCCTGTGGTCCCCTGGAGGCAGTGGGGGTAGAGAGGAGAATAATCCCTCTCCCTGCCTCCTCTGCTTCAGCGGCCATGGCGCCCCCCACTGCAGGAGTGAGGGGCGAAGCGCCTGGCAGACCTGGCTCCGGTCCCTGCCAGTGGGAGAGGGAGTGGGGAATTAAATCCCTCTCTGGCCAGTGCAGCCCTGACTAGCCACGCCACCCCCAGCACAGCTCCCCTGCAGCAGAGGGCACGCTCTAGCACACCCCCCTGTTCATGGCCTGAGCAACTGCATGCATGTGCCCATCTTTTCGCAGTCCAGGGGGGAAGTCTCTGCAGGTACAAACTGGTTTAACCTTGGCAGGTTAGACTAAGCTGAAAAGTATGAATCAATTCAGGCTCTGGCTTTTTGAATGCGTGTCCCCAGTCCCTGGGGCGGGGGGGGGGGGGAATGGAGAACTCCCAGGCTATTACTGAAGGCTTATGCCAGAGCTTATAACTAAAGCAATTTCCCCTGGCCAAGTTCACTGCATAAAAACCTGACACCTTTAACTTTTGGAGAAGTTAAGTAGATACAAATCCCTCTGTTTTATTAAGGGATTTGTATTTCAACCAAGAAATCTTAATCCTGCCTTGGGGCAATACTGTCTAAACAAGCAGACAGAATGGCATGCGCACTGCTCTGTTTCAGACAAAATCTGTTTCCTCAGGAGAAATACTGCTATCAAGTAAAGTAGTTATTCAATAGCCCTTAGTGGTTGTCAGCAATAGTTGTTCAAGGAAACTCTTAACTCTGGTCCCAGACTATGCTAAATATCATGAAATTTCCCACCGCTTGCTCCTTGAAGTGTCATCGGTCCCTGCAAGCCATTCATTTCAAGTGGAACATGGTGGAGCCATAGCACGCAGCATTGCCAACTTCCTCCTGCTAAGGGAGGGCATCTGTTTTTTTCTAGATATACCCATGGGCCTGTTTTGAAGGTGTATGGATAATGGGATGTACACATCCCACACTAAGCCATGCAAGGAAAGACATTCAAAGGGAAAGAAGCAGATGACCCACTCTGCCTATTGGCAGTGAGGCAGCTATAAAAGCTAAGTGGAAACTGCTTTTATGATCCTTCAACCACAGAGAGGTAACCAAGTTAGGACATGCCCAGGTGAAGCCCTGACTGACAAGCACATGTCAGAACCTCCCCAAGATGCAAGAGCAAAGCAGAGACAGATGATTTCTCTCAACAAAAAAGTTCCAGTGAATTGCACAGCCTTTCTTAGCTGAGAGACCAGACAAGACCAGAGACCCATGGAGGATTCAAGCTTTTGGTCAGGGGGCCTGTGTGAAAAGACAGAAGCTCAGATTGATATATCCATGATAGCAAAAGGGGTGCGGTGGTAGAAAAGGGGGCAGGAGTCGTGGGAGGGGAGTGGCAGTGTTTCTTGAAGAAAGAAACCTTGGCACTAAAATCTGCAATTCTTGCTGCTTCATGTTCTTTGCCTACTGTTCTGGATTTTCAGCCTAACGCCTAGTTGGTCATTTACTATGTTTTTTCATAATCAGTCTTTCCCAAAGAATGGAGCAGGCTGTTGTGTTGGAAGACTTGCATCCTCAGGGCCTGATTCTGTTTTCTTTGCAGCAGCATGACTCTTCAGGGAAGCTGAGATTGGAACCAAGTGCCATAAAATGGTACTCGCAAGCTTTGCAGCTGTAATTCTCCACGGATGCCACTCCACCAGGGAAACCCACTGTGGAAATGGGACTCGGGCATTTCTACCTCCACGTTCCTAACAAGATCCTGCAGCCTCACGGTCTCCTAATTTGAGCTTTCTACAAAACTGCTTTCGTGGAAGGTAATTCAGCTACTCTTTCCGACTGTGGTGTGTGTGACACAGCAATGCATAAATTAGTCACCTCTGAGGAGCATTCACGAATTTCCACAGCTTGAAGGCAAAGTGGCTTCTGTACATGACTCAATTCCACATTTGATTGGAAGGAATGGTGGGTTTTCCCCCATTAGAAAGGGAATTTTGTGCAAGACTCTCTTAAAAGGAGCATCTGCCCCTTCTGTCAGCCATCAGCCTGAGTTGTATGCAAAGCCAGAATGCTGCTGTATACCCTCTTCTGTTTGCTGCTTGTTGTGCAAGCACGTACGATTTGCCGAGTTCGTGAAACTATCCACCTTACAAACATGTTACTTGTAAGTGATATGGCTGTGTAGCATCTTGATTCTGTACAAAAGACGTTTGCAAATTATAAGGTGATTCTTATGGATCTTTTATTGGTTTTTAGGAAAGAAATTTTGAAGACTGTGCGTGTAATGAAACTAACCATAATGTGAGTCAACTCTCCATTTGAAAACTGCTGTAAAACTATATTATAAACTGCATGCTAAATATTTATTATGCTGGCATGTTAATACTTTCTTTTTCATTTTCAGTCATGCTTATGTCTTCCCATTCCAAAAGTAAGTCAATATTCTGCATGTCTCTTTAACTACTGTCGATGCTTATAGTGTTCAGTTGGTTCATTTACACTTTTCTTAAGGTTAAAAAGAAGTTTCTTAATACATGAACACCGAACACTTCCTGCCCCCACTTTCTGCATCCTATTAATATCAGTGGAGACCAGGATTAATTTCAGAATCCTGCTCAAGATTGCATGTGGGCCTGATTTACAATAGTAAATTTAAGTGCCTAACAAGGCCAAGTAGGTGAATTTGGAAATTTTGCTAGGGGTCTGTCTTCATCTTTAAGCTTGTTAATTTGGCCCAGAGGCAACAAAGGACTGGACCTGACGACTCCTAGTCCTGGGGTTTAGTCATGCCTCTATGACATTTTTTAACTACCCCAACTATAATAAAAATTATACTTGGATTATATTTCAAATGGCTTTTATTTTAATGTTGTCAGGTCTTCAAGGCTTTGGTGAAATATGGAACCTCATTTCTTACTACACATATAACTGTTGTTTTAAAAACTAGGGAAAAGTCTTCACACATCCTGCAGTATAGTGCAAATATCTGTTTCCCTTTAGTGATGAAATGTTGCTACGTTACTGGATTATAGTTTATTGGTTCTTGGAGATGAACACAAAATATATTCTAGCCTATGTATGGTTTTCTATAATATATTCTTTGTTTACCAGAATGCCTGTTTAACATGCCTTGTGAAACCCAATCAAGGAATAGAAGAAAAACTGTCTACTATTGGCAGTGAGGGTAGGCATTTGTATCGCACCCTTCAGCAACTTAAACACCACACCCAGTGCACAGTAAGTAATCTTCTACTATTTCTACACTTTAAATAGGAGCTTTGGAACCTATTTGTTTGCATTTCTGGCTAAGTTCTTTGGCTGAAGCAAGCCCTGTGAATAAAGGCCTACCTTGAAGATGGTTGCCCAACTGTGGGGGAGAAGTATGAAAATTAAACCAGCCTAGTTTTTCTCCTCTCAATACCCATATAGAAACTCTCAGAATCATAGGATAGTTGGGCTAGAGTGGGCCTCAAGAAATCATCTAGTCCAACCCCCTGGTCAGGGTAGGATTGTCCTTGACTAAATCATACCTAGTCATGTGTCTGTCTAACCTGCTTTTGAAAATGTCCAAGGATAGAGATTCCACAACCTCTGTAGGTAGCCTGTTCCACTGCTTAACTGCCCTCATAGTGACAGACATCTTCCCAATATTCAACCTAAATTTCCCTTGGTTCAGCTAAAGACCTTTGCTCCTTGTACTGTCCTCTGCAGCCATAGAAAACTTTATCTCCACCTTCCACACAAGCACCCTTTGAGTATTTGAACCATTCTTCAGGTGGTTCTGACAGAAGCTGTACTGCCATATATGAAGGGACAATCTATATAAATTAAGAGTTATCTCCTGACTAAAGTATCACCTCTGTGTATGGACTCTTAGAGAGCCGTTTCATGCTCCTGAAAGGTTAAATTAGCATACATAAGGGGGGTAGCCCAGGAATTGCTGACTGCCAGAATCTGGGCATCTATTTCAGTGCTTTTTTGGGGCAACTTTGTTTTTAAATGCCCTTTGTACGTTTATCAGCTGTTTAAAGAAAAAAAACTTGCTATAGTATTGGTTTACATACAGACACTCAAAGAAACATTGCTAATGAAATCAGAAGCAGTATTACTGGAACGAAAGGAAGAAACAAAGGCTATTTTCCAGGCCAGGTAAAGGAGGCCTTTGCATATCTGTACAAGATGGAGAGTACACAAGGGAATAAATAAGGGTTTCTCTTTTGTATTCATGAACCAGTGAATTCCTGGAAGAGCCTTCTCTTTGTACAGAGCTGTCCAGTTGAAGATTTAAGGCAGATGGTGACAGTGGAGATTTGGCTAAAAGCAATATGGAGAAATAAAAAAGGAACACTGGAAACGTTGTTGGATTAAAACAGTAGTTCCAAGTTCCTCAAGCAAAAATCATTGCCAGGACCTCTTCCTGGGTGATTATGAGAGTGAATAATAAGCATAATATATTGATTGAAGGGCAGATTTTACTTCAGACTCTGAGGTTAACGGACAGTCATACACCAGATGCCTGTCCAAAGTACGCAGCAAATATAGCTGCATAAAGATATTTAAAAGTTTGCGGGTATCTATAGGACAGACATGACTGCTAGAACACATCAGCTGATAGAATGGATAAACTATCCAGTCTGCCAGAGGACTGGTAGAGATGGGCTCACACTCTCTTTTTAATTTCCCCTTTTATTAGGGATTTTTTGGAGCTCAGTCACAAGGCTGAAGCAGGGAAATATTTAAACAATAATTTCACCAATTTTCTTTTAAAAATGAATTTTCATTTTGCTATCTACCTACCATCTACCATCCTGCTATAATTAATATATCCAGATGTTGTTTTGCTTCACAGATGCTAGTGCTGTCCCAGCACAGCTATGGACAGTGCACTGTGTTCTAGTCATCATGAGTACCATTAGCATTACTGTTACAGTTTTGGTTACCCAGCCAATCAATGACACCTTAGACACCTGAGTGCATTTGGGTGCCCAAGTAGGAAAGCACGCTTTGACCTTCAGAATACTTGGTTTATATGATAAAGCTCAAAAGGTATGACTCCCCTATCTCAAGCTGTCTTTTCTGGACAGAAAAGCCTCTTTTTAATGACAAATTGAGTGATACGTAAGTCAATGAAACAGAGTGTGCCTGCGCTCTTGTGCCGGCTCACACTATATTTAACTTCACTCAGGCAGCACAGAGCTCAGCACAAAAAAAGGAACTATTTGAGTTTTTACCCAAGTACTTGGGCCCCCATGGCTAGTGTGTGATCCAACAAGAGTAATGCTAACTCACTGTGGCTACATTATACAACAATTGTAGCCAGAGGTGCTGAGTACACGGGGGCTCATGCCCCCCTCAGGAAACGGGCTGTCATTTGAAATGCATAAAACTTTCTACATGTCCATTTTCTTAGCCTCCCGCCTCCCCTGGCAAAAATAAAAGCCAGCCCCTTTGGTCAAAGTAGTACTGCTGTAGCCAGAAGTAACATGGAAATTCTCAAGGCTGGGGTTATCTGGTCCTTTCAGAAGAACTGATCTTAAAAAGATCTGAACGTTCAAGCTTTGTCTAATCCCAGGAAAAGTGTATTTGAACTCCTTCTCTACATCTGCAGAAATCATGCTATGGTTTTCTCCTCTTCTATGAAAAGCTTAACAACCCTTTTTTTTTCTGTTTTCACAGCCACTCTTTCATTGTAATGAAACCTGCGAGGCTTCCCCAGGGAATGTGATTACTTTCTTAACATCAGTCCAAGCAGCTTTGCAAAAACTGGAGCGCCAATAATGGAAAGGGAAAAATATTATTTATTATATTTATTCTCTAAATAACATATAAAAGATTTAATATATAGAAACTGTAACAGGTAATTTACTTAAAACAATAAAACTGTAATTTATATAACCCCATCACAAAATATTGTCATCTTTTTACATTTTTTAATGTTATTTTCTAATTATGTAAATAATCAACAGTCTTGTGGACTACAGGCTTGATTTTCATCTCAGCCAAGTGCTCAGCACCCCATTAGTTAAAGAATTTGAAAGGGCCAAGACAACATTAAGTGATCTTTCCATCTCTTCCAATTCAGAAGCTAAACCTACCCCTGGCACTTAGGAAGGAGGGAAAGAAAAGAATAGAATGGTCATAGTATGAAGATGTACAGTATCTACTGCCTCTTATTTTAGCAGCTCCTGGAAAACTGAATTAACAGAGTTTTGGAGGGTGCTGCTACTTAAAGCTTAATGATTGTGTAGAGTTTCAGAAAAGTCCATACTTTGAATTTGCTTTTCAAATGGAAACTTGATGGTTTTTTTTCCTCTGCAACATAGCGTGAGTTTATTTTGTGGGCTGATACAGGTGCTCTGAGCAATGCCTGTATGAACTATTGTCTGAATTTCCATTCAAATGTGGATTCATGTTAATATACAAGAATGGAAGCCTGCTGCACACCTGGCACTACTGGGGCTGGCTGCGTACATGACATTTGAGGAAATAAACTGTAATATCATAGTTTGAATATTTTTGATAGCCCAGTAAAGAAGACTTTTACCACTGACAATACTTTTCCATGTGGACACTGTACATGTTGCTCTGTCACTGCTATTAGAGAACATTTCTTGTAAAGACGTTAAAAAATGCCTTTCACTAATTTTACTCGTCAGCATGCTTCCAAACAAGAAATGAAGGCCAGTTTTCCACAGTGGTTTTTTTTGTTTTGTTTTTTTTTTTTTTACAACTGGCATGCTGTACAGGAGGTGGAAGTGTGCATGGTATTCCTGGGAACTGTATTCAAAATTGCCATTTATTCACTTCCTAACTTTAGACAAATAATGTAAACTCTTTGTTTTGATCACCCATCTGTGAGGCAAGCATTACTGAAATTTAATTGATACCATTTGTAAAGCAGTCTGGACACCTGGAAGGAAAAATGCTGTATAAATTAGAAATTCTAACGTTGATCTGCCAGTGCGGAGCTCACTGGAGGATCAGAACGTAAGGCGGATACTGTTCATATACTTTGATTCTTTAAAGGGGGAGAGAGATGGAAAACAGTGTCTTGCAGTTTCCTTAAAGGCCTAGGCAAAGGTGGCAGACTTTGCAGGGAAAAAAATCCAAGCTTGGGTATCTGTACCCATGTCCATTCCATTTGAAATCTTTTAAGCTTTTGAACACTTTTATACGTGTTCTGGGGGAGAACCTCCAGGCCCAAAGGGTAACAGTCCCCGAGAGAAGCAAGGCGGGTAAGAGTGCTCAGAAACCCCCTTGGCTTAGCAAGGGCATTCAGCAATGCCTGAGGACTAAAAGGGGGGTGTACAACCAGTGGAAGGGAGGAGGTATCACCAAGGAGGAGTACTCCTCCTGGGCCTGGGAGTGTAGGAGGGCTATTAGGAAGGCCAAGGCAGAGATGGAGCTCAGGACAGC
>NW_017729000.1:10712782-10713558 GCF_001723915.1 Gavialis gangeticus | reverse complement strand
GATTAAGGACAACAAAAAGTCCTTTTTCAAGTACACTGGGAGCAAGAAGAGGGCACTAGGCAATGTAGGGCCCCTGCAAGATGCAAACGATAATCTTGTGGCTACGCCAGACAAGAAAGCTGATATTTTAAACAGTTTATTTGCCTCTGTTTTCTTGAACAGGGACTGATCCCACCTACCAGAAGTAGGGACCCTTTGAGGATAGCTCTGTCAGGCCTTCAGTCAGTGCAGATGTAGTTAGGGAATCTTCTGGAAGGGCTAGACATTTTTAAATCTGCAGGTCCAGATGCCCTCCACTCAAGGGTATTGAGGGAGGTGGCAGGGGTCATCGCAGAGCCCTTGGCCTGGCTGTATGAGCATTCATGGTCATCTGGCCAGGTGCTGGGGAATTGGAAACTGGTTAACGTGGTTCCAATTTTCAAGAAAGGGAGGAAGGAGGACCCAAGTAACTATAGGCCTGTAAGCCTCACCTCAGTGCTTGGGAAGATCTTAGAGAGAATCATCAAGGAGCACATCTGTGGGGGGCCTGCAGAGGAGATCATGCCCAGGGGCAATCAGCATGGGTTCATCAAAGGCAGGTCCTGCCTGACCAACCTGATTTGCCTTTTATGACCAAGTAACTAAATCCCTGGATGATGGTGTTGTCATTGACGTAGTCTTTCTAGACTTTAAGAAGGCCTTTGACACTGTCTCTCACCCCATCCTCATCAATAAATTAAGCCACTGTGGCATTGATGCCTACACAGTTGGATGGGTAAAAAATTGGCTGATGGGGC
>NW_017729000.1:10692575-10711856 GCF_001723915.1 Gavialis gangeticus | reverse complement strand
AACAGCAAATAGGAAGAGCCCTTTTCTCCCCAGCACCACCTGGGGTGACAAGGAACAATGGTAATAAGCTGATGGAGAATAGGTTTAGGTTAGAGATCAGAAGGCAATATTTTATAGTTAGGGTGGCCAAAATCTGGAACCAACTTCCCAGGGAAGTGGTCCTCACCCCTACTTCGGGCAAGTTCAAGAGGAGGTTGGATGATCACCTGTCTGGGGTCTTGTGAACCCAGTATTCATTCCTGCCTGTGGCAGGGAGTCAGGCTAGATGATCTGTTCAGGTCCCTCCTGACCCCCGCTACTATGAAACTATGGGGACTGGAGGGGTGGCACTTTTAATTAGAGCAGCTCCAAGAGCCTATCTAATTAAAGTGCCGCAGCATCTCATGCATCAGTGTCCCTGCCCTCCATAATGGTGGCAGGGGTGCTTGAACTAAAGCTCATTCAACAAGCTTTAGTTAATGCACCCCCACTGCTATTCTGAAGCAGGGGGATGCTGCTACCTGAGATGTACATCGGTATTACAATTTCCACTAAATAAAAATTTTGAAGCAACAAAAGACTGTATTATAGCTAGAGAACTATTCTGGTGCTTAAAAAAAGAAAAAAAAAAAGCAAGTTTCATCAGTACTTCTATGGTTTTTTCTCTAATACTCAACTCTTCCTTTTTAATTTTACTTTTCCTAATTCTTGCTTTATCAATAAGTATGAGATTTTTGCTGTGGCTATCACTTGTCTTTTTGAGGTCAAAGTGGTTTAGTTACACAGCATTTCCTGTGACTTCAGTTGCTGGCATCTGTGATATCCTGTAGTTTCTGTGATTCTGCACAGAAGGCAAAACAAAGCAAAAACCAGCCAACCAAATAAAACAAATAAAAATCATAACAGTTTAAGGTATCTGTACAAACCCTGTTTTTACATTTATTAGCCTACAGGACCTTTCCTGTAGGCAAGAATTAATTCATGTAATTCGTAATTCAACAGTTGCTAGCTTTCTTATATACCAGTGGACAAGATGCGAGGAAGAGACCTTGCCAGGCTCAATATCTCTTTTCAGTAGGCACAGGAGAGAAGGTAGTATGCATCTTAGTCATATACTGAGGACTCCCCTTGCAAGAAGGAATCCCACATGAGAGAGAAGGTGAGACTTCCTTTCATATTGCAAGTGCACGATGCAGGGTGGAAAGTTCTGCCAATTCTGCTTCTTGGCTCCAGATCTTCAAGAAATTTGGAGGAGTCCTCCCAAGGTCAGTTCTTCTGTGCTTCCACTGAAGCCTAATAGAGGGTTTTCTGGGCGTAGAGTGTAGTTCCCTTTGCTCTTTCAAAACTAAAATTGCCATAATGCTGGGTTGAATCTGTCTTTGGAAGCCCGGAGCAAATTGGAGGAAACCTAAATGATATAATTAGTATCAAGTGTTTTATTAATACAGAGGGGAAATGCCAATAATAACCAAGCAGATGTTGAACAGCAGGTAGACAATGCACTTGACAAGTGCATTTAACTAGTTAACATTACTTAAATTTGTATCGCATTTTATGGAATTCATATCAAACTAAATATGCTTTTTGATCAGTTTTTACCTTGTGGTTTAGCTAAGATGAGAAATATCAAAATACCACAAGAGACATTATTTATTTGGTAATCCCAGTAGAGCCAGAACCCAGAATTGGAGCCAGCCTCTCCTTTTCATCAAGTTTTCTATGCTAAATTCAGCCCAAATATCTCTGGACAAAATTCAGCTTAGTGGCCATATCTTTGGATTCTAGTCCAAATGAACCTGCCTTAGATTTTTCCACCAATGTTTTTGATCAGGGCTCAAGCCCTGTCAGCCAGATGCCTAAGCATGCAGATACTTTTAAGCATGTCAGAAGTCTCAGAATGTCAGTGTCTCATGTTCAGTGTCAACCCTGGACAGAACTCTGAATATTACCCAGCCAAGAACTAATACCTGGAATCCTAGACATATTATAAAGCAAATATATAATCAGGATGATGATGATTCACTGAAAACACATTATAAAAATCAATGAAAGAACTCAAGGTTATAAAATAACAGATATGCCGCTGAAAATTTTGTTTTGCTCCGATACAAAAAGAATGAAACCACAATCTGATATATCTAGTCCTATCAGACTATATTAAAATTAATAGGCATGGGAATTGTGAAATCCATCAAAAAGTCACAGTTATGTGGAAGGCTTAGTTCTGTCCATGAAAAGTTTGTGAAAAAAATCAGTGGCACTCAACCTCCGGCCCACAGGGCAACGTCATCCAGCTCATGCGTCTGCTCACGGGGCCAAAACTTTGGCAGTGGGGGAGAGGCGGCAACATTAATTGCTGCTCCCCTGCTGCCAAATCTCTGAACCAATGCAGAGCCCTGCTGGTTGGATGACGTAGCCCTGCATGCTTAATCAGGCTGGTGTATGGAGTCGGGCCCATTTATGGACTGACTGACGCTGTGCACGAACTGCATGCTGGATGAATGGACCCCATGCCTGGTATCCAGCTCACAGCCCTGGAAGCTTGAGCTGAAATAGATAAAAGTAGTCTATATCCAAACAAGCTACTGTTGAAATGTTCCAAGAGAGTTAAAGCAAAAAAAAGACATGCAAACTGCAAAATGCGCACCTTCAGGAGGTCCAATGTTTTGGGGTCTCAGTTTTGCAGCATATTAGTCAGACGCTCCTCTTTTTGAGGAAAGGTTTTCTTGTTAAAGTAGTCAGCAGTGAATTACAAAACCTGACCTAAATTTCTCTAAGTCAGATTTGATCTCTACACTGTAAAGCTAGCAATGATAAGCAACCACAAAGAGCTTCCTATTTCATTGGCTCAAGTGCAGAAGCAGTTTCTGCAGATATGTCTACCCTAAGTGGCTTCAGTCATGGTGGCCTTTGGAAAAGGAACTACAGGAGGTGCTAGACAGAGACCAAAGCTGGAAGAGAGGCTTTAGAACAGGGGTAGGCAACCCCTGGCACAGGTGCCAGAGTGTGGTACATTAAGGCATTTTGCTTGGCACATGTGCCTCAGAGCAGATGGCGGGGAAGAAGCTAAGGCTGCGCTCCCACAGCAAGGATTGGACCCCTTGCAGTTCCCATGCCATCCGCCCCTGGCATGCCAACATCTTACAAGTCGAGGTTGTGGGTGTTTTTAACACTGCCCAAAAATGTTGCCAACCCCTGCTCTAGAAGCAGCTTGAGCAAGGACTGTGACAACACTATTATAAGCAAGAACAAGCAGATACTGATAACCTTTTCTATAGTTTTGAGTAGATGCCACCCACTGCTGATAGGTGTTTTCCCACACAGGCTCTCATTGTCTTTTCAGCTCAGCCACACTCCATGCCAGCCCCTCAGACCTTCCTCCCTGCAGCCTCTTTCATTTTGTCGTTTTATTTATCCTTCCACTAAATTCTCTCCTAACTAGTGGTACTTGCTATCTACTGCTGGAGGTCAGAGCAATCTTGAGACCATATTTTCCCTTTCAGTTAGCTCACTGCTCTCTTTCCCTAACCAGTGTCTGTCTTCACTTAGCTCTATAAGCTACAGGTACTATCTAGTACTTGGTTGAGCACTTAGCAACTAGGGAACCCAACCTTGATTGGTCAATAGGTACTACTATAAAAAAAAATGGATACTGTTTAATAATATGTCAGCCCGATTTATACTCAGATTAGTGCCTTTCAGTTCCAGAATATCTAGCAGAAAAGAAATGATCCTGTTTGAAATTGTGACCTCTTGCAGCAAAGGCAGCTTCACAAAGTCCCCCCTCCTTCCACTTACAATTATTCAATTCCAGAGTATGTAGGTATTTTCTAGATGATACCACTAATCCCCAGAAGCCTATGGACCTTCCCCCCCCCTCGCCCCCCCTCTGCTTTGTTTCAGACATCCTGGAAAGAGAGAGTCAGCCACTGAGAAAACCCATGCTGGCTTACACTTGTGGGATCCAGTAACCTCAAAGGTATTTCTCCAGTTTCCAGCAGAATAGATTCCCCATGCATGCAGATCTATCAGGCCTTCTGGGTGTTGCCTCCTTTTGTCCTTCTTCAATCACAAAGATGAAGTACATAAAGTTAAACTGCAGAAAAAAAACAAAACAACTATCACCACACAGCTGATAAACCAGCCCTGACAGTTTTCAGGTTTTGGTGTCTTAGTAACTGTCAACAGGAATTAAGTTTTAGGCAGTCAGTGAAAGACTGGCATTAGTTTTCTGGCTAGATTCCTTGGACTATAACACCTTCTACATTTGCACCATCTCTTATGGGAATAAAGCTGGAAGATCTTGCTGCATCCAAGATCCACTCAAAACAATTTGAGGGGAATTAGAAGAACGCAGACAGACATCCACATTTCTGGCCCCTTGAGCTGTCCTCAGACAATGGATGGTTCTTTGGAGACTACTGCCAGCCCAGGCTATGCTCACCTACATTTGGGTGAGGTCCAGGCAGAGTCAGTGGACAGCCCAAGTGCAGCATCTCCTCTCCCCTCCTTGCTCTCCCTGGGTTGTAGAAAAGGGCAGTATAAAAATCTGCAGGAGGTAAGAGTGGGCCAGATCCCCTTGTACCAGCCGAGCAAAGAGAGGAAGCATAACTGAAAGGGAAAAATATGGCCTCAAGGTTGCTCTGACCTCCAGCAGTAGATAGCAAGAACTTCTCTACTGACCAGATTTGGCACAATAATAGAAAACAAGGGTTGGAAGGGACCTCAGGAGGTCATCTAGTCCAATCCCCTGCTCAAAGCATGACCATCCCCAACTAGATCATTCCAGCCAGGGCTTTGTCCTGCCAGGCCTTAAAAACCTTCAAGAACAGAGATTCCACCACCTCTCTAGGTAACCCATTCCAGTGCTTCACCACCCTCCTAGTGAGATTTTTTTTCCCTAATATCCAACCTAAACTTCCCTTGCTGCAACTTGAAACCACTGCTGCTTGTTCTGTTATCTGCCACCACAGACAGTCTAGCTCCATTCACTTAGCAGCCTTTAACTATTTGAAGGGTGGTTTCAATCAAATCCCCCCTCAGTCTTCTCTTCTGCAAACTAAGTAAGCCCAGTTCCCTCAGCCTCTCCTCAGAAGTCACGTGCCCCAGCCCCCTAACCACTTTCATTGTCCTCCACTGGACTCTCTCCAGTTTGTTCACATCCTTTCTGTAGTGGAGATCCCCAAACTGGACACAGTATTCCAGATGTGGCTTCACTGGTGCAGAAGAGGAGAATAATTACTTCCCTTGATCTGCTGGCAACACTTCTACTGGCCCAGTATGCCATTAGCTTTCTTGGCAACAAGGACACACTGTAGACTCATATTCAGCTTCTTGTCCACCATAACCCCCACGTCTTTTTCTGCAGAGCTGCTGCTTAGCCAGTTGGTCCCAAGCCTGTAGTGGCGTATGGGATTCCTCCGTCTTAGTGTAGGACTTTGCACTTTTCCTTGTTGAACCTCCCGAAATTCCTCTTGGCCCAATCCTCCAATTTGCTCAAGTCACTCTGAATCCTTGCCCTATCCTCCAGCCTATCTACTACTTCCCCCAGCTTGGTGTCTTCCACAAACTTGCTGAGGGTGTACTCCATCCCATCTTCCAGATCACTGATGAAGATATTGAACAAAACCAGTCCCAGGACCACTCCCTGGGACACTCCACGTGATACCGACTGCCAACCAGATGTCAAGCCATTGATTGCTACCCGTTGAGCCCAATGATTCAGCCAGCTTTCTTTCTACCTTTCTATCCACATAGAGAGAATATACTTTCTCTGGCTTCACGCCACCACAAACTGCCCTCCCATATCAGTTAATACAGCCTTATATCAGCTAGAAGGTCCACTATAAGAATCTTCAATTGATTTTCAAAGTCACCGTTATATCTCCCATTTGCACTTCTGACTTAAAAGGGACCATGCATCTGGCCAGGCTTCCTCTGTAGTCACTTACAGGTCTATGATAAATTATCAGGGACACAGGAGATAAGTATAGTCAACTCCTTGCCTTGCCTTCTCTGCCTCTCTTTGGAGGACAGGTTTTCTCCACTGTCCCCTATGATTGCACACCCTGTTATTTATGTCTGTGGTTGGGGACAGGGGGGATTCCAGCTACCTGAAAATGGTTTAAATCCCAGTCTGGGAGCTACTCTGAACTCTCAGAGCATTTTTACTCCGTTTACTGTCACCATTGACATTTTCAATAAGTTAACCCTGGAGCTCCCCATCAGCTGAAAAATCACAAAAATTCTTGTGTGTACAAACAGGGAAACTTCAATGCCAGCTTCTTCAAATGTAGTGCTTCCAAGCTACAAATTATTGGGTAGATTCCTATGTGTCATCTCCTAACAGATACTGTTCCAAATCGGATTGTGCACCTTTACATTGCTTCATCCCCTGCCTTTCCCAGAAATACCTTCATACCCCTCCCCCACAGAAGATTTACAACACTCTAAAAGCCAAAAGCAACTCTGCCAGAAAATCTAGCTTTTCTTAAATATCTGATCTATGCTATGTTTTGCTGGCCTAGCTATGTTGGCTCACTGTCCCTTAGTCAACACAGCTGTGCTGGAAAAACTCCTGGCATAAATACAGCTGTGTTAACAGGCAGAATACTCGTCAGCACAGCTTTATATTATTTAGGGAGGTAGTACAGCTATGGCAGCAGAAACACCCCTTCTGTTAGCACATGCTTCATCTTCACTGCCAACACAGCTCCAGTGGCAGAGGCTTTGTAGCATAGATGAGCCCTTCAGCCCTGAGGATCATGCTCCCTCCCCTATCAGTTATGCTTTTTCCCCACTGGCATTTCCTTGCACATACCTGGGACATTTTCCAGCCCTCTAACATCTTCCTTTTTCTACTGAATTTGCATGCCATCACTTTGGAGCCATCAAAAGAAAATTAAATAGCTATATTTTCAGTAATCATAAGCATCTTCATCTAGGAATCTCACTAACTCCACATGACGTTTGATTGTTCCTGCTTAAGAGGAAGTCGCGTGAACACAGTGTAAAACAGTGGAGAGTAAAGCATTTGTCAAAAAGACAGTTTTGTCCTGATCTCTCAACAGGAAGCTGATGTTGCAGATGCTGATCCCTTTTTCAACTGGATTAAGCTTATTGACAAATTCATGCAGGAAAGGTCCATCAGTAGGTACTAACCCTCTGAATGCTGGCAGCTGCAGTAAAAGAGAAACGGGGTAGAAAATTCTGGACAGGCCCTGTTCATGCTTTTCCACAGCAACCACTCTAGTAGCCTGTGTCACAGTGACAAACTAGCCACACCTACTGTCTGATCCAGGAAATGGCAATTCTTATATTCTAAGACACAGTTTACAGCACTGCTAACCAGTGACCACCCTTTGGCCAATTCAAACCTCTGTAGGCAACTATGTGAAACTCTGAGCACAGAAGGAATAAACTGCATCTGTGGACAAGGGAAGAAGGCACCTGAACAAACAGAATTTCAGTTCCAGATGGAGCATATTCGTCCTGATTCATCTTCTTTCTTTCTGCAAATGTGTTGGAATTAATTTGTCTCTACGGCTCTCCCTCACTAGTTGAGCCTCTTAGAAACCATGTTTGCTCCAGAAAGGCCATATGCATCTAAAGTGGATGCACTGCAACCCTTCCAGTATTTTGAACCATTGCTCCAATGCGGAATGGGCCTCTAGGGGGGGGTTTGATTAGCTCCTGGTTTTGTCTAAGCAGGAAGTGATGCACAGGCAAGATTTAACACTAGATCTGTGCATACCCTGTTATAGTCACTGAAAGTTTCCTTTTGGCACAGCTCACTGCTTGGCCCAGGTTCTAGATTCCAAATCAGGAAAAGGGGACTCTGAATATTAAGAACCTTTTTTTTTTTTTCTTTCTGGTGCTTCCCGCAGAGTTTGGCAGAAACTCTGGGGATGCTGGGTGCAATGGGTATTTCTGGCAAAATGATCCTTCAGACTTTACCTGCAGAATTTAATGCTGTGTGCACTAACTTCTGCAAATGCTCTGTTCCACCAGATCTTCAGGCCTCTTTGAAGGAGCACACTGGAGGCAGCAGCCAGTGGGAAGCTTACTGAATGATGTATGCTACAGGAGGAAGAAGAAATGCTGAGTTCCCATTCAAATGAACCTGCATGTTGTTACATGTCCTATTTCACATGTAAATAACACTTTATATATTCATAGCACCAAAAAGATATCTGACTAATTCTCACAATACCTCAGCAAGGTATGTAGGTACACATTAATTATCACAGTTTTACAGATGAAAGAACCAAGGCAAAGAGGTGAAGTTAGCAACACCACAGCTGGGATTAGAGCTCAGGACAACCTGATACAAACCCTTCACCCTTTTCTCTAAAATAGCTGTTCTGCAATTTTCTGAAGAGTCATGAGTTTTATTTGGAGATCTTGATGGGTATTTCCCACCCATCAAACAAAATTCACACTCCCAAATAGCATAAAATGGAAGACTCTCAAACTCAGATTTTCCAAATACCTTTGCGGCCTAAGAAAGTGATTTATAGGTTAAAACTGAGAAAAACTATTAATTTAAGTAGCTGCTATTCAGTAATCTACAAGACCAGGCAGCAATTTATATTGGGATATTGTATTTTGTATTCACATAGGACTTTATATCCAGTGATTTCAAAAAGCAAGTATTCCTAAATTCTCACAACACCTATATAAGACATTAAGCACATACTTCCATTTTATTGGTTAGGTAGCTTACAACACAAAATTACCTCGTCCAAGTTCATATCCCAAGTCAGCTGAGACGTGGACACTGAAGCCAGAACTTGTAACTCTGGATATCTTTCTTTGATCAGGGAGTAATATGCTATTGCTGTCACCATGAGCTTAATTTGTTATGAAACATGTACAGAATTAAAAAAATAATTGTACCAGTTGTGTTACTGGTATCTTAAATATGGTAGGCTAGCAAGAAGCAAAATAATACTCATTTTGTATTTAGACTGATAGCTAAAAAGTAATGGAATAACAGCAACAACAGGTTCCACGGAAAAACAGTTGTAGTAAATTTGTTTGAGTCAATAAGTTTGTGTTTTTTTCATTTCTTTCTTTTCTAGCTATTATAAGTTTACAAAAAGCCCAGGAGAGAAGGGATTTTCCCTTGACTCCTCAATACAATGGAATTAGAATAAAGTGAAATACTGAGGGAAATCATGACTTTTGAAGTCATGCAGATAAGGATCAGTCTACTTTTGAATTTAAAAGAACCTCGTGGGAGAGAACAGATATTGTCTAACTTTGACTTCAAGCAGGATATACACTAGTCATCTCATTAAGATGTTCCGTTATGTCAGAAACATTATTTCCCACCAAACTGTTTTGTCAAGGTCCCTAATATTTGATATCGTATTAATATGGGAGAAGAATGCAACTCACATGAAAAAAAATGAAGTTGCAATATTCCTAAAAACCTTAGGACACCTGCCAAAATGACAATGCAATTATAAATAATATCAGCAAGGGAAGGAAGGAAAAGTATAGATGCTTACTTTTAGTAAGCACAGATATTTACAGCCAACAGCTACCTTAAAAATCCAGGGGCATGATGATATGACCGGGAACCCAGGGCAGCTGCCACATACAGCAGCAAGAGGGAACTTATGGTTGTTGCCACACAGCTGGTGTGATCATGTGACTGGAGTAACAGCCTTTTTCCCCCCAGATCTCTTACCTGCAAGGTATCACCCAGGATGCCCCACCCTAGTTACACAAGGCTCTTTGGATGAATCTGATATCCTTTATTAGGCCAACTTACATAGTTAGAGAACAAATTTTAAGCAAGCTTAACCACCCTAGCTACATCACTGTGAGAACCAAATACCCTGATGCAACTCAGATAGACTTAAAGGAAGTAAGAACATAGGGATCAATGTTCCTCTCTACCAAGGAAAATAGAGTCAGCAGAAGCTGGTGGAAATGGCTGAGGAACAGAAGATACAAGGGCTTTAGGACAGTCTCCCTGCTCCTCGGGGATCTTGTGGGATGTAATATTCCTATTCAATTGGCTAAATGGCTGGGAGGGAGACAAAGAGCAGTAACTTTCTGCAGCTTTCTCCAATCTCAGAAAAGTGAACTGAAAACAACATATGAAAACTTTTGATAGAAAATTGTGATTGCCACCTGCAAAAGCAAAACAAATATTAGGAATGTTGTTTGAAGATACATACCAAGTTCAGAGTTGACTACATCTCAAGGCACCTACAAAATAATTAAAAAATGATAGGGCAACAGTCTTAATCTCCAGGCAGGCCTGTTCTGAGTGTGAGTTTGCTCTGATAAACACATTGCTGTACAATGCTGATAAGTCATAACAGTGAGAGACATGTTTAAGACTGAACACCTGGGTTTGGGTTCAACTTCATTATGTTTAGTGTTCTTGGAAGAAGACCAGACACTTACAGCCTTTCAAATTAAAGATGCTTTAAGGTAGATTATATAAACAAATATGGATCTTATAATATGAAGTTAAAGGGGGAGAGGGAGAAAAAGAATGGCACATAGGCATTGTGCAAGAATGCTCAGTGATGAGCTTTTTATAAGACAGATGTGTACATATTGCATATATTGGTTTGTTTCACTTTGTTTTCTTTTCCTGGCCTCAAGGCCAGAAATCTACTTTGATGAGTATCAACATGTCCTGTGGCTCAACCTAAAAACTCAAGGCAGGTGAGTGACTCTTCTCTTGTCCACAACATTTTCTGCAACACATGCCACATCCTGCTGAAGTGTTGGGATTTGTGCGTAGCGCTAAGGTATGTGGGGACATAGCTCAGGTTCTCTAGCACAATACAGAGCTAGGAATTGGTCTCTGATGCATTGTGGGGCTATCTGACATTCTTCAGTAGTCATAAAGGCCAAAGTTATCACAGCCCACCATTGTAGGAAGCTCCATCAGCCCAGCATACTAATCAGTTATGTGTGTTTGTAGAAACTTGATGCATCCATGGACCACTGAAAGAGCGCATGTGGTGCTAAGCTCATGAGAGCTGTAGACAGAAGCTAGTGCGCTCATTCCTTCCTCTTTCAATCCACACACTGAATGACAACTTCCTTGATTGTTCACCTAAAACCAGCTCTGGTTAATGATTATTTCTTTCTGCTGAACTCAAGAAAGGGTACAGAAATTATGCAGGATGTGCCTTGGAAATAATGTGTTAGCCTGCTTTTCCATGTAATAGACTTCACAGCAGAGTGGGACCTGATGGAACAGCCCCTTCTAGACTAGGAGAGACTGACAGTGGAGGGCCACCACTTGGACTACTAATGAGTCTAACTGGATTTGTGGATTTGTAGTTGGACCAAGTTCTGGGCCTTCATAAATCAGGCAATTATTTTTGGGGGCTATGGAGTTGGTCTAAATCTTAAATCACTGTTTGGTGGCGTAAATTTTTGAGTCTACACCTACAGAAGGTTTCACCTTTTCCCATTCCTTTGAATAGAAATGATACTTGTGACTCCATGTTCTGAATGGCTCACAAGTGGGGAAAAATCACTGGTAAAGGTAACTAGGTGGCTTTAATTTTTGGGGTACCAAAAGCCAGTGAGGTTCTGGATGGGGATTCAATGCATGTGATTATTTTAGAAAAGGCTCCAGTCAGGCCTGAAGGTGGTCCATATTGCTATCATTAGTATCTGACAAAAGGATGGCACACATGTGATAATCCTCTTTAATACATGCAATGAATATCAATCAAAAGATTAAATGAAAATGAATACATATAGAATATTGGGATTCTGGGCCAAATCTCAAGTACAGGCAAAGCAATACCTGGGAGAGGAACAGGGGTGTGGATGGAAAGTGAGACTCGGCATGCCTAGGAGCCAAACCTAAAAGCCTAAAGGCATTACTTTACAGTTAGGGTGACTAGGACCTGGAACCAACTTCCAAGGGAAGTGGTGCTTACTGCTACCTTGGGGGTCTTTAAGAGGAGGCTGGACAGACACCTGACTGGGGTCATATGACCCTAGCATCCATTCCTGCCCAAAGCAGGGGGTCAGTCTGGATTATCTGTTTAGGTCCCTTCCAACCCTAGCTACTATGATACCATGATAAAAACACTGCTGTTCTAGAGTGGTCCTCCAGGTTAAGCTGTGTTTGCCAAAGATTGTTGGATTGCAGTGTGCTCTGAGTCCATCCCATCATTCATTTTTCTTTTTCAAAGGTTTAAAGTCTTTCAGGATGGGAAGAGGGACAGTGTGCAAATCTGCAGATCTGTTGGGAAAAGAGAGATGCTATTTTGACTCTTGTTACCCTCCTTGGCTCTGATAGGTTTACTGTCCCTTGTAGTTCTGAATTACCTTCCTTCCTTACTCCTAGGGAAGGCATGGAAACAAGTGAGTACTCCTAGGCATTCTGGCAATATTGCACAATTGGATTGATACTTCTTCCACAGGAAAGTATCAAGCATTAACTATTGGCAGAGGCAATAGTTAATACCTGATACAAGCATTAACTATTGGCAACGTACCACTTGAGGCACTAGATGTGGAATCTGCAATTGCTAGTTTTATTAAAAATAATATGTATTCAACAGGTTGTCTCCTGCATCTGAAACAAATATGATAAAAATTCAAGTTTTCAAATAGTTTTCTCTATGCTTGGTTTCACTGGTCCCACTTTACATAACATATATTTACATATATGCAAGTTCTGGTATTCTCATTGGGTCACAATTTGGTCTCCTGCTTTCTAAGCCCATTGTTACATATTTAGCAGTATGTGAGCTCCCCCTTGTGCCCAAGCAATGCTACTACAAGGCCAGAACTATGAAGTAACACTAGTAAGAGACATGTTGCAATAATCAGATCTTCAAAGAGATAGGAGACAGCTGGATAGTTGGGAATTGTTTATGACTGGTGGTTAAGCTTCTGGGTAGAAGTGAGAAGTAATGATCACAACATTTTAGAGATTTTTCAGGGCATTTGGACATAGCACAAAGGAAGGAACCAAGGAAATGGAACTGAGGAGTAAGAAAGATAAGTCCTGTCTAGAAGATAAGAAGACAGGATAAGTCCTGTCTATTGCAAATCTGAATCAGGGAAGAAGCTAATGTATTATAGAATTTCCTAGAGAATTCAGGATGGCTGAAGCTAAACAATTATTTTATGTGTGTCTAAATTCCTTGAAGAATAACTGCTAAAAATATGTCCACAAGCGTTATCTTCCCCTCGTGAGCTAGGGACAGACATTACACATACACTGGTTTAAGTGATCAGAAACTTGTTTAAACCTCTAACAGAACAAATGTTCACTGCACATAAACCAGTTTTACCAGTTTGAGATAAACCTGGTTGAATGTAGCATCAGACTTAACTGATTTGGCTCAAACCCGTTTATGCGATGTGTCCCCCAGACCCCTTGCTGATTTAAGTTAAATCAGAGTCCCCCAGCATCTCTACATGTCTCTGGGCTGGGTGGGGCTCTTTGCTTCCAAGAGCTGGGCTGGCCCCTCCCCTTTGCTCCCTGGCTGGAGCTCAGCACAGACTTGCAGGCACAGCAGGGTCTGCTGGCTTCCCCGTGCTCCCCTCTGCCCCCTCTCACCACTCACTGCTTAAGCAGAGATCCCTTTCTGCTCTCTGCCACAGCACAGACCATAGCCAGCACATGGTATGCTAGCTAATGCCAAGAGGTGTCTATATGTGTCTCTCTCTCCAATTTCATTGGGACAGGCAAACAGAACAGTGACTGCTTAGGGTTTCTGGAGCTAATCAACAGATCAGCCACTAAACTGTTTAAGAAGTTTGAAGTAAGTTGGAAGGAGGCTATTGTTTTGCTAATCAGATGATAAAGACTATTATCAACGCCCCCCGCTGTTCCCTTCCCTTCCCTCCCCGGCTGCCTTGCTCGTCTGTCAGTTTGCTGCAGACAGTATGACAAAGCAGGGAGAGAGACTGAAAAGCTCCATATCATCAACAGATGCATGCACTGCACACCCCTTTGCCTCAGAGTGCTAGCCCAGGATTAGGGGCTGACAACACTCACGCCCCTTGAGCAGCCAGCAGGGAAAAGCCTGGGACCGTGCAGGCAGTCCTCCCTAATGAGAGAGTCCTGCAGGGGCCTGGCCATGCCCCCTTAGCTCAGCTCCCTGCAGAAGGGAAGGGAGGGCTGCTCTAGCGCCCTCCGGCTTCTAGCCTGAGCCACTGCAGGCATGTGCCTGAATTTCCTCAGTCCAGAGAGAATGTCTGTCCAGTTTCAAACCAGTTCAGTCTGGCCAGGTTAGACTAACCCACAAAGACTGAATCAATTCAGGCTTAGGTTTTTTTGAGTGTCTGTCCCTAGCCACCCTTCGCTGAAATATTGTCCCCCTCAGTCTTCTCTTTTAAAAACTAAGCAAAAGCATTTATTTCAGTCTTTGCCTATGGATCATATTTTCTACTACTTGTTTCTTCTATTTCTTTTATTTCTTGTTGCTCTCCTCTGAATTCTCTTCTCTAGTTTTACAACTTTCTTGAAGCACACTGCCCAAAAACTGGACACAGTGCTTCAGTTGAGACTTCACTAATACCAGAGAGTGGTATCACTTCCTAGGTCTTGCGCAGAAAATTCTTGTTAACTGATGTCAGAGTAACGTTTGTCTTTTTTGGCTTTTTGCTGTTACTGTTGTGTATGTATGAACAGCATGACATTGTTGACTTGTATTCCATTTGTGGTCCTCTAGAAACCCTATATTTTTTTTTCTGCAGTACTGCTATATAGCAGCCAATCCTCATTCTGAATTTGCGCATTTAGCTTCTCTTCCCTAACTGTGGTATGTTTCATTTGTGCTTATTGCATTTCATCCAAATGATTTTGGACTATTTCTCTGGTATATCAAGATTGTTTTGAATTCTAATGTTTTCCTCCAAAGTGCTCCTAACACCTTGTGGCTAGGCATCACCTGCACATTTTGGAAGTGCACTCCGTATTCCATCATCCAAGCCTGTTAATGAAAATACTGAATTGAACTGGATCCAAGACCAACAAATTTTCTCACTGTTTAACAGCAAACCATTGATTAGACTCTTCCTAAAAGTTTTTCAACTATTTGTGCACCCAACTACTAGTGAGTTTTATCTTGATCTTATGTTCCTAATTTGGTTATGAGAATGTTTTGTGATGGTGCTAAAGATTTGCTAAAGTCAAGGTAACTCGTATCGACCTCTTCCCCCTTATCCACTAGGCAGTTACAAGAACCTGGATTGGATTGATGTAATCTGTCAAAGGTAGACATCAGTGGGGTATACTTTTGGTGACTGAGAACACTTCTCATTTTCTACAAGACAACCTCCCTTGTTCCTTCGCATTTTAAACAGTGATATATCAATATGCAACAAGTCCTTAAGATCCTTAAATGCTTGTCTTACTTTTGGTTCATTTCATTGACTCAGCCAGCAGGCAACTCCTTCAGACAGTTAAGCTGCATGCAGGAGTTATAAATAGCAAGGTAAAACTCTTCTTGACTGTCTCAAGCACACAAGGATAAACCATAGCAACAGAGAACTCTAAGGTCATTTGATAGCTTTCTCTACTGTGTTTTGCTTGTTAAGTGAAAAAGGCTTGGTGGTAAGAATGAATTTTCTTGTACTTTATTTATAGATTTGCCTTCTGAATCTGATTTTTGAGTGTGTGACTATGCAAAAATCAGGAAGAGGCAAATTTTATATTTTAAAAGCAGTGATCCAGAGTTTCCTTCTAGGCTGACAATGGTTCTGACACAGTGCATCTGATTCTGTTTTTGCAGAGACTCATAAAAATGCCTGAGAAAGAGAACAATTTACCTTCCTTTTTCTTCCCCTTTTCCTTGTTTATTAAAAAAGCTGAAATAGGAGAAATTATTGTCAAAGGTTCACATCAACTCATTTGTTTCATTAAAAATATCCAGCAGGACTATCTTTTCTAAAAGGCTGTCTGGATCATTTATCTCTTACTAAATCAAGGCCATTGCAGTTAGAGTTATCTGAGCAACAGCAAGGGGGTCCTCAGACCAGAAGAAAAGAAAGGGGAAGGCTTTGTATATGAAACCAGGGAGAAATATTTAAAAAAAACACAATGAGATGGTTCAGAATTCAAGTTTGCCCAGGGTGCCATTTTTCCTAAGGCTGGCTCTGTCCTCTGCAGTATTACAAGATAAATTCGGGGCTGCAAGCACATCAATGTATACTGTCTGATGCTAGAGGGTTATTATACCTAGAATATGGCTCCCTCAAAATAATGCCAGTAGACAACTATCATAAACTTCAGGAGCCTGAATACAAAAGAGAAGGACTCAACATAATAAGCAACAGTTGAGCCAGCTTTCACAGTTTTCAACAAATCACCATGCTGTTATGGCACTGGTTTAAGTGAGACAAGATTTTAATATCTCACATTTCTCATCTCCCTATTATTCCTCAAAATGCTGACTACATAGAAATCTAAAGAAAAAGAAAAAGGAGTTAATGTGTTGGAAAAATATCTAAGTGCAGACAAAAGTATCAGTAGTCAGTAGGCTGTTACCAACTGAAAAGCAACTGGAGCAGAACTCTATAAAACAGAGCCTCTAATTATCTCATTTCATCTTTAATTTCTTAGAATAGAATTACTTACTATAGTTTCATTTCTTCAGTTGGCTGGTGTTGTAGCTGCTACTTTGTGGCTGGTACTTTCTACTGAAACATGAAACGAAGTCCAATGACAATCATATACCATCCTGCTTTGTCTAGAAAACCTCACAGACTTTATAATCAAATGAGTTGCTGGAAGACTATTTTGGATTTAGCAGGGCAAGAAACAAAGGGATTTCATTGCAAAAAAAAAAAATCAGACTTCTGTGTTTTTTCAGATAAATTAAAAGATGCTAAAGTGTTTTACTCTACCTTCTTAGGTATGCAGAAAACATTAGAAAGTGTTAATATTATTTCACTGAATGATACCAACGGTCTTGCTTTCAAATTCCCTGGATATGTTTTTGTGGGCTGCATATAATATCATTTTTATCTGGAAGTCATGTATTCCTATAACACAGAAATATATGAACCTGAAATCTATCACTCAATAAATTAGCCCAAACACTCAAAGGAGAGAGAGAACATTTAGTGTAGCTGCATCACAGTTGGGATTACTTGCTTTAGTAAATCATCCTTATTCTTTATTTATGGAGTAGTTAATTCTAAAATACTTTAATACATTTTTGCAAGCTTTGACTACAATATTTAAAAATAGCTAAACAAAGATAGTCACTGTTTCACTTTATTATGATGGAAAGTGTTTTTAAATGCACACAAATGAGCTATTATTTTAATTGGTATTGTTTAAAATGCATTAGAAAATTTAGTAAAGATTTTTCTGATTACATTTTTTTCATAAAAGAACTAGAGATCTGCCTTCATACTAAGGCACAGTCTTACATGCCTTTGTAAGCAGCTGGTGCCTGGCAGAGTTGCTAGCAAGTCCTAACAAACATGACATACTAACCTACTTTCAGGCTATTAGTCACTTGCTATTTTGCTCTTCTTACTAATTCCAAGCTCTCTCCTCACTAATTCCATCTTCCACAGTCTCAGTTTTAAAGATAAGAATATTTGCTCCAGAACACTGAGGGTCTAAATCCTGACTGGAGAGTGTGGTAACTAACCTAATATTTATTAAATGTTAATTATAATAATTGTTGGTGAACTAAGACTCAAAAGCTGGTGGATGCTAATATTTTGCAGGGAACTGAATGTATGAATGTTTGGTTTGCTTCTGATCTAGACTTTTTATTAAAAGTCACTCAGGATTCACTCAGGATCTGGACTGGCTGTTGCTGTTACAGACCTCAATAGAGAGAGTGACAGAAAGTAATTTGCCATGCTAGAAGAAACCTTCTGCTAAAGATCACCAAGCAGTAGGGATACAGTCATTCAGTAGTTTTTTTCTTGCAACCCCTGACAGCAGGGCTGTTGTGAAAACCATGTTGCTGCACAGTATGCTATGGCAATGTAGTGATCATGCAAGTCTACATGTGATCACCTGCTACTTCACAATAGTGGTGCACTCCCTGCTTATAGTGCGCCACTACGATGATGTAGCAGGGAAATATAAGCATGTGGCACGCCTATATGGCACAGTACCCACCCATACTTCACCATGCTTTAGTACTTTTGAAAGGAAGTACTAAAGCACAGCGCTGTAGCAACATCGCCATATGGTGACATGTAGATGTGCCCAATGAGGCTGAAATTTTTTGGAAACTTAAAGTATCTAGATGCAGACTTTAATGAAATTTGTGCATAAATTTGCTACATAGCTTTGAAAATTACATGTTAATATCTTTTGGCTGAACATCCCAAAGAATGTGTGGCACTAGTTCCCCAAGATGCCTTCCCTCAGGTTTATAGCCTGAGGTATATGGCAGAACAGGAGTGGATGAGAGGCACTGGCAACATGTCAGTGGCATGCAGCAGATAAGGAAAAGAGTAGGGAACGCAGTGGCAGAGAGCAGAAAAAAGAACATGAGATTGAGCAGGAAGCAGCAGATCATACAACAAGCATGAGGCAGGGAGCAGCAAGCTGAGCAGTAGATCAGACAGGGATAGGGGATTGGAGTAGCACTTGGAGAAGGCACTGGGCCTAATTTGTGGCACACTTGGCAAAAAGGTTGGCCCCCACTGATGTAGAAGGCTAATAAGAAAAGGTATGCAGCGCGTGTGCTGGCCACACTGTCATACAATCCTTGGGAGCTTATCTGTACACATTAGATTATAGAGATTTACAAAAAGCAAACTGCAAATGTTCAGTTAGCTGAATGTTTTTAGTAGTAGTAAAATGACTGAAGAGCCTGTAGTCATGAACAGATGTCTGAATATTCTTGGCCATGACTTTGCCAGTCACTCTTGAATTAAGAAGGTCGAGGCTACGTAATGGAATGGCTTAGTGGATATCTTACAGTGTACTTAGGTCCAAGACCTTTGGAAAAGCATCGGTTGCAATTGTATCTCTAATCTCCATTCTAAACCATGTCAAGATTCTGATAAAATAAACAAGAATCAAAATACAGAGGAAAGAAAAACAAAAGAGAGTATGATGTGGGCAATCTGAGGGAAAAAAGGATGAACTACTAGACCCTTGTATTACTTACTATCCCACTATTTAATATAAACATTTTGAGATAAGGCATCATCACAATGAAAGCAGTAAAGTTTTGCAATACATTGTGATAAACACTAGCTAGTTTTTGCAAATGAGAGTGGTTGCAAACCTCCTAGCAGGCAAATAGAGGGTTACCTCTCCAGATAACATTACCCTGAATTCCAAATATTTTGGAAAAAAAAAAAAAC
>NW_017729000.1:10681437-10687575 GCF_001723915.1 Gavialis gangeticus | reverse complement strand
GATAAACACTAGCTAGTTTTTGCAAATGAGAGTGGTTGCAAACCTCCTAGCAGGCAAATAGAGGGTTACCTCTCCAGATAACATTACCCTGAATTCCAAATATTTTGGAAAAAAAAAAAAAACACCCTAAGAACTCCACAGAAATATGCAAGAAAAGCAAGATTAGATTATCAGCATATACCCTGGTAGGATGCCAGGGCCTTCAAAAACCCCCAAACCTTATCGTTTCAGGGCTAGATATTACATGCCAAGATGTCATGTTATGCAAGAGACAAGAACCTTAGGAGCCAAGAACCCGGTTTCAAAGCTATCCTTGTTCTTACTGCAGATATCAGCAAAAGAGCTTTGCTGAGACAGAGAATCATCTGCGCTTACTGAATGTTTCATTTTGTATCTCTATATATATTAATGTTGAATATCATGATGGAGATGAGGATTTCTTCTATTGGACCAACTGTGTAGTTGGGATAAAGTTAGACAAGCTTTCAAATGCAAGGCATTCATCAGGTCTCCCTGTATAGCAAGGATCCTGGAGCAAAGAATGCCTTGCATTGAAAAGCTTGTCTAAATTTATCCCTACTACATAGTTGGTTCAATAAAAGATATCACCCTAAGAAACCCTTGCCTCTTGCATAATTTTTGGACTACCATGGCTACTACATCACTCTTACACTAACAAATATAATGATGCAACATTCCAGCTTTTTTTAAGTGTTTGAAAACCTTTTTTAAGTAGCCAATGCCAATTAATGCATAGGTTGTGGACAATTAAACCTTCCTTCCAGAAGATGTATTGCCTAAGCAACTGTCTCTCAGAATGAGTCCTCTAAATCTGGGTGGAGAACATCTGGCAGCTTGGGACTCCATAGGAAAAGTAATACATTTACATAGTGTAATTATGGAGAACAATGGAAAATATGAAGTCATACCATCACTCTAACCAGAAAAGGAGCACAGACCTTGTTATTAAATGATTAATTATATCACCTGTGGGGTGTGACCTGGTTTTCATTGAGCAAGAGGCTATTTTTGAGTGAAACTAGCCATAAAAGCAGGCACAGAACATGTTTTCTCTGGTCGACCACATGTGCTACACACTGCCTAGCCGAGATGTTCAGAGGAGGAGGTCCTTTCACTTGGGAATGTAAACATACTTTTCCTTGCTACTTGTTCTTTTAACTCTTGAATGCCCTAGAGTTGCATGTAAAAGACCCTACAGCAGGTCTGGCTCTCAAGAGAGATCCCATGTGTACAGGAGCTGATGAATTCTCACAAAGCAAACTCCAGCCTACAAAAGCTCACGTCTCTCTAAATGAGTTAGTGCGACCCTGCCCTGCCTTCTGCTTAACTTCAGACTAACCTACTTAACCATCTCACTCTGCAGCATGGGTGTCAAATTTATTTGGATGAGTGACATGGGACTGGATTGGGCCAGTAGGCCCACTGACACTGCCCCCCATGCTAGATTAATTGCCTGTGGAGCCACCCAGGTTCTGCATTTCATGCAGATTCTGGAACAGGCACCCCATGCAGCGAGGAATGGCTGAAGCAGGTGCTGTGCTGCCTGCTGCAAACTGTGCCACACATCTAGGATCTGCGCTACCCCCTGCAGCTGCTTCAGGGCCTGCTGCAGCCAGTCCCGGAGCCACGTCACGTGCGGCACCCATGGGCACCGCATGCAGAGCTGGTCCCAGGTTTGAACAGAGCAGACATATATGGCATGTGCCCTGGGCCCCACCTGTGGGACTGATCTGGGTCAACTGAGACCCAGGGGCACCTCTGGGGGCTGCATACGCTTGACACCCCGATTTATAGGCCGTGCCAGATTATGACATGCTGAGGCCTTAAACTATGTCCACTTGAAGAGGCCCCATACGATAAAAACGGGAACAAATTCTTTACTGTGAAAGTTGCCAAAATCTGGAATGGGCTTCCAAGGGAGGCGATGCTTTTCCCAACCCTGAAAGCATTTAAAGGAGATTAGACAAGCACCTGGCGGGGGTCACTTAACCCCAGCACTCTTTCCTGCAGGGGGTCAGACCTGATGACCGAACAGGTCCCTTCTGACTCTAGAAATCTAGGAAATCTATAAAAACAGATTCCCATTAAAGGTGAAAATAAATCATTGCAAAAACCTAGAACTCTTGGTTCTGAAACGCGACCTTTTATTAGACTGAGACATTGCAAAAAAAGAAAAATTTAAATTAAAAAAAACCTTTTTCTGCAATGTCTCCATTGGTCTAACAAATGCAAAAATTCTCAGTTCTGAAATGTGACCTTTTATTAAACCTTTTTTCTGCAACGTTTCCGTTGGTCTAATAAAAGGTCACATTTCAGAACGGAGAATTTTCACATTTCTTTTCATCTCAGACCAACGTGGCTACCACATACGCCCCTGAAAGATGAACGGTGGTTATTTTGGTGCAAATTTAACTCCAGAGCCCTAGATATGCATGTTTTTGTCATTTTAGACTGAAAACATCCGTTTTGTGGACTTATTTAGAGGCCCCTCATTTTGCAAGGCCCTACCAAGTCGTTTACGCCTCAATCCAGCACTGTTTATAGAAATCCTTGATTTCAAAATACAGGCGACGGGGGAACGTGGCGTTGTTCCTGCCGCTAGCACTGAGCCCGAGGCACCAACTGGCACATGCCCAGCAGCCGCTATTTGACTGAGCCGAGCCGAGCCCCGCCCGACCCGCTGGGCCACGTCGACGTGCGAGACCGCTGGTGAGGACCCCTGTGAAGACTGAAACCAGCACTGACCGTGGCGGCAGAGACGTCGAACCGCCTGTACTCCACACTCAGAAAACACCTTCACGCCACCTCACTCCCCTCACGGCACAAAAATGCTGCCCCCCGCACGTGCATGGGCCCCTCACTCTCCCGCCGCTGATTGGGCGGCGGTATTGCTTGCGTCACGACAAGCGCATGCGCTTTGGGATGTGTCGGGCTGTGCATGCGCAGTGCTCTCCTGTCAGTGCTGGGCGGCGCGCGGGCAGCAGCGTCCTGCTGGGCCGGAGCGGTGAGTGCGGGGCTGGGGGGAGGGGGCGAGGCGGGCCCGTGAGCTGCGGGGGTCCCCCCACCTAAATCTTAGAAGATTGAAACGAATATCTTATGAAGAAACAGCAGCCCGGTCTTGCAGTTGCTTGAATGCAAACGCTGAATGACCGGGAGCCAGGGGGTCTTGGCCTGCACTGAGGGCTTGGAAGCCCCTGGCACAAGCTGTCAGCCTTGTGGAGACCGAGAAGTCGGAGTAGGTGCAGCCACATTGAGCAACGTGCATTTTTGATTGGTCTGTGACACAGGCAGCTGTGTAGTGGTCTTGCACGGGTCTCATCAGAGACTCATTTGGGGAAAGGGTGTCAACAGGGGAACCCACCTTTTAATTACACCCCCCTCCCATGCACCCGCACAGTCAAGGTTAATCATGTATGCACATAAACGTGCATCTCTATGTGTGCGTCTATACGGTCAAGGTTTATCATGATCTCACTATGTTAGGATGTTTTCTTCTAGTACGGATGTTGCAGTGAAGCCCACATCTAACATGCAGTTTTAAAACTGTTCCTGCTTCTCTCAAAATCTCACTGCTATTGTAGCTCCTTATGTCACTTCAAATATTTTAAATAGGAAAAGAAACCAAAGGGTTTTTTTGTTGTTTTTTTTTCCCGTCCAGTCTGATGCTGTCAGTTTTTACGCCAGGTACAAAGCCAGAGTGATTTAGGAAGCGTTCAGGATTTCTTTCAGGTTGCTCTTGAGTACGGGCGAGGAGATTTTTGTTGTGCTACGTTTAGCCTTTGTAATCCTTTCAAAATGTATTTATTGATTGTGCTTAATTTCTGCACACCCAGGATTAAACAGGCTGCTGGAAGACGTGTTGTTATGGCAGAATTTAGCTCAGCAGTGGGCAAAATGCGGGCTGTAGGCCGGATCTGTCTCACCAAGGGATCCTGTCTGGCCCACAGTCTGCCTGGCTAAGGTTTGGGAGCAGCCTGGGTCGTGGCATGTGCGGCTGGTCCTGCTGCTCCTGGGTGCATGGCAGGGTAGGGGCAGTGTGGTGACTAGACTCAGCTTCCTGGCAGCCCCTGTGACAGTGGCTCCTTTTGGCTGCCACTGCCAGTGTCATTGCTGTTGCCGGCCCTGTTGCTTGGGCACCCCAGTCCATCTACCCTGTACCCACTGCAGGGGCACCGGGTGTGTGGGTGGGCAGGCAGACAGGGTCTCCATGGACACTGGCCCAGGACCCCTGTGTGCTGAGTGCACTTGGCTGGGTGGATGGGTTGGAGCCTCATGCTGGTGTGGAGTTGGGTCCAAGGGTTGGGATCACAGGGTAGTGACAGCAAGGGGCTGGGGCTGAGCTGCAGTTGGCTTCCTGCATGTCCCTGTGGTGGGTGTCGGTTGCATGGGCAGGGACACACAGGGAGCAGATCACAGCTCTGCCCCAGGTCCTGGTCCCTACCCACCATGGATGCTGCTCCCTGCCTGCCTGCGGCCTCATCCTGTCCACCAGCTGAGCGTGCCCTGCCTGTGGGGGTTCCCAGCTGGTTTCCATGGAGGCTGCCCACTCTGTCTGGTGCCCCCAATGGTAGATGAGGAATGGATAGGCCTGGGGCCACACAGGACTCCTTAAGTGGCTCTCCAGCTCAAATAATTGCCCAGTCCTGGTTTAGCTAGTGACAGAGTTTTAATTTGAGTGCATAACTTTTAAGAAACTTGCAGTCATTTTAGATAAAGAAAACACCCCTGATGTTTTGTCTTGGGGAGATGAATTGCTGAATAAAACCGTCTGTGCCACATACTGCTTCTGGTAAATGGCATAGCAAAGCTTTTGGTGAAGATGCATGGCAAGTTGTTAGGTGACCCAGTACTTGGCAGACTTGAAACATCCAGCTAGAGTGAGTTAGATCTGGAGATTTCTTATTAACTAAAGAGAAAGTAGACATCTCTTTCATTTATTTCCACCATTGCTTGCCATTGAGTCTTAGAATCGCGAAGTTTAAGATGAAGTCCATGAATCTTCAGGTGTAATGATCTTATGTTTTTCAAACTTTTGTAAGCCATTGGGCCATAACAGTTTGTGCAAAATCTCTTTGGGCGTGCCTGTTTCCAAAAGCTGTTTTAACACGGCAATTGTTAAACATCTGTTCAAGTAGTATGTTTAGCAGTTTGCTTCCACAGACGGCTTCCCATAGGTCCTTCTTGTGGTGTACCATAGGCTAAGCTTGCCCCACTCTGCATTCTTTCCCAGGCTGGTGCTTGTCACTGCCAGGAGCTTTGAAGAAATCTCCAATTTGAAATTAAAATGGCTTTACATTTGCATTCCTTTGGTTCTGTACTTGCTCAGTATTTTACCATGCAGCAATATAAAGTCAGATATTTAGTCTGATTAGAGCAAGAAGTAACTGTTAAATGTAAAATCAAAACAGGTCAACATAATAGTATTTACACTTAAGTGACAATTTAGTCTATGAAGTGATCTAAACTTTGTGCAATTATTATTAGTCGTTGTCAGTTGGATCTTACATTTTGTAAGTTCGGTTGGGTTTACCTTAGCCTCTTACTTTGTTTTCTTTCTCAGCATAATAGTGGATTTGCTGTGTTTTAACATGAAATAATTATGTATGTTTTAATTTATATTTAAGCCTGCTTTTTTCCCCTTAATTGGTCACATTTCTGTTTAGATGGAATTATCTGATTTATTTATTGTAACCTTAGTTACCTGATGTGAACCCACTGGAACAACATGGGTGCTTTTACTGAAAGCCTGAGGCACTTTCTGTGTATTTTCCTGTAATTATGCCTGTGATATACAAACACAGACCATTATTAACTGAAAAATGTTTGAGATAAATCTTTACTGTAAGGTTCTCAGTGTATTCAGTAAGAGGAATTTATTTCATCATGACTTACAGTCTGTGGTTATCTTAAGTATCTGGTTGTTATAGTTACTCAACTGAAATCTTTGTGAAACTCAGGAGCCCACTATCAGTTAAAATTTTACTAAGTAAACCACCAAAGATGAAATTGGAAGACTTTCTTAACACAGACTTAAACGACATGAGCATTTTTAAGGAAAGTTGACTAAAGGAACTAGTGGTGTTTTTTTTATTTTGTTGGGTTTTTTTTTTTTTTTTT
>NW_017729000.1:10653350-10676164 GCF_001723915.1 Gavialis gangeticus | reverse complement strand
ATAGGACAGAAGGGATGAGTCGGGGTTTAATGTCTTTTAGAAATATAATGCATTATGAGAGGGTACTTTTGTGATGGCATACAACTGTTTTATTGATCTGATTATAGGATTTCTTAATGCTGTCTAAAAATGGAGGATGTTGAACTACCAAAATTTTACAATGGGGGGGGTCTAATTAGATGAATAAAGAGGAAAAGGGATGGGGAATTGTGTGGTTGCTCTCCTTCCCATATACCTAGTGACTTCAGTACTTCATGTGACGTTCATTTACATAGTTCAAATGGCATTTTTTTTTCTGTACCCATGCTAATAAATAAGAACACTTAACAGGTGCTGAGGAGTTGCTTCCTCTCCTTCATGCAGTTTTTGCCTATACTCTTACTTGCAACATTTGTTCCTTACTCTTATGTTTAGCCTTCCTAGTTCCCTCCTTATGTGAAATTTTCAGGATGGATGAGCACTTATATGATAATATGATGACACACTCAAACTTACTTCCACCATAGTGTAGGATGTTATAGAAAAATCCTCAAGGAAGGCCAAGTTTGACAGTATCATCAGTTTCTTATTCTACCTCTTCAGTGTTGCACTAGAATCTTGGCATTAATTTTTAAACTCAGGTTTTTGTGGCATTTTATTTAGAAGGAAGTGAAAGCGGACGGATGCTTGTGAGTGCTCCATGGCTGCATCTCCCTCGATTCATTCATCTTCTACCCACTATAATGTGGAACTGTTCTTTGGGTAAGAAAGCTGCTTAAAAAAGACTTATTATTTCTAAGCTGCTTTGATGAATTGCCTGCACATTGGTCCATTCGGGGTTCTTTTTTCTGTTGGTTATCTTGTACAGTAATCTTTGTACTGTAGCAATTGATAAAATTTTGGAAGATGACTGTTTGCAAGAGTGGGTGTGCACCAGTAACACAAGGTTCCTGTAACTGAAAGACACTGATATTTTAAAAGCTAATATGCTGGATGCTGTCTATAAATCCTGTATTTTTAGTTTCTTAGCATGAGACAAGCATAACTCCCTACGCTTAGACTTACCAGTGTGAGCAGAGCAATACTGTTACCTGCCTGGACATGAAAAGCTTCTGTCTCCCATTTCCACCATGCTTTACAGCTTGTGATGTTTTGATGATTTTGGCATTTAATATATCAGTTTAATCTTTGATTATGTACTTGGTGTTAACCAGAAGCAGAAATTAGGAGAAGGGCCATAGAACTCAAAGATCTCTATTCACAAAAATATTTCGTAGCCCCATGTGTTGGGACTAATAGTTTTTCAATATTGTTCTTGGTTTTAATTCAAATATTGCATTGTAAAGTACCTACTGAACTGGGTTTGATTTTAAATGGAGCAAAACAGGCAAATGGTCATTACACTTTATTCCAGAAGAGCCAGTTGTACCTTGTCATTTTGCTACAACTTTTTATTCGGATTTCCTCAAGTGATATCTCAGACCTTTGTAACTGAATCTGGAGGGTTAGTTTCATTATGGTAACTTCATTTGTCACATGGACATGGTCACAAAGCAGAAAGAACCCCCTGGTGTATTGCAGAACAGCCCCTTTGATCCCAGAGGAGGCCTTATAATTGAGCATAAAGCATAGATTATGACATTGGAACTAAATTATCAACCTTTTTCCATAGGTTGAAGTGATTTTAGAGTTGCATGAATGAATCTTGTTTGAAACAAATTACAGATTTCTGTAAAATTAAAATTATTAAATGACCAAACTGATATCCAAAGTGGTCATCCCCAGCTTATTGCCGTTTCAGTATTGAGCGAGTATGTTATGTGCAATATACTTTGCTGCTCCTGTCACCTGAAGAAAGCAAAATTTTCTTCAACTGCAAGCAAAGTTAGCAGGTCTCATGGGCAACATGTAGCCTGAAAACTACAGGTTAGGGACCACTGATCTGAAGCAGAGGACTACATACGAGCAGCAGCTTCAGATCTGAGACATGAAACCAGTCTCTTTCTGTACATAAAGCTATGTTAGTAATTGGCATGCACCAATACTGAATGGCTTGATACATACCTAAAAAGTTTAGGTACTGTTCATGATATAGATCAGGGATGGGCAAAGTCCAGCCTGCGGGCCCGATCCAGTTGGCAGTGGACTCCATTTCCCAACTGCCCCTGTGCATGGCTGGGGCTGGTCTCCTTGGAGACCCCAGCAGCTGTGTGGGAAAGTTCAAGGCTGGGGTTGCCATGGAGACCAGCCAAGCTGGCAGTGCCTGCAGCAGGGCAGGGCTGTCACTGCTTCAAGAAGCTGAGGCACAGCCATGATCCCCTGCTTGCACATCCCTGCCCACAGTGTGCAGGCTACAGATTGTGGCTCTGTCCTGGCTCCAAAGCAAATGGCCCTCATCACAAGATCCCAGTGGCTCCGGAGCAGGCTTCTGCCCTGCCACGCATGCTGCCCCTGGTCTCCATGTAACCCCAGCCTTGAGCTTTCCCCCCTGCTGCTGGGGTCTCCATGGAGACAGGCCCCAGCCATGTAGGCTGGAGCTACTGGGAAATGGAGTCTGGCTATTGACCAGATCAGCCATTTTGCCCACCCCCGATACAGATGATTTATTATCCAAGGATCTAGCTCTAAATCGTAAATGAACAAGGTCGCTGTTGTAAGTGAAGTTCTGAATAGTTCCAGAATGGAGGATATTGGTTCCAAAATGGTAATACTGCGGGACCTTTCTAGTAGTCAAGTTGTAGATTTCAAACGATAGTGTTTCATAAAGCTAATATTATTGTCATTCTGGTTAACCTGGAGCCTGTAAGTGCTGAATGCTCTCTTCATAACAGTCTAGTTTGGAAATGCAGCTCAATCCTTCATATGAGTTTCCCAGATTTTGCAGATCAGCTTTTCTTTGGTCAATGATTTCACAGGTCAGTTTATCTTCTGGGACCCCTCCCTGCCTTCTGGTTAAGGAATCCTTTCACGTGTACAGCATGAATCAGAAATGGGATGGATGTTCAGACACCAGAAAGGTGCTGGTGTTGGACAGGAACTTCCACATTCTTTGGAGGTATGTGTGCATGTGCACCTCTGACTCAAGGCTATGCTGATTGTATCACCTGGACAGTAGACCATAACTTGCTTCAGTTTCAGAAATGTGTTATGTAAGAAGTGGTTGTGTACATAATCAAAATTATATATGCTGTGAACCTTGCAGGGATCCAAAACAAAGGTTTCTATTTTTAACCTAGGACATTGTCAAACTCCCTAGGCTCAAGAGGTAAGAGGGACAATTATCTATGTAAGCTGCCTCTCATACATGCATTATTGTCCTTTATAGTAGCCCAAAGTAGATGGAATAGTTCAAAGAGAGAATGAGCGTATAGACTGGCCTCTGCTGAAATAGCCAGCAAAATGCCAATCATGATGTGGTCACTTAATCTTTAGTAATTAGGCCTTTGACTTCAGGGCCAGACTGTGATTTTATGTCTTTTCAGGCAGGGATAGTGATACATGGTGCTCAAACACCTCCACTCTCCTTACCACTTCTGTGTAGCCAGTAACAGTGTGACGTCCAGAAGAAAAACTTCCTGCTCTGACTGCAAATTCAGAATAGCTTGTTTGAAAGAGAACAGAGAAGACTTGCGCTAAGGAGCACGCTGTGTACGTTTCATAGGTCCCTTCCAGCCCTAACATCTATAAAACTATTAGATCATGGAGTCCAACCCCCTCCCCTGGGCAGGAATGAGTGCTGGGGTCAGACGACCCCAACCAGGTGTCTGTCCAGTATCCTTTTAAACACCTCAAAGGAAAGGGACAGCACCACTTCCCTTGGAAGCGTATTCCATATTTTGGCAACCCTCACTGTAAAGAATTTTTTCCTGATGTCCAATCTGAATTTTCTCTCTTCCAGTTTGTGGCCATTATTTCTAGTTACCCCAACAGGTGCCCTGGTAAACACTGTATCCCCTATTTCTTGCTGCTCCCCCCACCCCCCCATGAGTTTGTAGGAAGCCATGAGATCACCTCTCAGCCTCCTGTTGTGGAGGCTGAAGAGGTTCAGGTCTTCCAATCAGTCCACATAGGGTTTTTTCTGTAGGCCGTTAACCAGACGAATGGCCCTCCTCTGAACCCTCTACAGGCCATCCACATCCCTTCCAAAGTGCAGTGCCCAAAACTGGATGCAGTATTCCAGCTGTGGCTTAACCAATGCCACATAGAGGGGGAACATCACCTCCCTGGACCTGTTTGTGATGCACCTACTTATGCAAGAAAGGGTGCGGTTAGCTTTATTTATTATCTCATCACATTGGTGATTTATGTTCATTTTGGAGTTGACTACGACTCGGAGATCCCTTTCTGTAGTTGTGCTACTTAGAGTGGTACCTCCCAGGCTATAGGAGTGTTGATGATGCTTCCTCCCCAGGTGCAACACATGACACTTATGCTTGTTGAACTGCATCCTATTCTGTTTGGCCCATTTCCCCAGCCTGGCCAAATCAGCCTGGATTCGCTCCCTGCCGTCTAGTTTGTGTACCTCCCCCCATAGTTTGGTGTCATCAGCAAACTTGGATAGGGTGCTTTCTACTCCCTTGTCCAAGTCGCCAATGAAGATATTGAATAGTACCGGTCCCAGGACAGAGCCTTGGGGGACTCCGCAGCCCACATTTCTCCAGGTGGAAACCGACCCGTCCACCACCATTCTCTGGGTGCATCCCATAAGCCAATTTTCTACCTACCGGACTGTGTAATAATCTGCATTGCAACTGTTTAGTTGATTTATAAGAATTGGGCGTGACACTGTGTCAAAAGCCTTTTTAAAATCTAAGTAAATAACATCTACCTCTTTTCTTTCATCCAAGCATTTTGTGACCTGGTCGTAAAATGAAACCAGGTTAGTCGGGCAGGATCTGATTGCCCCTTAGCATCATTTTACATGCTGGTCCCCCACAAATGTAGTCCTTAACGAGTTTCTCAAAGGTCTTGCCAATGATAGAAGTAAGACCGACTGGCCGTATTTACCCGGTTCCTGCTTCCTCCCCTTGTTGAAAATAGGGACCACGTTGGCCCTTTTCCAATCCTCCGGGACCTGTCCTGGGCACCATGAGTGGTCAAACAGTTGTGCCAGTGGCTCTGCTATGACTCCAGCTAATTCCCTAAGTACCGTAGGATGAAGATCATCAGGACCTGTTGACTTAAATCCATTCAACCCTTCCAGGTGCCCCTTTACTAGGTAGCTCAAACAGTTGGTGGGTTAGTATCTATACTGGACTTACCTAAGGTCCAAAAGGGATGCATATTTGTATCTGTGTCCAGAAATGCGGATGCAGAGAAATCTGGGCATCCTATCTGCTACCAGTTGCCCAAGTTCATCCTGAAGGGGCCCTAAGTTACCCTGCACCTTCTTTTTGCTTCTTATGTAGTTAAAGAATGACTTTTTGTTATCCTTAACTTTTGCTGCCAGCCTAAGCTCCATTTCTGCTTTGGCTGTCCTCGCTGTTTACCTGCAAACTTGAGCCAAGCAGGTATACCTCTTGGTGGCAGTCCCCTGCTTCCACAGCCTGTAGGCCTCTTTTTTTCCCCTCCAGGCTCTCCTGGATTTCCCTGCTCCACCAAGAGGGTTTCTTTGCTTTTGCCCCCTTTTATGTGTAGTGGGATTGTCCTTTTCTGCGCCTGAAGGATTAGTCCCTTGTTGGTCTAACCTAATAGATGGTGCAAAGTGTATGCTTGCTGCATGCACGGAAGAGATTGTGTCAGAAGGTGTAGTCTTTCCAGTGTAACAAATATGGGAGCCCCCTGAATAGCACTGCTATAGACACAAGAGCCACCACCACATGACAGCCTTGTTGCTGCTCATTGAAGCTAGTTTCCATCAGTGGTTACTACAGGTCTAGTTTCTAAATCTTGCATGCGTTTACTTACATTTACCTGGGACTAGAAATGGGGGAGATGTTTAAGCAGTTAAGGTAGGATGTATGTTTACCCTCCTCTATAAGCATTTTAATCTTAACCTTGTTTTCAGTTCTTCCACTTACAATTTATTCCTGAAAACCTTTTCCAGAGTATGGGGTTAACTTTCTTAAAAAGATTCTAACTAATTGGACAGTGACCAGATCCTCTACCCTTGTAAAGTAGAGCAAGATGAAAGGATTTAAAGCAACCTCAAGGCTAAAAGGGATCTGTAGAGGTCATCTATTCCATTGATATGCCCCAAGGCAGGATCAACTATACCTAAACTATTTGACGGATTTTTCTAGCCTACTTCTAACGTACTCTAGTGTTGTAAATTGCATGATTTCTCTGCATAATCTATTCCACAACTTAACTGCCCTCTTGGGAAGTTTTCTAATATCCAGTCTGTATATTTTGTTGTAATTTAATCCTGTTTCCATGTGTTCTGTTCCAGTGAATCCAGGAAGCAGTTTATAGCCTCTCTTTTTGCAGAATTTTTTTTACAGATTTGAGACTTCAGTCTCCTTCTGTACATGGTATGTATAAAAAAGTGTCTGCTGGCTTAAGTGCTACCATATATGTATTCACTGGCTAAAAGAAACAATAAAACTCTTGAACTTAAAGGACAAAGACAGTCCTATTGTACATGGGGGAATTCATGCATTTTCCAGGTGTAGTTTTGTTGACCACATTCTTTCTTTTGTTGAGGTTCACTGTCAATAACTTCTTATAGTATCCTGCAAAACTGACATTTAAATCTTTCGTTAACAAATGGCTCTTTTTTATAGTTGACTTTGGAAAAGTTTTTGCCATTCAGAGTTAGAATACGTGATCTATGGCTGACTTCTGTAGAAGATAGCAGTGACTTCTTGCATTTTATGTGGTTTGTGGTTTCTTTTCTGTTTGGTGCACGCAGGAACAGTCAGTGTATAATGGGGACTGATCCATACAGCTCAATATATTTTGAATTGCACCATTTTTCACAAGAATCTTGGGGTCAGATTTGTTCCCTTCCAAAAGAGATGCCAGGACTGACCTCTGTGTAGTTGGATAAATTATTTGATTTCAATAATCTTGTTTTTCAGCGTGTTATGTGTTAAATATTCAGAAATAGGCAATGCAGTTTTGGGAGCCGGATGCAATGCCATAGTTTTTCATGGTTTTCTTATTAAGGGAACCTGTAAGGAGTTTTTGTGTTTTTCATGATGTATTTTTGGCCCTACATGACACTTCAGCGTTTTATTTATACCTTTTCTGTTGGAAGCCTGAAAGCCACATGCCATATTAAGACCTCTGCTTGCAGAATCCTACTTGTATAACTTAAATTCTTCCTAAAGTTTCACTGTCTACAGCAAATGAAAGCAGAGCAGGGTGGCACATTACAGACCAACTTGTTCAGAAATGTATAAGCTTTCATAGGCAACAGCCTACTTTGTCAGATGCTAGGAATATATTTGCAGAGAGCAGGAGTACTATAACAAGTGAATTAGTATTTTTCTTTAGACCTTTGCAGCTCCTAGTTTACAAACAGATTGCATTTCTCTAGCTCAGGCAGTTGCCTTTTAATCCTTACTTCTCAACTAAACTGATGTTTGTAAGCTTGTTGTAAGGCTTGTCACTTCTATGAAGTGTATGCCACATCTGTGTTTTGTAAAGCTATGGGATCGCTGCCTATACTGCTGTTTGAAGTCAAGCTCATTGCTTCCCTGTATTCCCCCTCTGAAGCTTACTGCATGCTCCATCCTCTTACCTTCTCTTTCATGGTGCACTGCAATGCTTTCACTGTCCCCATGCCAGATACTCAACCATACCATCATCCCCACCTCTTTTTTTTTATTTTCTTTGCATGCGAGGGGCTTTGTTTAGACCATTTTCCCTCCACTGTTACATATCTTCCATTCTGGAAGGTAATGCTTTGACTCTAAAATGGCTTAACTTTCCTGAGAGGAGGCGCAGGGATCAGAGGGTTTCTTACTGTTAATGTTGGTCTGTGCTTGTATCAGCCAGTCTTCTGAGCTGTGGACACCTGCAGAAGTGTTTAAAGCTGTAGTTCGTGTAAACAGATGGCAGGGGTTCTTTGTATTTCCCCAGAACCAGTAGAGTTCTTCTGAAAGACACCTAAAATATTCCCTGAAAGTTTGGAATTGACTGGTTAGTGTTCAAAAGCAGCATGTATCTGTAATGTCTAATATCATGCTGGAGCCTTACAAACCCTGCTGGTAGTAAACTAGAAATCTAAAATGTTAGTAATTGCTTGTCTGGTACCACCTTGCTAACTGAAGAGACTTTAATAACCTTAAAATGGTATTTCAGAAGCACTGAAGTTTTGGGTTATCCGTGATTCAGAAACCATATCCTGAAATCAAAAGCTCTTCTCTTTGCCTAATGTTGTTAGCGGGTATCAAGGGTGTGTTGCCTTGCTCCCTAGTGTGGTAATACCCTGTGCCGTGTGCCTTTTTCAAGGAAAACAGGTAATGGCTGTCCCTTAAATTGGACTTCTTTTCACAAGCTGTTATGCAGTGTGGGAGCATTACTTTTCCATGCTGCAAAATCCTGTGACACGTAGGATGTAAATAGACCTCTTACTTGAGGTTGGCCTGATTGTTCCAGGGATTGACCTGGATCAAAACAGGCATGACTCAAGCTAATCGTTTATACACGTCACCCTTTCAATGTGCATTACTGCTTCCGTGCCAGTGCGTGGTGCCTCAGAGGCTGGCAGTGACCTGCAGTAGCCTTAGGGGGACACAGCCATGTTCCCGGAAAAAGCATTAGCACATTTTATCCCTTATTCGTCAGAGGGACTTGAAGCAGGACAATGGGCTTATATATCTGTAAGATCGCAGGACAAAAAGCTTTCTCATGGGACAAACGCAAGATCTTACAGCCTTCTGTACTGACCGAGCCTATGGGACAAAATTGGCATAGCATTTAGCAGGTTCATCATTGTTTGAAAAGAGAGAGAAAATATAAATAGGTGGTATAACTCAAATGATGATGAAAAGAAATATACTTTAATAAATTGATCTGAGGTATTGGTTTGGGCCTGCTTAATTGCAGTAGCTAGACACTCTAAGTTTATTTGAAGTATAAATTTACACACATGGAATACTTTTAAAATATTATGGGAAGAAACTGCCCTTAAATAGCTATTGGATCTGGGGAACTTGTTGGGTGCAGTCTTATGTAAAATAAATAAAATCCTTACTGTAGGCTGGTTGTGTCATAGCACAGACTTACTTTATGGTAATTGACTGTACTTGACTTTGTTAACTTGGCATCTTTTTTGATCTTCCGTACTTTCTAGAGACCTGCGGTACTTGAAAACTTTCCGAAAGCTTTGTAATTTGAGTACGTCAAACCGTTGCAGTACCTGAGATTGTTTGTTTGCTTTCAAAATGAAGAGAACCAGGCAGGCAGTTAAAGCTGAGTACCCAGTTCTTCAAACACGAGAAGAAACAAAAAAACAAAGGACCTGTTTTTATGGACCAGTATTTGGCAAGTCACACATGCAAACTTTGGACTGGGGAAGCCTCCCACATCACATTCTCTTATGCATTTTTCAGTTTCTGCCTTTAGTAGATCGTGCATGGGCATCTTCTGTTTGTCGAAGGTGGAATGAAGTTTTTCACATTCCTGACCTCTGGAGAAAGTTTGAATTTGAGCTTACCCAGCCTGCTACTTCTTACTTAAAGTCTACTCACCCTGATCTCATTCAGCAAATCATCAAGAGACATGCTAATCATCTGCAGTATGTCAGCTTCAAGGTAATGATAGGAATGTGGACCCGTTCTCTCATTTTATAGGAGAGCTGTGTTTGGAATTCTGTAAGTTGTTTGGCTGCAGAATAGCATCCTAAACGGATGTGTTGGATATGTCTTTTTAAGAAGAAAATAGTATAAATCTTCTGAGATATTTACTCGGATAGCTTCCAAAAATGACTGCTTGGAATGTTTTTTTTGAAAAACAGTGGTAACTATTTCGTGGGTATGAACAATATTAGTTTCACATAACTTTCCTATTTTTCATTTTGCATTATATTCTGTGACTGTTACATGACAGCTCTAAAGCAATAGTATTGCTATTATATTGCTATAAGAAATAGCTATCCTCTCACTCTGTGAGAAAATTACAGCACAGCTATGTCATTTGAAATTCACTATAAGATTAAGATTACGTATTTTGTCCATGGTATGTAATCTGATATTAAGGACACTAAGACATGCGCAGACACATCCTCCATTGCTGGCAAGGAGGAGGTCATATTTCATAACTCTTACACGTAGAAAAATGGAAACGAGGATACTAGGATTCCCTCTACTCTAGTTATCCAATTGCCGAGTGTTTTCTGATTTATATCAAAGAGTTCTACTACTTTGAAGTTTTGTCATGAAAAGGACAAAAGTGAGTATAAGATGCAATACTTGTATGTCAAGGTGAAAGAAATAGTGACAGCTAAGAAACAGTATGGTCATTTTTATTTTTGAAAGGTGATTTTCATGTTTTCAGAGTACTCCCCTAGCTTGGATTTACCTTTACTGGACCACTTAATTGTTAACTCTAAATAGCTTTTGAGATGCTTCATAAACAGTGGAGTCTGCGTTGGAATATTTCTAGGGGAATTTGGGTTTGTAAGTGGGCATTCTTGCAAGGATGAGTTTGTGCAGAATGATCCTCACTGTGGGTGAGAAGCTGTGGAAGGGATTACTGTCAATGCCAGGATTAAATCTGGAAGCTTCTGTCCCTAGTACTCTTGCTAATCTTCTTTCTTAATTGCATTCTTAGATTTTATGATCCAGTTCTGTAGCTGACCCATAGTTAACACTTTAATTGGTTACTAAGTACTGCCCCTGATATGTAACTGGATGCAATGAATGATTATGGTGTAAAACACACTATGGATATCTTGGGCCTACCCAGCAGGAGGACTTCACGCTCTCTTACTTTTTGAGGAAAATGAGATATAGGTGAAGTGATCTATTCAGGGTCACTTAGCAGGCTCACGTTGGAACTGACAATAGAATCCAGGTCTTTGGAATAACCTATTTGCTGCTCCAGCCCGGGGCTAGTCAACAGGTGGCTCACAAGTGGTTAAATTTTGCTTATTTTTGTTATTTTTAAAGGATAATCCACTTAAATCTAAGTCAAAGTTGGTAGGTACAAGGAAGAAAAATCAGTTCTTAATTTCAGACAAAAACTCATCATTTCAATATTAGTTGTTTGTGCAAATAGAGACATTAAGCAAGAGGAAATGGACAGATAAGGCAAGGCAAAGATAGACGGGGTGTTAAGCTTAAGCGTCATAACAGGGCTGTCGGAACAAAGTTTTGAGTAATCGCACATTGTAGTACCCCCTGCAATTAAAAATTTCTCATGACCTTTTCCTCCCTTCAGAATTCCGACTTCATTTGTTACACAATATGTAAAATTTAAGGGGATACAGAGCAACTTCATACACACTCTTCAGTGTCATAAGTGTTGTGCACATATGTTAGTAATTTCCCCTTCCTCCTGCCCCAGAAAAAAACAACAAAATTTACTTGGGTTTTAAAATGTTGTTTAGGTTGATAGTAGCACTGAGTCAGCAGAAGCAGCCTGTGACATCCTTTCGCAGTTGGTGAATTGTTCTATCAAGACATTAGGTTTGATTTCAACTGCCAAGCCAAGCTTCATGAATGTCTGCAAGGTAATATTTTATGTGCTCTTGAATTTTTATGCTGTATATAAACTATTAATAAGCTATTTGGGTATTATTACATTGAAAAGCTCTCATTGACTCACCTAAATTACACACAATACAAATTCTTATCAATCTTTTTCTAAAATTAAGTTTCACATGCCTTATACAGTATATGCTATATTTGACTGGTACCAACTAAAATATCCATATGTGTATATAATCAGATCTGAGCCAACTCAATGGATGCTAAGCCAGGACCTCAAAGGGAGAGAGCTCTGCTAATTCATCACAATAGCATTTTGGCTATGATGAATACACATTTTTGATGGGTAGACAGATGATAGTCCTTAAAGTGCTTAGAGTGCTGCTTTTGGACCTCTGAAATACTGCAATAGTACATCTCTCCTCAAACCTGGAAACTATCTTTTGTCCTACCAAACATCACTCTTCAGGATGGGCGCACACCTTGCTGGGGTTATTTGATGCCAGCAATCTATCCTGCCCAGAGCAGGGGGCTGGACCCAGTGATCTCACAAGGTCCCTTTCACCCCTAAACTTCTGTGATGCATGTGGCACTTTGAGCGGAGTTGTGGGTTTTCTTTTGAAAAAAGGCTTATTAAAAAGAGCGTGCTGGAAACAAATACTGTAGAGAAAATGTGCTGGAGTTCTTAATTTCATGGAAGGTAAACATCGTTTTGGTTTTGTATCTCATCAGCAACCTATGATGGTTTTTTCCACTTCATTGCATGTTAATCCTTGACTGATCGTAGTTCAGTTCTTGCTGGGTAATGGCGAAAAACCCTTAACTTCATACGCGCTCTTCTGTTGTTATGCTCTAGGCACTGCAGGTTCTTCAGTGGGTGTACTTAAATTGTTATTACGGTAATTAAACTGACAAATGCAGAACCTCAAAACACATCTATAATAGTGCAGGAGTTGATTTACTGAGCATTTAACATTAATCTGCTGTTTATATTGCATATAATAGCATCTTAGAAGGGGGAAGAACTGTGTTAATATGAACATTAAAATAACTCCTTGTTTGAGAGCAAGTACTACTTTAACATGCAATGTAAGGCTTTGATTAAGATAATCCTGCACATACAGCGCAGTGCTTGTTTCTTGTTTTCATATGTCCTTCCTGTTTTATACTATGAGCTTACTAATATACCTAAGGAAGGATAACTTTTCCCATCTATTTTCTCTTAACAGACTCATTTTGCATCAGCGCTGACAGTAGTTTTTATTAACTCAAAGTCATTATCATCCATCAAGATTGATGACACCCCAGTTGATGATCCTTCCTTGAAAGTTCTTGTTGCTAACAACAGTGATACTCTGAAACTACTGAAAATGAGCAGCTGTCCTCATGTGTCACCCGCTGGTGAGTAGTAAGTTTTATTTAAAAAATAAAGTGGTAAAATAGTAACACTTCAATATCTGAAACCTGTTTTCAGACACTGATAAATTATCTTCCTCCTTTAAGCTTCTCATGCAGCATCTCTGTTTTGAGAATACTTTTTCAATACTGTCAGTTAATATATGGATAATGCACTACTTGTGTTTTCTCTACTCTGGATATGCAATTGCCATTTTGTGGATCGGTTAACTTAAAAACCACCAGTGCCATACAAGATTAAGTATAAAGCCATGAGAGGAATTAACAAATGCTAACAAATAAATAGGTCATTGCAAAGGACTCCATCAATGTCCCTGGCACCTCATTGTGGATAGGTCTTGCACAGAAGTCTCTTCATTGCCTGTGACTGACACTCTATGTAGCTTTAATGAGCCCTTTAGGAGCCTTTTATTTTAAGCTAAGTTTTCAGTCTAACTTTGAAAATATATCTAATCTCCCCTTCCCCCGCAGTAGCAGGTATTTTATATCTACATTATTCAGGAGGCCCATTGGTCATTCTACAGCCTCTCCCTTGTCTGAAAAAAATGGGACAAGACCCCAGAACTGTCCCTTCCCTTTCCATAGAAAGGGTGGGAGGAGGATCCAGGCCTACTGCCTCCTCTGGGTTTCAGAGTACAGACCTTTTCATAAGCAATTGAGAATAGTTCTTGCCTTCAGTGTTTGGCAGTCTGCCTTCCCATCTTGCTGCTTCCTGTTTCACTGAAGCCTCTTTACCTGATTGCTCCATCATACTTGTGCAGCTATTTTTTAAAGCAGCTGTTGCCAGTGGCAGAGTGGATTAGGTTTAAATCAGATATATTTAAATCACTGGCCAGGAAGCCTCGATTTTTAATCAGTTTTTTTACAAAAAGTGCATTCTTGTTTGATATTCTTTATTCGTTTAACTTCTTGAAACTTTGCACTTTTAGAGAAAGGAAAGGGCATGACTGTGTGTACCCAAATGTGCAGAGAGACAATGGGGCTGATGGGTGGGCAATCGGGTCTCTTATTTCATTTCCATATACTGCTGTTAAGGATGTTATATCCAGAGACCATAAACTCACTATGCCTAAAGAAGGGTGTTTGTGCCCGAAAGCTTGCAAAAAACACATTTTCCAACTTTAGTTGGTCTAATAAAAAAATATCACATCTACGCAAAAAATCATGTCCGCCTATGAGCTGTAGGACCTTCATTTTTTTTGGTGGAGGGAGTAGGAGCTGTTGTGTTTTTGTGTGCATGTATTTGAATTACCTGGCCCACCGATTACTACCCCATGGTCCTAATATATAGTGATGTAGATAGAGAGCTACACTCACTCCCACACCTACCCTTTAGTTCAGAAAGCAGTAAGAAATGCCACTGTGCTACTGATACGTTCTTGTATAAATGCCTAATAATAACAGTGGCAAATTCTGCATGTCTGCCTCTGGAAACTCCTTATCAGGTTGCCTCTGGAAACCCCTTATATACTACATGTATATATTTATTGCTTTGCATTAATTCCAGTGCTTATCATGCCCCAGCCTGCTGGGTCAGCACTTACACATGTTGCTGCTTACAAAAAAACAACAACTCTGCAGCAGGATAGTACTTGTATTTACAAGTACAACCTACTGCACAGCTTATAAGTTTGCTGTGGCCTAATATGGGCACACGTGTAGATGCTAAGACATTTACTGTACAGTTAATTAGGCAGCTCTGCAGTAAACGTCTCATGTAGACAGGCCCACTGTATTCTTAAATTATAGGATTCTTATTGTGAATTTTAACAGTAAACATTTAATGGTAAACATCAGGTTTTGTAGGTCATGGATGCAGTTTAACTTTTTCAGATGTGCAAACACCATTATTAAACATAGGATGCTGCAGCTTCTGCAGTCCCAGTTCTTCTGCCAGTTGCATGCAGCTCATTATCTCAAGATATATTATGCCTTATTAGCACCTGTTCATTTTCCTTGCCTTCAGTTGCTACAGATTTGACTGAATCAAAGTTAGTAAACAGTTCTTTTACGATTCTTTCTAAACTCGAGTTCAGTTTGTTTGAGGTACCTGGCAGTTTGGGTTAACAAAAGTAAAAAGCAAGCAAGGGAAATGAAATATAAAATACGAAGCTTCTGTATTTCCGTAGGAAATTTTCAAAGTAGAAGTCTGTTTTTTCACTAAATGTAGAGGCTGTTTAGGTGTGAATTTGAGAGCTTTCCACATTATGATGTGCCCCAAGAACACTTTCTCAACTCTTTGTGAATAGTTTAATATTTCTATGATCATGGTTCATGCCTTGGAGTTTCTACCTTCTCATGTAACAACACCCTGGGATTGGATAGGCTAATTTCCATTCTGAATTAGAGTAAGATGTTGGTAAATGTTTGCAATTGTCAGGCTTGTTATGGAAAAGAACAGTGGCCTCCAACCTTGTTTTGCTGTGACCCTAAATCTTGGTTGTTACCCCCACCCCTGCCACCAACTCACTCATGCCCAGCGGTGCAAACACAGCCTGAGCCAGGGCGGAATCACGGGGCACAGCACTGGCGAGAGCCATGTGCCAGGAGAGCCCTGCAGGCAGGAAGGGGAGAGTGAGGGGCAGACGCCCCACGACCCTGATTTGGGTCTCAACCTGAGGTTGGGAGCCACTGGAATAGAATATTGAGAGTGTTTTGGGGACTGATTATTTGCCTAAAGCAAGAACAGCTCACTGAAGGCAATGTGTCCTAATCACTGGTCACTAACTGGGGGGGAAAAAAAAGGGGGAGGGGGAGGGGGAGGAATCCACTAACAAGCCATCAAAATTGTGTCTAAAAAGTTTAAGCCTGGCAGAAGCAGCAGACAAACATGGGTGCAGAGAAGACGTGGATTCCAGAAGCATGTGGCTCTTGGTGATGTGGAGTCTGAGCCAAATCCCAAAAAAAGAACTGACACAGGCATTAGGCTTCTGTTATGGGACGTGAGTTTGCTAAGTTGAATAATAAATACCACAATGTACCGGTTAAGTATTTGGATAATACTTATTCTTCTATATTAATTTATTGTAAAGATATCAATTCTTCATATTTAAATGTTTTGGGACTACTGTGTGTGTGTGTGTTTTGTTGTTTTGTTTTTTTCCCCAAGGAATATAAACAAGCCTATTTCAATTTTCCATTTTTGTCTTAGGAATACTGTGCGTTGCAGACCAGTGCCATGGCCTTAGGGAGCTGGCTTTGAACTATTACATATTAAGTGATGAACTGCTGCTCGCTCTTTCAAGTGAGAAACACGTTAACCTCGAGCATCTGCGCATAGATGTCGTGAGCGAAAATCCTGGACAGGTTGAATTTCATACCATTAAAAAACAAAGCTGGGATGCACTCGTAAAGCATTCTCCCAAAGTCAATATTGTGATGTATTTTTTTCTGTATGAGGAAGAATTTGATGCATTTTTCAGAGAGGAAACCCCAGTTACTCACCTTTATTTTGGTCGCGTAGTAAGCAAAGCAATGCTAGGTCGTATTGGCATGAACTGTCCAAGATTAATTGAGTTAGTGGTATGTGCTAATGGACTTCAACCTTTGGATGATGAACTCATTTGTATTGCCGAACGCTGTAAAAACCTAACAGCCATGGGGCTTGGGGAATGTGAGGTGACCTGCAGAGGCTTTATTGAGTTTGTAAAGATGTGTGGAGGCAGGCTTACCCAACTTTCTATCATGGAGGAAGTACTAATTCCAGATAATGATTACAACCTGGACCAAATTCATTCTGAAGTCTCCAAACACCTGGGAAGAATGTGGTTCCCAGATATGATGCCCACCTGGTAAATTATAGAAGCGGATGGAGTGGATTGGATCAGGATACGGATAAGGAACTCTAAAAATGGAACATCAAATATTCCATTTCAGTTGAAATGAGGAACTACGTGGGGAGAAAAAATAAAGCACAAAAGAGTGGTGATGGAAAATGACACGTCTGTTTTTCTAACTAGAATAACAGCAAGCACCCTGAAAGTGTTTCTGGGTTACGAGTGCTTCATCCACCTGGTGGACTAATCTCTAATTTCTGTTAAATTTTGGTCATTCTGTTCCTGTGCATGTAGAAGCCTTTTGCATGTGTTTACTGTTAGTCTTTCTGGGGTGATTAATCAGACTGTTCAGAACTTGAGTGTGTGAGCAAATATTGCAGGCAATATTCCTGAACACTCCAGAGAGGGGCACTGGTTATCCCTGTACTTTCCCCATCTGTTCATTATTCCTTCTGAAATGTGTAGCAAAAAATGCTTGTTATAACAGTGTCCTGGAAGAGCATACCTATTTCAGCCTATTTTAACATCTTGCTTCTTTTATACATGTTTATTGTTGTAAACTCTGGGTTAATACTACAGAAAAGCTAGATTTTTAAATTGCACTGTGTTCCATTTTTTATTTATAACAGTAAGTTATTCTATAAATGCCATGCTGTATATTTCATTTCTTTTTTTCTTATGTATTTATTGACCTTTTGGGGGGGGGGTGTACTTTTTGTTAAAATTGGTGTACCTAAGAGTTCATAATAATTTAATTCTTAGACTGGCAGAGAAGCACTTTGGAAACTCCCAGAACCTAAGGAATAGTAACTGTTTGATTTGAGAGCACAGTTAGTGCCTTAAACTTGTTGTGAAAGACAAGTTTTCTAACTTACAGACTAAACTCACTGGAGTTTAGTTCCCATTTATGCTGCATGGGGACTTTCCCTGCCTGGGATAGAGATGGTTATACCATCCCTGCCCCTGGTGTGGAAGCATGCTGGTGAGGAGGGAAGGATGTATTTGGAGTATACCTGGCTCCTAGGTTTAATACGTGTAACTTTTTTACATGTCAGCACTAAATGGTTTCTAAGGGAAAAGGAGATGGTACCCTTCATTTGGGAAAGGGTGAGGGGGTTAGTACAAAATAGATCATGTAGTTTTTGTGATGATTGTTTTATGCAAGTTGTTTGAATGTAAATCATAGTGCATGGTATAATATGCACCTACAATTCTTACCAGTTGTTCCTCCTTCCAGTTTGTAACAGGGAGATTTGTATAGTGGGTTTATCAGTATAATGTCTATTACATCAAAGCAGAATCTAAGTAGAGCCACTTCCTCAGTTCAGCTAAATTCTCTGTTGCAAAACTAACCTTAGTTTAGGTATTGGCTAAAACCTTTGTTCTCTAGGATGCAATAGTTTTAGGATCTGTACACAATGTTAAAGTAAAGGCGATAATTAAGACAACACCTAGTATATTTGTTTTGAATTGATGAATAATGTCTTTACCTATTGCACGAGAAAAATACTATAAAAGACTCTGCTTGTTAGTCAGATGCTTGCTGTCTTACCATCTACTTTTGAACAAAAAAACTAAGTTACAATATTTGATTTTTTTTTTTTTAAGGATGTGTGCATTTAAACTGTAAATTTTAATCAATCAAACAAGTTTGGTTTTTTTTTACAAGTTTTTTAATGTTGGGTTGGCATTGTATGTGTGCGTGCACGTGTGCACTAGTGTGTAGAAGGAAGCTTCACTTGTGTGACTTGTGAGTTAATAGTATCTGGAGAGAATGAGGTGTGTAATTCCCAGCAATTTATTCTTAATATGAAAACTGTTTTGTTTAGTTTTTTCTTTTTTTAAAGGATGAGAAGAGACTGGGATGAGCAGACTTTCAAATTGTAGGATTTTAGTTGATCTCTGCTTCCTCTCAGACTTAGTCTCTCAAACTTTTTGATGTACCAAAAAAGTGCGAGTCCCCCATCCCCCCCAAGCCTTAAAGTGAAACTTGCCCAACTTGCACCTTTCCTTCGCGCTCTTTTGTTAATTTATTTAGTTTATAGTGACTTGTGATAGCAAAGGACACTTTTTTTTATTGTTTTTGTTTGGGGGGGGGTGGCTAGCAGCTGAGTTCTACTTTTTCCTATATCTTTTTAGTATGTTCAAACAAAAGTGACTAGAATCTCTCAAGAATCATCTTAGGCCATAGGGACTAGATCCGTTATGATCAGGATTTATAGCTAATTTTTTTTTCTGACTGCTTGAATAGCTTGTGGTTTGTAATGACTACATATTTTTCCTTGCTGGGGTCATTTGACCCCAGTAATCTTTCCTGCCATGGCAAGGGGTTGGACTAGATGATCTACTCAGGTCCCTTTCAACCCTAGAAACTATGAAACTATGAAATTTTAAAAATAGGCTGATTCTAGGATAGGAATCTATTTTTGGCTAGGATTGATATTTTTTTTTTTTTTTTTTCAGTTGCTTTGAACTCTAAAGATAAGTAACTTAACTGCCGTGCTTTATTTTAGGTTTATGTATAAATAATCCTGTTTTTCAGAAGTTCCATATGACATCTTTTTCTCCGAAGCACATTCTTTCTGGATGTAACTGATGGTGATAGCCCACTGCAGGGTATACTGTGTAAGCTGTTGAGGACTGCATGTCTGAGATCCCCTATAGCTCTCTAAAGGATGCTAGGAGGTGCAGTGTATGGATCCAGGTTTAAAGAGTGTAGATCAGAGTGAGAGGTTTTGGATGCAACTGAACTGCCTTCCTGCAGTCTCACTCTAGTGAGGCTATTTTGAGAGCTCTAAAGTATTGTCATATAAGACTTTAAATTTGGGAGTTTCAGGGAGGGGGGGTGTTTAGCTGCATTTTAGACTTCTTTTAAGATAACACCTTGAGCAATGCTTTATTATAATATAATCAGGCCATCTTCTTTTAGGGCATGACGCATTTGACTTGGTTTACACATTCAACTTGGTTTTCTCTGAATATAACTTGTTAAAACCATACAAAGTTCAATATTTACACTTTATTAATAAAACTGGGATTAGCAAAGAGTGAACAAACTTCTTAAAGTACAGCTTTACAAACTGGATCATAAAAAAAACTCCATTTGTTCAGTTAGGCCGTAGATCCATATAGCCCAGTGTCCTGTCACATAGTAGTAATGCGTGGATGCTGAGAAGGAGTCTGAACATGGCGCGTCCAGAATTTTCCACACCCTGCTCTCTCATCGCACGTCCTAGCAGTCATAGGTTTAGGAATGTAGTTTGAAAAGTAAAGGTTGAAAGGAAGGCTTGCGCCTATCTGGCATCATCAATCGTCTGCTTTTTCCATTTAAAAGGTAGAATTTGATTAATGTTGACACATGATGTTTTGACTGGGAAACCCCTCCATAGTTATGTGCTAAAGTGCTATGCTTGCATTCTTGCAGGTCCTTCTCAGTGGTGAGAAGATAACGCTGGTTCTCAATGGTGGCAGATAACAGAACAAGGAGCAGTGATCTCGAGTTACAGCAAGGCAAGTTTAGGTTAAATTCCACACGAGGAGAGTAGTAAAGCGCAGGTTAACTTGGACAGGTTGTGGAGTCTCCGTCCTTGGAGGTTCTTAAGACTTGGCTAGACAAAGCCTTGGCTGGGGTGATACGATTGGGGCTGGTCCTGCTTTGAGCAGGGCGTTGGACTAGATGTGACCTCCTGAGGTCCCAACCAATACTAATTTTTCTATGAATTTTCAGTAATGTTTTCATTGGCGCTTTCTATTTACAGTTAGTGCTACACCTTGTTGTAGTACTGGATTTATACTTCAGTATAGGAGAGAATGGTCCAAGAAGTCCACTAATGTTACAGGATTTTTTTAGAAACGTCACTTAAAATAAGAACATAAAGCAAATTACCTTATGGTTCTGATAAGGGACGAGTTATTCCAATCAAATCAACTGGTTTGGTAGCTCAATTGATGTCTGTCACCCAGCTCCACAGAAAATGTTTCCCTCTTAGTTGCCATTTCTTTAACTTTTTACCTCTGTTCAGGTAAAGATGCTCACTTTTATGTCAGGGTCTTTAGAGAGCGGAGCATTGTTTTGCTACAGGTATGTTTTAGCAAAATTAGCTGCCCTCCACTTTTCTCTTTATCCCTGATACAGCAAGACCTTTTAATTCATTTGAAATGACTGGACCCTCAGGGCAGACAGAAAATCGGAATGTTCTGCCAAAACAATGGTGGGGGGGGTAATATTTTTCATATTTCAGGTTTTTTCCTGAGTTCATGTTTGCAATAGAGAAGGTGCATGTACATGTGATGCTTTACTGTGCAGTACACCAATGTGTACTGCTCAGTAAGGTGTCACTATCTAACTGTGCACAGCAGCTGTAAAATAAGCTAATGAAAAGTTTCCTACTACCTGTAAATACAGGTAATAGATTTACTGCACTGTAGCATATATGTTGATGCTGATGGGGAGCAAATTTGCTCCCAGTCAGCCAGGGCAGCAGGGCCCCAGTCTCATGCCTGGGCCAGAGCAACATGGCTGAAAGTCTCTCCAGCTGCATGGTAGAGATGCCTCTTCAGCCAGCCTCCTGTCCACCTGGGGCTAGCTGCCCCCCAGAGGGGGCCACTGCCTGTGTGGCCAGTTGTCAGGCCTCCACACCCCAGGACACTGGAGGCAGCTGGACCATATCACTGCTGCCAGGCTCAGAGCCCAGCAGCTGGGACTGCCTCCTGCACCCCTCTGGTAAGCCCTGAGCAGAGGGGAGGAAGGGGGCACCTCTGCCTGCACTACTTTACCTGTCTGTCCCCAGGTTGCATGTCGGGGGCCCCTTGACATGTTGGCCAGTCAGGGGTGCCCTCTCCCTTTCCCCCAGCCTTACCTGTGAAGCTTCCCTCCTGCCCATCATCATCATCATCCCCTGCCCCCAGCATGCAGGCAGGTGGAAGGCAGTGCAGGAATTTGAGCAGCTGCGTCCTCCTAGCCAGGCAGCCAGGGGCCTGTGGCATGCTGCAGGGGTCAGGGACTTGTGGCATAAGCAGAGGTATCTCTCCAGGCAGCGGCATACATTGCAGGGAAGTGTGGGGCTACCTGGGGCGCCATCAAAGCTCAGGACCTTGCACCAGGTGCTTAGCTGTGCCTGGGGTATCATGGCGATCAGCAACAGCAGGGCATTGTGGGTCAGGGACCCCTCAATGCACTTAAACAGCTTGTCACTCTATGCTGATGGGACTCAGCAGGGGCACATTTGGGCCACAGGCCTTATGTGGTGGGGTCCCTGGCCCCAGGCTGTCTCTGAAGATCGCTGCTGGGGGAGAGTGGAGGTGTTGCCAGCTCTGTGTCCCAGCTGGGACATGCACGTGCACTCAAACACACGTTTACCTGCCTGCAGCTGCTGGGGGCGAGCTGGGGAAGCAGAGGCAGAGCAAAATCCCAGACATTTGCTGATATTTTAAAAAACTGCCTGGATGGAGATGGAAGGATCTAAAAAGAGGACATGCCTGTAAAAACCCACATGTATGGAAACCCTAGCCTGATCTATAGAGAGGGGATGAAGTCAAGCTGCCAGAGCAGCTGCCAGCCCTGGCCCAGCCTGGAGCGGGGCCAGGGAAGGCAAGTAGGGAGCAGGAACAAAGGGCTCGGCCAGCCAACTTACCATGTGCAGCCATGCATGTTTGGCTGATGTTCTCCCTGAAACGTTGCAAACTCTCACAAAGAGTACTCTGGTTCTTGCTCTGCAGGTCCAGCAGCTGGAAGTGGGAGAAAAACAGTAGCTGCCAACACAGATGCTGGGGCAAGGATTCCATCACCACTGGCTGGTGCCCTCTGCATGAGCCACCTCTGCCAGCAGCGTACCCAGGACAGAGCCTTGTTGCTGGACCAGCTGGTCCTTGCAGCAGAGGCCAGTGTTTCATAGTTTCTAGGGTCAGAAGGGACCTGAGTAGATCATCTAGTCCCATTCCCTGCCATGGTAGGAAAGAGTACTGGGGTCAAATGACCCCAGCCAGGTGTTCATCTAACCTCCTCTTAAAGACCCCCAGGGCAGGAGCCAGCACCACTTCTCTT
>NW_017729000.1:10636974-10652951 GCF_001723915.1 Gavialis gangeticus | reverse complement strand
ATCTCTGCCTTGGCCTTCCTGACTGCCCCCCTACATCCCCGAGCAACTGCAGTATAGTCATCCCTGGTGATGTCCCCTCTTTTCCACTGGGTGTACGCCTCCCTTTTAGCTAGGAGACATTTCCGGATGCTTTTGGTGAGCCATGGGGGCTTGTGTGCCCTCCTGCTCCCTTTGATCCTTGTTGGGATTACCTCCCTTTGGGCTTGGAGGATCGTCTCCTTAAGGAGTGACCACTCTCCTTGGACACCTGGCTCCCCTCCCCTCTGGGACCTCAGTGCTTCCCTGACTATTCTCCTTAGCTCGGTGAAGTTTGCCCTCCTGAAATCTAGGGTTGCTGCCTTGCTGCAGGCCTTTGCCACCTTGCGCTGGATGGTGAATTCCAGCAGGGTATCAAACTCGTGGGCCAGATGAACTGAGGATGTGCTGCAGGAGTGGGAGAGGGACTGGAAGGGCTGCACCTTCGGGGAGCAGCTCCTTGCCACTGAGAAAAGGCACCTTGCTCTCCTCAAGAGGTTGGTGGAGGCCCAGGAGTGGCAGGTAGCCATGGTGGCCGGGGCAGTGGAGTCCTCGGATGAGGACTCCTGGGTGCTAGATACCATTATGGACATGGTGTTCACTTTCATGTCATCTGCCCCCAGCCCTGGCCCCAGCTCCTGCCTGAAAGGAGAAGGTCTCATGGTTCCTGCAGTGTCCAGTGACCCCCTGCCCCGGAGGAGAAGGTCTAGTGGTTCTTGCAGTGGCCAGTACCCCACAGCCAGGCCCCTCACCTGGCCTGCGCACCACTCGCCTGCCATGTGGCTCCTGAGCAGGAGATAGCCGCTGCTGGGCCGTTTCCATCTGCTGGCCCCAGCCCTATGACGGAGGAGCGAGAGCAGGCTGGACAGTAGGGGTGTGTGAAACGGGCCGTATTCAATTCGGATTCGACCCGAATCAGGAACAGTGATTCAATTTTTTGATTCGGATCACTGTCCCCAATTCAAGTTGGCCAAATCTGAAGATTCGATACTTATTCAGAGAATCAGTGATTTGGCCATAGACACAGCTTTAAATGTTTTTTCTACATACCTCGAGGTACCAGGCACGGCTTGTGAACACTGCGATGGTGGGGCAGATGGATCTTCCCGCAGGAGTGCAGAGGGGCCCCCCACATGCTCGGCGGCAAACCTGGAAGTGGACCAGAAGTATTTCCAGTCCACTTCTGGGTCTGCTGCTGCTGCCAAGTGCACCTGCTTGGCAATTGACTATGGAGGGACCCTGGGTTCCCCCCAGCCCCATTTGGCACCAGTCACCGAGCCGGGGGGGACCCCCAGCGCACTCCCCGGCAGACCCAGAAGTGGACTGGAAGTGTTTCTGGTCCACTTCCGGGTCTGCTGCTGAGCGCGCTGAGGAGCCCCCTGTGCTCCAGTAGGATGCTCATCCGCCCCAGCATCGCAGCATTCACAAGCTGCCTGAGGTATGTAGAAAAAACATGTACAGCTGTGTCTCTGTCTGAATCGCTAAATCTTTCTGAATCAATTTGGAGAGATTAAAGGGTCTCCTGTTTCTATTTGGGTTTGGAGATTTGGCCACCGAATCGAGCCGAATCGCCGCCAGATTGAATCAAGGACCGACACTTCACGCAGCCCTACTAGGTAGTGCCTGCCTGAGTCCCTAGCCAAGCCCCCAATCCACTGGCCTCGCCATATTGTCCACACCCACGGTGGTGCCACCAGAGGACAGGGTGCCAGGTGCCTCTGCCCAGGCTCTGTGCTGTAGGTGCCTTCAGCCCACTGTTCCCCTCTGACACTATCAACCACACTCTGTAAATAGTTGCATAGAGAGGAGGGTGTTTTATGGGTGGTGGGCATTGACGTTTGGCAGGGGCTGCTGTTGAGAAGGGAGGGTGGGAGGCATTGTGCTGTGGTGAAGGGAAATAACTGGACAGCTGGTTGGAAACTGTCCAGAGCGCACATGGCCTTGGGATATGCAGTGGGCCTGGGGGCTGTGGGAAGCTGCCCAAGTGCCCTACTACAGAGGGTGGGGGAGGAGGTGGTTCGCAATTGCCTCATGGACACAGTGCCCTGTCTGCTGCTTCTGGGGTGGATGGCAGGGAGTGTCCATGGCGCACTAGTCACAGGCTCCCAGAACAAAGTGAGCTGGTCCCCCTGCGAGCCTCATGCCAAGCTGAGCCTGCACCCCTAGAAACCCCTGCCAAACTGAAATCATTCCCCTGGACACCAACCCATACCAGTCTGAGCCTGCCCCACTTGGAGACCATTGCCAGCCTGTCCTGCCCAGGAGTCCTCTGGCACCCTGGGAGCTGCAGCTGAAGTCTGCAGCTCCCCCTGGCTGCTGCAAGGGGGAAGAGTATGGCAGGAGCAGGCCTGGATCTGCTTACTCCTGTAAGGAGCAAAACTGCTCCCTACAGAGTGCACGTGTAAACACATTCCCAGGGCTCGCTTATTGTGTAGTAACTTACTGCACAGTAAGCCTACATCACATTAATAACACATGTAGATGCAGCCAGAGGGAAGTTTCCACCTATGTGTTAGACTGAGAGGCACTTTTAAGGCAGGTTATGACAGCAAAAAGGTTGCAAAGGGATAAGTTAATACCTGTGAGATCACTCATTCTCAAACCCTGACATCATGATGTCATAGGAAAATAGGTACTGGTATTCTACACTTAGTGATGTTTACAGCTTTGTGTTGTCCACTATTTCATATTAAATGTTATTCTGCATGTATGACATTTCCTTTTACTTGATCAACATTTAAATAAGCAATGAGGAAATGCAACTCATTTTTGATGCTGAGATGATTTTATTTGGAAATTAGTCATTTCCAGATACTGTGTGTTTCCATTTATGTTTCCTGTCCTTGTTGTCCATTTGTAAGTTGAAAAGTAGGATCCGAGCGGTCACAGTTCTCAACATGGATGTGAGAGGTGATACCAGGGAACACTTGCTGCATTGGCAGCATTCTTCCAATACGCTGCCCCTTCCTGACGTAGCCACTGTAGGTGTCAGGCCGGATACACAGCAGTTTCACACAGAAGCCTGCAATACAGTGGACCCCCCCCACACAGAAAGGGATATTAGACTTATCAGTTCCATGGCTGAGTCTACCCTGAAGTCTTCAATAAATTATCCTAAGCGCTCATGCTAGTGGTGGCAATGTAAGTATAGTCAAGTCTGTAGCTTCAAGAATTAGAGGTGGTTTGGCCTGCAGAAGGGGGACTGATCTAGTTGGGGATGATCCTGCTTTGGGCTGGGAGTTGGACTAGATGACCTCCTGAGGTCCCTCCCAACCCTCATTTTCTGTGCTTCTATCAATAGAGATACTTTTGGTAGAAGACCTGATTTCTGCATAGTGCAGTGTCCTCTTCTGACATTTTGAGATTTGGCTTTTCTCAAATTGGTCCTATTTTTGTTCTGTTTATCAAGCTGGGTGGAGCGTTGTAGAGGAAAAAGACGGTGTTGCAAATCTTACTGTTGAAGACTTTCTAACCTGTTCTTTTCTTAGGAGTGAGTAGTCGTATTTGGGTTCAAATACAGGAACAAAAACTGTTCCATGTGCAACACATGCTTTGGGGTAGCATAACCACAGCATAACCAAGTAGTTATGCTATTCTTGCCTGAGTTTTGTTAAGTGTTTACTGCTTCTGTAGCTGCACAACCAGTTAAGAATGATGGACAAAATTATTTATGAGCCAACACTTGAAAGGTTCAATAAGGTTGCTTACCGCCTCCCTCAATTTGGATTCCATTGTCAATGGCATTACCATTGCTGAATGGTCTGATTGGACCAGAAAGTTGACCACTAAAAGGAGCATAGACTGTAAATCCATCATGGCATATGACATCCACGCCTGCATGTCTTCCTTTACCATTTTTTCTGAAAATATATACACATGAAAGTAATGAGAGAGTGCAGAGAAAAGTTTTCCTCAGCAAACGAGACTATTCCCATAGAATATATGGGTCACCTAAAAGAGCATAGCAGGGCTACTACTCTGTGTATCAAAATTAGTAAAGGGTGCAATGATGTTTGTAGTTTCTGCAGTTTTACACATTGTAAAACTCTATCAACTCATAATGAGCTGGCCAATGGATTTCATTTTCTATGAAATTTAAAACAAAAAACTTTTAATGAAACTTTCTAAAGTCGAATTAATAAAAAAGACCCCAAACAAACAAAACCCCACAATAGACTCCCAAATGGAAGTGTTTTGACTGAGAAAGGTGGGCAGTTTTCACCTTTTTTGGGGGTTTATTAAAACACAGTTCAAGAGGAAAAAATAAATGTTCTCAAAGTGGGAGGAGGAGAAAGTGGGGCGAAGCCATTTTCCATCAAAAAGGAAAAGCAGTTTGGATGGAAATTTCTGGACTGGTTCTACTGTCAACATCTCCATGCAGTTTCTTAATGATATCAGATTGCCCATTCACATCTGAGACATAAAGCAATTGAATGCAGAACTTAAATCCCTTGTCGGTCAGCGCAGCCCCCCAAAAGTCCACAGAGCTATGTTCATCTACCCCAGAGGAGGATCTGGCCCATGGCTTGGTCAACTCAAGCGTTGGGAAGTGAGATGCACAGACCATCTCCTGTTTATTTGCCAGCTGGTCCTGTCCTACTTCAGGGACACTAGCATCAGAGATCCTGAACTGAAATCCTTCAATTGGTCTCGGCACAGTGCAAAGGGGTGGGTGTCCTGACCCTATGACTGTCTTCACTGGAGGTGGCACCTTTTAAACCTCGGTTTAACAGAGACAGCAAAGGAGGGGATGGGCCTTGAAGAAAATACTATTTCTCATGATGATGAACAAAGGAAGCTGACTGAAGTGTTGGAAAGGCATTGCCCCTGTTCAGGCTTTGTGAATGCTTCTGCAGTTAAATAAATGCTTTGCAAGAGTGTTTTAATTCAGGATGATTTTGCCTCGAACAGGGGCTTGAACTAGATGACCTCCCAAGGTCCCTTCCAGCCCTGCTTTCCTGTGTGGTGCTGCCCATTCTGACACAATTTGCAAGTCTTAAATCCTTTTAAAATAGCATTTACCTTGCAAATTTATTTCTATGTAAATATTGCTTTAGGGGGACACCGCTGAATAGCCGGAACCCCCTGATTTCAGAGTATGTTACCTTGGAGCACCAAAATATCCACAGCCATAGCTATCACAGCCTCTTATTTTGTTTGAAGGATTATTCTGACACACAGCAGCCCATCCAAACTGTGGCGGCGGCGGCGGCAGCGGCGACGGCGGCAACGGCGGCGACGGCGGCACTGTTTAAAAAAGAATAATAATGAATTTTCTATCCTGTCTCAAGAGAATGTCAATTGTTTTATCTTTCAGCAAATATTGGAGTTGAGAGAAGAAAATACTGGGGTTCATTAGTGATCTGTGTTACATGTCACCTTCCAGGGCGCGTGGCTAATATGAGTCCCACACAATGAATAGACCTTTCGTTTTCTTCCTTTATTTGAAGCAGAAAGAAATGAATATTTATGTTCATATATAATGAAGCACTATTTTATTCTGTCTGTTGGGCGGCATTTCTTTTCAGGAGGATGCACACTTAAGATGACAGTTTTACCGATATTTGGTTGGTTTTATAGACGAACGGTTTACCACAGACTCTGCAAGGATAGCCTTCCTTGACCCGCACTTTAATCTCTTTGTGGAAGGACTCTGTGTAGCGCCCCGCACGACGACAGCCTGTTCCCTGAATGGGGCTCCTGCATTTGCTCCCCCAAAGGCTCAGCTGTTTGTAAGTAGCCGTGGTACCACTCAGCCTTCGGTGAGAGCTAATTGATGGAGGAAGTGAGGGCGCTATCTAGTTCTGATGTTGGAGAATATGCGCTGAAGGGGTGGCAGAAGGCAGTGGATATTCCAGTAAGGAAAAGGCAGAGGGAGCATCCAAGGAGAGCAAATACTCCTCTGTAAGCCCTAAGCTGAGATGATTGTAATATGGTGTGTATGAAAAAACTCATTTTCCTTCCCTCAAATGATGCATTTGCCTGGGCTATTTCTGAGAGGAAAACCCAGCTTGCCTGTGGAGGCCGGGATGGTTTAATTTAGAAGGGGGTATGTTCATATTTACCTGGTCTAAGGTTAGGAGTGGGATCCGAGTAGTCACAGTTCTCAACATGGATGTGAGAGATGATACCAGGAAACTCCTGTTGCATGTTCAGCATTCTTCCAATAACGTCTCCCCTCCGAACCCTGCCGGCTTTGATGTGGACAGCAATGCGGACAGGCAGCAGTCTCACACAGAAGCCTATAAAGGAATGAGATTAGGAAGAAAAAAGCAACATGAAACTGTTGTCTCAATAGCTGTATCCACCCAGGCAGTATCTATTCAGGATATTATCCTGACTGCTAGAGCTAGCCGTACTTAAAGCGTGCCTGCACTTAAACACGTAGTCAAGTCAGCAGTAATCAAGCCATTGAGGTTATTGGACCTATGGGAGGGGCCCAAACATGCTTTTCAAAGCAAAATGAAATGCAGCCTATTGCAAGTGTCCTCTTCTGACACTTTATTTTGACTATTATTTTTTTTCCAATTGAGTCGTAACTGTTGTTTTATCAAGCGGGTTGGAGAGCTGTAGAGGAAAAGGACTGCATTGCCAGTCCTGTTGTTGGAGCGTGTTGCCCTGTTCTGTTGTACATCTGTTCAGATACAGAAACAGTTCAAAGTCCAACATAAGCATTGGCCTAGTTAACCAAACACTGACACACTTTCAGCTGGACTTTCAGCTTTCTTAACCATTTGCTTTTTCCATAGCCCTCTAAGCGGTTTAGAATGATAGGTGATGTTCGTTTTTGACCAGTGCTTGAAAGGTTGGATAATGTTGCTTACCTCCCCCACGAATTTCAACTCCTTCATGCGTGCTGCCATGAATATAGATGTTCACTTTGGTAATAACCCCATCGAAAGGAGCCATAATTTGCGATCCATCATGGCAGATGACATCCACTCCACGATGTCCTCCTTTGCTGTCCTTTCTGAAAAAGTGGAAGTAATGAAGCAAAGCTAGGGTTGCTATTTTTAGCTTGTTAGAGTTTGAAATGTCTAGTACGGCAATTGAAATGGAACAGCTGGCTACTTTAAATCCACTTCTAGTGACTGTAAACCTCCATCTGTTCTTTTGAACTGGTAAAAACTGGATGCTGTTTCCTACCAAATTCGCATTTTTTGAAAATCTTGCTATAGAATTTTTCAGGCTTTTGGAAAGATCCCACCCCCAAACTACTAATTTTCAGACTGAAACAGTATATTTTGTTCCAGGTGAAATTGGTGATTCTGGACCAGTACTATGATCCTAGATGGAAATATCTGGACCAGTTCTACTGTTAGTGTCTCCAAGTAGATTTTAGATGCTAGCAGACTGTCCCCTCGTACCTGAGAGGGACGGTGTCAAACGGCAGACGTTTTTCCCCCATCTGTGATAGAGCTATGTGGATCTCTACCAGCTGAGAATCTGGGCCAGGAGCTGGTCACTGCCTGGGGCTTAATCGCTGGGAAAGGGGATACAGAGACCATCTCATATTTATTTACCACCTGGTCCTGTCTTGCCCCAGGACATCAGAGGTTTTGACAAGAAGTCGCCCGCTGGCCTCTGTCCAGCTCCGCAGGGTTGGGCATCTGCCCCCATAATAGACTTCATTGGAAATGCCACAGAAGCACTTGCTAGACCCTAGTGTGGCAGAAGGGATGGGCCACGAAGAGGAATACTTTCTACCAGTCTCATGAAAATGAACAGAAGAGGGAGAACTGATGTTGGAAGGATGTTGCCACTGCTCAGGCTCTGAATGAGTCTGCAGGGCTGTAATTTCAGCAGGTTTCACAAGCCTTAATTATTACTTAGAAATGGCTCATCACAGTCTTTCATCTCCATGTAAACATTTTGTTATGTAGGGGACAACAGTGAACATGATAAAAGTCCAATGCCAAACCCTCCCTGATTTCTCAGTATGTTACCTTGGAGCACCAAAGTGTCCACAGCCATACTTATCACAGCCTCTGATTTTATTTGTGGGATTCCCTTCACAAACAGGTCCCCATTGTTGTGCAGCAACTATTAAAGAATCAAGCAAAGAAAATTCAGCTGTCTTCTACAGTTGTCTACAAAGAAACGTTAAATGACTGTATGGAAAAGACTTATTCTAGATGTATTCTTCTTTCTTAATTCAATGGAAACAAGTAGAATAGGGATTTAAAAAAAAAAAAACCAATCCTGAACAGGTCTCACTATGAGAGTATCTTGTGCAATCAGTATGATTTTAAAAGGGATCATCATGCGTTACCTAAATTGTAACATCTTTGGGAAAGGGGCCATCATTTGGTAGTTTCTTCACTGCTGTGTATGATGTGGTCCTGCTCCGTATTTCAAATCTTAGGTGCTGCTAAGTATTTGTAAAGAAGCCTATGCTGCCTGCAGCATTTGGTGGGCTCTAGAATTGAAAGACGTGTGTATGTGATCTCAAAAGTCTATAGTTCCCCATCAGGTTGGCCTAATAAAAAGAAAGCTTAATTCACCCAAATAATACTCCACCAGAGGTGTAAGTTGAGATGCTCCCTGTATGAGGGCAGCTTTCTCCCTTTCCATGTTTCCTAGTATCCTTGATTCTCAGGACTATTCACCTACTCAGCTGTGAATTTGCAGCTTGAAAGTGGTATTTGTATTTTTTGCTACAAGGAAGTCATTAGGCAGAAAGCAGGGCAGGGTGGCACCTTAGGGACCACGTTGTTCAGAGAAGGGTAAGCTTTTAAGAGTGTGAGAGACATGGAAGAAGAGTAGTCACATCCCCAACTCTTTCCTAGACCAAAAGATCTTCTTTGCAGAGATGATTGCTCCATCTCTATTATCATTTCTCAGCCCCTATTCACTTGCTTTTTCACAGGTGGAGAGCCCAGGACCCCTGGAGTGAAAGCTAGTGGAGTGGATCTTACTAACAGCTGTAATGCAGTGACAGAAACATTTCCCAGGGCAGAGTGTGCTGCCTTTACCCTTGGGAGCACACACAAAAAACCCCCAGTCTGTAAGGAAGGCAGAGCTCCTGTTTGTGGTCTGGAGCTAGGTTATGCCATCCCTATTTCCAAACCTCAGCATTCAGAGGAAAGGAGCCTGGCTGTGCAGGATGACAACAACCTCATGCTGAACTCCAGTGACATGCTACCAAAATGTGTATTTTGTTACTACAGGGGAGGCTTGCTTCAATTTGAAATGAGCATTTATGCCTGAATCCTACCCAAAAAGAGTGGTCTTTTGATACTTTCATAGGATTTAGAACCCCAGTGGTGTCAGAGATGCTTATATCTAGCTAGATTAAGAATTTCTTGTCATTTGGAAACAACCCTTAGAAAGATACTTTTGCCACTGCACAAATGTTTTATCCCTCTGGTTCCCCCAGCCTCAGTTTCCATGAGTGGATAAGACTAGACAAACCAATGGCACATTCCTCTAGAAACAAAGCAAAGATAACAACTTGGTTGACCATATCCAGCTGCGTTCTTAGTCTGAGAAACTAAGCAAAGGACCTTAATTTGGCTGTAAACATGGCATTACGTTAAACCCTTTTATTGTGATAAAGCTCTGACTCCACATTTCTGGCAGAACTGATGCACATATATGTGGCTATAGTTTCTCTGATAGAAATATTTTCCATTTACCCTTCATAGGCATATGCCACTTTAAGTATTGCTGCAAAAACATTTAAATCAAATGCGCGTCTACTAAAGCAGTAATAATATGAGAGAGAAATCTTGACTTACCAATGGAAACGAGACCAGCAAGCGCAATCAGTTTGAGGGCTGACATTTTGTAGCCGTCTCACCTCTGATCTTTGACCAGGTCAAAGACACAGTGTGCTGCACCTCTTCATTATTTATACCTTCCAGCAGGGGCTAGGCCGTTCTCTTTAGCCAACCAGACTTGAGCAGGCATTTGCACCTGTAATGCTCCCAAATTAGGTAAGGGGGAACGTTAACAGAAAATATAACCGTTGATCAGTTTGGTTGCGACACCAAATAATTCGCCAGTTAGCACACAGTAACAGAAGGAAATGGGACAATTGCCCCATTGCACAGCTCTCGAGGAGTTGCAATTGCGCCATATCTTTCCCCAACATTGAGCAGGCCGGGAGAGGTGTAAAAAGGTGCATGGGAGCCCAAAGCATAGTGTCCAAGCCCTGAGGACCCAGATGTCCATTTGGGTCTTTATGGATAATCAGATTGTGCCTCTGACTCTGTTCCTTTTGTTCCTGCTCTAAGATTTCATGGACATTAGGGCTGGGAGGGACCTTTGAGATGTGTCCATTAGCACTCTTCCACTGGAGTCACAAAACATCGAGTGGGTAAATTTAGTGTTGCTTGGGGGTACTGTAAACATGCTTAGGAGCTCTGCTGCTTTCTGGAGGACATTTGTGGTGATGCCAGACCGCCAGCTGCTCACCCGCCCGCTGCTACAGGAGCTCCGGGGTGTAACCTGTGGGCAGCACTTCATAGATGGCTGAATTCTGCTGTCGGGTCGTTGCCTGTTTCCTCTCCGTCTCAGATGATGGTGTATATTTGCTCAATGCTCACGTGTAAACACGTCACAGATGTGCACTGAGTGAGTAAAGAAGGGATAGGCTACAAGTCATGAGCACTAGGGGATGGTAAAGGGGCTGAGTCCTGTCCTGTCTGGGTTACGTTACTGGTTGTTTTGCTCCGGGGGTGTAGGTCAATGGGTATTCCCTCTCAGGGGGCATACAGTTTGAGGGGTTTTATACAGCCTTTTAATGTGGCTTTTTCGGATGATTCTCTGTTCTCTTTGGCAGCCAGACTTGCAATCTAAGACAGACTTTGACCAGTTGAAATGAAAGTGTGAAGTTTTCCATTTTCCTTGCCAACAGGATGGACAAGCCCCACCACATCTTTGCCTTAAATAACACGTTATTCCCATTGTCAGCATCTTTAATGAACGCTAATGAAAAGCTTGGACTTGGGGACTATTAACAACTGCTGGAAGAGGAGTTCTTCTTGACCCAGTGTTGAGGTGCTTGGACAAATGGGGTGGAGTAGTGTGGCCAGTTAGAGGCTTATACTAGGAAAAAAATACTAAATCACACCCTACTCCATTTTCATCTTATAGCAGCATGTTGTGCTATCAAGGCAATGTTGCTGTGTAGCTCACTCTTTCTCTATACTTGGTTCATCTACACATCACCATATTACAGTTGTTCAGCCTGTCTTGCTCATTTTCTACCATAAGATGGAGATGTGGACAACAAATTCATTGCTAAAATGTTTGACATAAAACGATAGCCAGCTACTGCCACCTCCACAATGACTTTTCCAGTAGAGAAGCTAACTTCAGATAGGCAGTGTAAAAGAGATGTTGTAGCCATGATGGTCCAGAAAGTATGCAAAAGGCAAGGATTTCTTAGGATATCTTTTATTTTATCTTTTATTGGACCAGCTATATAGTTGGGGTAAAGTTAGACAAGTTTTTGAATGTTGGAGATTTTTCCTGAGGTCTCTGATTTATAGGAAACTAGGCACAGCAAGTGTTGGGATCGGGGCCATCCCTAGAGGGGGGCGAATTGGGGTGACCACCCTGGGCCCTGCACTTTGGGGGGCCCCACAGATCTGGGCAGAGCAGCTGCAGCGACACCACGCTGCCACCGGCTTCACGTCTGGCTGCTCAGCACCACCACTTCCCCACCACTGGCTTCCTCGTGTCCAGACCCGGGGCTCCGCACCCTGCTCAGGTCGTCTCTGGTTGGGATAGATGTCTGCTAAATCTTTTGTTCTCTCAAAATAGGATACTGTTAGGACTCATACACAATATAAGCTAAAGTAGAGGCATGGAGGGTAGGGAAACAAATGTTTATGAAGATGACATTTGGAAAATATTCTGATTCTGAAGTGGATGTTCAAGTGGCCTTGAGTAGAAGTCAATCTGAGCTGAAAAAATAAGCCATACTTTTTTTTATTTTGGTCTAAAATAATATCTCTTCTGGGAGAAAAGGAGCAAATCCTGAGGGTGTATGAGAAGGCAGAGCTAAGGACCAATGGCACGGAAATCCCCAGGGAGCATTCGGGTGGAGGAGAAAAGTTAAGCCGCATGGAAGTAACCGATCATAGCTGGCTAGTGCTACTCCAGTTAAGGATTCGGCTGCTGGGGGCTTCCAGACACACTTCTAAAGGAGGTTGTAGGAAGGCAAGGGATGTGCTGTATGTATCAATGTTCAGAGACTTTGAATGAGCCTGAGAGCTCTGCGATAGCTACCTGCTTGGATGGTTTCGAGACCGTTCTACAATACTGCCACGCTTACAAATGTTTTGGCATTGTATATATATATAATGTTGTAACCTGCAGGCTTGACTAACGCAGCCTCTCGCAATTTCAAGGGAAGAGAAGACTTTCTGGAGCTCTCGTAAGGTGAAAGCATGCAAGCCTCCCTTCGTGCCTGTATTCTTGCAGCCTATGAAGCACCCAATGGCAGCCTGTTTTCACCTTGCATAATTTGCCAAGAAATTCCTGGTCAGAAACAAAAAGGGCTTGTAAAGTCTGTTAAGAAATGTCACACGCACAGGTTTACATTTTACAAATTGGAAGTAAAAGTTGGAAGGCAAGCGAATGCATGCCTGGGCTCAGCAATTATCCCACTTTTCCTTGAGAGCAGATAACCGTATAATTGACTGTGGTTGAGATGTGATGGTTTGACTAGAAGAAACCTGTACAAATGGAGCAGTCTCCTTTTGAAGCTCCCTTCCAGCTCATGATCAAAAAAATTCTTTGGACCCAGAGGGACAGACTCCCAGCTTCAGCTCCCTCTGTGCAAAAATGAAGTTTACTTTCTGCCTACGGGGACTTTTTACCAGCTTTAATTTTCCCTGAGCCTGAGGAAGGGCACGTGTGCCTGAAAGCTTACAGAAAAAGATGGTTTTTTGTGTGATTTCTTAGTTGGTCTAATAAAAGGTATCGTCTCTGAAGCAAGAGTTCTAGAGGTTTGCATTTCTTTTTTGCCAAAACGTATGCACTTTTGTGGACATTTTTTTGAGAGAACATCCACAAAATCCTCCAGTGGTTCCCCCACTCCTCGCTTTCATCTTCCGGTGTAACACACAGCTCTGGTTTGACTTGGGAACACAGGCTCTTTTGGAAATGCCAGTATAGGTTGGTCTGAGGACATGGGCAGAGGTACAAGGAGGACGTAGAGAAAACAACTGAGTCTGGGGGAAAGGCTCAGCCCTCATCAGAACAGAAAGATAATATTGTTCTGTCTGCCTCAGCTGAAATGCCTGTCCCCTGCTCTCTCCTGGCCTCGCCTATAAACACTACTTCAAGCCATAAGGCATAATTTCCTTCTCCTTGAGTCATCATACATAGAAACTTGACTGTGCTCCATCTTCCTGGTAGGACTGCTTGCTTAGACCTTGTACCTCAGTTGAAGTAGATGCTGATTATCAAGTCGTCATGACCACATGAAGAGCACCTGATTTTGACTTCAGTATGCTACTAGAAATGAGTTGCCTGCTTCAGTATGCTCCTAGAAGTTAGTTTTCCTTTACCACTTTGCTTTTCATCTGAACAAAGACATCTTCCTGCATGTGGGCCAGGTCTTTTCTATTTTCTTAAGAAATAGCAATTTTCAATATTTTACCTTCATTCTTCAGAAGACAAATGCAGCTGGATGGTTTTTTGCTGCAAGAATATTTACTTCTAATAAACCCAAATGCACTTCTTCCAGAAATCTGGCCTCAAAAATATATGGGAGAAATATATGTTCTCTCAGGAAAAAAAAAAGTGTGTGTGTATATATGTATGTGTGTGTGTGTGTGTATATATATAGATAGATAGATATAGATTCATAGACGTTAGGGTCGGAAGGGACCTCCATAGATCATCGAGTCTGAGTCCCTGCATAGACAGGAAAGTGCTGGGTTCAGATGACCCCAGCCAGATGCCCATCCAACCTCCTCTTGAAGACCCCCAGGGCAGAGGAGAGCACCACCTCCCTTGGGAGCCCATTCCGGACCTTGGCCACTCTAACTGTGAAGAAGTTCCTCCTAATGTCCAGTCTAAATCTGCTCTCTGCTAGCTTGTGGCCATTATTTCTCATGACCCCCAGAGGCACCTTGGTGAGTAGAGCCTCACCTATTCCCTTCTGCACCCCCCACGATGAATTTATAGGCAGCCACAAGGTCGCCTCTCAACCTTCCCTTGCGGAGGCTGAAGAGGTCCAGGTGCCTTAGTCTCTCCTCGTAGGGCTTGGCCTGCAAGCCCTTAACCGTACGAGTGGCCCTCCTCTGGGCCCTCTCCAGGTTATCCACATCCCTCTTGAAGTGTGGCGCCCAAAACTGGACGCAGTACCCCAACTGCAGTCTGACCAGCGCCCAATAGAGGGGAAGTATTGTCTCCCTGGTTCTGTTTGTCATGCATCTGCTGATGCACGATAAAATGCAGTTAGCTTTTCTGATGACTTCATCACACCGATGACTCATGTTCATCTTGGAGTCCACTAGGACTCTGAGATCCCTTTCTACTTCCGTGCTACCAAGCAGGTCATTTCATAGGCAGTAGGTGTGCTGGACATTTTTCCTCCTCAGGTGCAGCACTTTGCATTTCTCCTGGTTAAATTGCATTCTATTGTTTTCTGCCCATTTGTCCAACCCGTCCAGGTCTGCCTGTAGTTGTTCCCTGCCCTCCAGTGTGTCCACTTCTCCCCACAGTTTTGTATCATCCCAGACTTGGACAGAGTACACTTCACTCCCTCGTCCAAGTCACTGATGAAGACATTGAAGAGTATCGGTCCAAGGACCGAGCCCTGCTGGACCCCACTACCTACTCCCAGGTCGATACCGACCCATCCACTACCACTCTCTGGGTACGACCCTCTAGCCACATGTATGTGTGTATATATATATATTTATATATGTGTGTGTGTATACATATATATGTATATCTATGTGTATATATATGTATATATATATACTTGAGCACACATTTCTGGCAGACTTAAAAGCCTCAAGAGAATTTATGCAATTTAGTCCTCTTGATTACTGTTGGAAAACAAGCCAGCAAAAGTGATCAGTCTGAGCTGGCATTTCTCAGTTCCTTGACCTGAGCTCTGGGATCAAATCCAAGTGAAAATACAGTGTACCTCTTCACTGTGCTCAGGAAATGGTTAGCCTGTTATCCTGGTCAGTCAAAATTGAATAGGAAGAACTTTGCACCCTGAATCAGCAATATTCACAGATTCTGCAAAGGGGATGTTAACAAAAAATATAACTGTTGATAGGTTTGGTTTTGAAAGAAAATAATTCACCACTTAGTACAGAACAGCAGAAGGAAATGGGACAATCACCCAAAAAATTGCACAGCTCCTGAGGAGCAATTCTTGTGTCACACCTTCCCCTGCAGCACAAGGGACAGAGAGAGGTACAGAAAATGGAGGGAAGCTAACCAAGTAGAGCTGGGATACTGAGGTTCGCATTCATGGGGACATGAGCCAAGCCTATGTACTCTCTCCTTTACTTGCTTGCTCCTGCTACCCCTCTTGATGTCTTGGGATGTGAGTATTGATTATAAGCTTTTCAAAGAAAATACAGGAGCTGCTGGGGGTAGTAGAAATTGCTCTTAAGTTGAAAGAAAGCCTGGTGCTCTCCAAGAAAAGAGGTCATTATTCCAGCCAGGGACCAGTGTTTCCCTTGCAATGGTGGAGCGGCTCTGACACGTCCCATGGTGCAGCGTGCTGGTAAGCAGGGGGGTGCCAGGTTGTGCCTTCCACTCTGCGACACCAGCCATGGGGCTTTTCTCTTCAGGATTGCATGGGCAACCCACCCCCATGTTGAAGTGCAAACAATGAAGCTGTGGGTCTCAGGCTGAACCAGGTCATAGATGCATAATTAATGCATTAAAAGGGGTTAGGCTAAGAGTCATGAGCATCACTTCATAGTTTCATAGTAGCGGGGGTCAGGAGGGACCTGAACAGATCATCTAGCCTG
>NW_017729000.1:10632591-10636203 GCF_001723915.1 Gavialis gangeticus | reverse complement strand
GCCCCACATCTTAGTGTCATCAGCAAACTTGGACAGCGTGCTTTCCACCCCCTCGTCCAAGTTGCTGATGAAGATGTTAAACAGTGTGGGCCTGAGGACTGAGCCCTGGGATACCCCACTGCTCACATCTTGCATCAGGGAGATGCCCAGAGATGGGATCTCTTCTCTCCCCTGACTTCCTTTTCCCTCCCTTGATGCTTTCTCTTTTTAGACCATCTATTACCCAACAGGCTTGTTTGATCCCACCTCTCTGATGACCGTGGTTAAAAATGAATCCTAATGGGCTCAAGCATCTATTGTCTTTAAGCGCATCTTCCTCCCGTGAAGGAGTCCATGCCACTTGGATGGTCTTTTCCACACAGCTATATTCAGGGATCCACTTCTCCCTCCTTGCTCCTATCCCCCACAACTCCAGGCTTGACATGAACCTTTCTGACCCTAGGGTATGACTGCATCCAAAAAAGATGGGGAAACTGAGGCACACACAATCATTATCAACATAAAAGCACTCCACATTCATTTTGAGAGGGATGCAGCCTGTCAGAGTCCAACCAAATCTGCTAAGGACATAAAAAAAAAAAAGAAAGGGAGGGTACCTAGCCCCAGGCTTTCAGCAGGAGCATCTTTGGAGGGACGACTTTGATTAGGAGGGGTTTTTTGACCAGAAGCTCAAGGAGATGCTCAAAACCAGAAAATCCATCTCTGCAAGGTTCAAAATGACCAGGGGGCAATCATAGTAAATCATATTATTTGGCCTTCACTGGTAATCAAGTATCAACTATATTTGCAATTTTTCATCTTCAAGACCAAAAATAAGGAAATCTGAGAGGGAAATGGAGTAATCAAGTGAGAGATTTCTGCCAGGCATGACTTGAAAAAGCAAGAGGAAAACATGTCGGGAAGGCAGATTTCTACCCAGGAGAACTTTTACAATCGTTCCTCCGATGCCTGATGAAGGGCGTTTGTGTCCGAAAGCTTGCAGTTAAAGAAAACATTTGCAAAAAATCTTGCTGGTCTAATAAAAGAGATCATCTCTACTACGAGTCCTGATAGAAAAACAAAAGCAAATGCAGCTATAGGATAGGTTTTAGTTCCACTTTGACAAAATATATTTTGCCTAAAATGTGTGTCTCGCAGTTTCACAAAAGGAGCAGCAGGCTGTGCTAGCAGACCAGCCAAAAGACAGCTTTGGGCAAGTTACTGTCAGTTTAAGCTGCTGAAAATCAAGCCGCGTTCCTTGATCTTTTTGCCAGTTCAGGCGTCTCCCCCTTTGCGACCACCCGTGCAAGTCATTGCCGTCTCGTGACCGGCTGTGAGCGCAGCCTGCCCTGCCCCTCCACATCTCTGAGCCGTGTCATACAGGGAGAGGTTGCTGCCTAACTTGGAGGGAGACTAGGTTTCTGGTGCTGGTTTTCTGAAAGAAATCTTGGCAGAGGACAGGTACTACTGGATCCTGAAACCTCCTTAACAGGTAGATCTTGTGTGTTGCTGCCCCTCTCAAGGCACAGCGGGGTTGATCCAGACAGAATGGAGGTCGACCTGGAAAACCTGAGACCACGACATTAGGCCTAGATATGCTGACCTCAAAGGGCCCTGACAAAATACAGGGACTCTGACTCATTCTGAGCAGAGAAGTCAGCTGCCCTTGTCCTGGATTAGATGAGAGATGTGGTCACCCGCAGTTTTGCATCAGGGAAAGCTGGGGTGCAAGCTTGTCTCGGCGGTTTTGCTTCTCGTGTGTGCACCAAGGTTTCATGCCCTACAAATGGCTGTGCAGGATGTGGCTATGATTGAGTGTGGACAGTAGAAAGTTGAGTTTGCAAGGCAACTCCTGTGGGACAGGGTGGTCTGCCCTGACGTAGCACCGCTAGGTGGTGGCTGATGGAGAGAGGAGGAGGGCAGTCTTAAGAGCAGTGCACTCTCAGTGAAGTTAAGCCTTATTACCAGTGACTGTGCACAGTTGATCACAGGAAAGCAGCCGTGGCAGGAGCCCCCGCCATGTCTGTTTTTGGCCTGAGCAAAGCAAGAGCAGGGAGGTGGATCGTGTCTGAGAGCGCTGAAGAAGAGGTATCAACACCCCCTTAGTAACAGTGGTCCCAGAGCACTTCTCAGATGGCGTTGGGCTTGAAGAGGTCAGGGGCACATTGGTAGTGTTGCATCTTAGCTTGACTTTCTGGGCCAAGATTGAATGGGCATTTTTCTTCCTCACTGGGGGAAGTAGGTATCTCACCTAGATGGAAGAGATCTGGCATGGCTCTCCAGGGGCAGGCACCCTCTGGTAGGAAGTAGAGGAAGGTTTGAGGTGATCCTCTAGTTTAAAGGCAGATACACCTCGGAAAGTAGCTTAGTTTGGGGGTTAGATAGCATTTCTGGGCAGGCAGAGAAAGGCGCCTAGAGAGAACAACACATAAGTTCAGTTAACAGGAAGGCAAGGCTTTAATCAAATAATATTTCATACAGAGGCTGGGCTTCTCATTGGTATGGGGAAAAGCATCTTTTGATAGGGCTTCCAGCAATGCAGAGATTTCTTTCCAGAAGTGAGGTGTTCACAAGGATTTTTCTCAAAGTGTAGGTCACCTTTTAAGTGATGGGCATGGGAACAAGCACCTGCACTCCTCCTCCCACTTGCGGTTGTTTAGCTTTCCTGTGACCAGTAGAACAATTTCTGCGGAGCAATAACAAGCAGTATCTTGTTCGCTGGCATCTTGTCTCCCCCCCAAAAAGAACGGCGGACTGAAGTGGATGCGCTAGTCGGACAGAAGTAGGTCCAGTTGTGCAGGCCGGGTTTCCAGGTTTGCAGATTTCACTTACAAGTTGGAGGTGGGATCTGTCCGATCACAATTCTGGATGTGAACGTGAGACTGAATTCCTGGGTATACTCTTTGCATTGGTAGCATGGTACCTAGAGTTTCACCCTTCTTGATGGGTCCACTGTATTTAACTGGTCGGATATAAAACAACTGGATGCAGTAACCTTTTAAAAACAGGGAAGGGGAGGGAGAGAAAAGGAAACCATCGTCTGTATGAAAATGACTTAGTCATTAGACTTAGTAACATAATTAATAGGCAACGTCCAAACACTCTAAATAGTCTCAATCTCTAATAATAATAGGCTTAGTCTGTCTGTCCAGAGCACTCTGATTGGTGGTCTCGGCACCCAATCAAAATGCTTACTGAAACAACCAATCAGAATGCTCTGGACAGACAGACTAGGTGGCTGGGGGGGAGCTGCTGGCTGGCGCTGGGCTGCGGAGGGCCCCAGTGGGGGTACCCCCCTTCTGTGACTGCCAGGGTGGGGTGCCAGTGTGGGTGCTGCCCAGGGGTTACTGCCACTGCAGAAGGAAGCACTGGGGTCCCCCACAGCTCAGGGCCTGTGTGACCATCCAGCCAGTGGTGGTGCGTAGGGGGTGCATGAGGGTGCACGTGCGCCCCCTGAGAGCACCGGTGCAGCCCCTCAACTGGCTGCACTCGCTGCTTAGGTGACGGGCAGGGGGGCAGGTGCACCCCCGGCAATACCGGCTGGGGAGTGGAGTGCCATGGTGCTCTTCTGGAAGCAACCACAATGACCGGCCACAGTGATCGCCCGTCTCGCAATCAGCTGTGGGGGACACC
>NW_017729000.1:10558168-10627591 GCF_001723915.1 Gavialis gangeticus | reverse complement strand
CCCCGGCAATACCGGCTGGGGAGTGGAGTGCCATGGTGCTCTTCTGGAAGCAACCACAATGACCGGCCACAGTGATCGCCCGTCTCGCAATCAGCTGTGGGGGACACCTTCTCCCCTTCCCCCCCCCCCGGGTCACTGTGGGGCAGGACTCGCTGTGGGTTTCTTGCCTTGCTGGAGCCTGACCCTGCAAGCTACCACCAGATCGCTCAGCCCCTGAGCTGCAGCAGGGCCTGGTGCTTCCCTCCGGGGCAGCAGAGCCCCCCAGGGCCACCTGGGCAGGGTGCTAACTGCACATATATACATATGTGGTTTTAATGTATCTCTGTGAATGACCCAACATATTGTATCGGTATCTAGTGATTTTAAAGTTTAAGAAATATGGAAGCAGTTTGTCTCACTTACCTGATCCAGAAAGGTGGACACCGTTGTTAATAGCATTATCACGTCTATAAGGCTTTGCCTGCCTGATAATTCTTCCACTGAAAGGTGCCCGCACTGTTGATCCATCCTGACATAACACATCCACCCCTAGATGCTTCCCATTTAGTCTGAAAGTGTTTACGGATAAAACAGATAATAGAGATTTACATTCTGGCCTTTGTGGACGTATGTGGAGGGCATGTAATCTCTGCAGAATGAAACTATACAATACTATTGGAGCTACTGTACTCCTGTGCCTATTTATTCATAGTATTAACTTTACAATCTTAAATCCAAGTGGGACTCTGTACCTTTTAAACGCTGGTTAGGCACAATAATATTGAACTATCTATTAGTATATCACATTGTATTTTACCTTGGAGCATTATAGTGTCCACAGCCATGGGGATCACAAGTCCTTCTACTATTTCTGGGGTTGCCAACACATATTTGTCCCCAGGGTCCCGCCACAACTGTAGGAAAAAATAAAACATACACAGCCGAAGGGAGTTATCTAGTCTTGTACAAGAGAGTAGTTAGCAAGTGTAAGCTCAAGCCTTGTTTCCATGACACAGCTGTCTGGGACTTTTCTTTATACAGTTGCTTTCACTCATGTTAACGCAGAGTTAACATAGTATATATAATGACACAGGACATATATATAATCATATATTCTCATTTTAAGCATCGTGTCATCTAATGATGCAATTAGACGATCTAATTTAGACTATCTAACGATGTTCTAAATCAGCGCGGTTAAATGGCTGGCAGCCTTGTCGCCTTGTTTGATTTGAATACAACTCCAGTGAATTAATACAAAATGATATTAAGCAAGTAAACCTTAATGTGCTCGAGGCCACAGACTATGGGTCTGGCTTTTAGCTCAAGGGCTAAACTCAATGACGCAGTGTTGATGATGAGGACAGAAGTGGGTCATTTCTGCCAGTCTTGAAGGCTGTAGCTTGGTCATAGCTTCTTTGTGTGACTTTGTCTAATAGAGTCGTTTGCTTTAAGACTGTGGTTCTGCTCGCTAAGGAATAGAGCGATGCCAGCAACTGGAGTGCAGGTATTTGTCTCGTGTCTTAATCTGGAATTAATCTAAAACCAGTTAACTTGGCCTAGAACCAGTAAGCTCCAATTTATATTGGGATGCTCAAGGAAAGTAAAGGCAATCAAATAAAGGGATGAGGACTATGTGCATAAACGAAAGCATTGTAAATCCCCCCATAAGGACTTTTCTTCAGGTATAAAGTGGCCCGAGTTCCCTTTAGCAAGGGACCTCTAGTTGATTTACCTTAATATTTTTAAAGGGCTCTGCAGAGACAAGCCTTTAATGTGTTATAGCATGCACTCCAAATTGCTAATAAAATAGTTTGTACAGGAAGGTTTTTATATTTCCTTGGAGAAAAATGTTAATAAAATATTGCATTTTGCCTTAAGCCTTCACAAGACAAGTCCATCTGGAAGGAATGTTCCCTGCAAGAATATTTACTTCATAGCAAAGCTAGGGAACCTCTCCTAGGAAGCTTGAAAAAGAGATTAGCAAATTGTATCAAATATCCGTATGAACTTACCGATGGACAGTAAGCCAGCAAGAATGATCACCTTGATTGTCAACATTTTTGCAGCTTTCTCACTAGTGTCTTCTTGATCGAGTCAAGGATGTGATGTGGTGCATCTAGTTTTGTTTATATACTCTCCTGGACCCAGTCGAACTTCAGCCTTCAGTATCATTTCCTGGATTGCAACAGAACAATAAACCAGAAATGCTGTCGATAAGTCTGGTTGTGAAAGAGGAATACAACTGGCAACTTAGGCCATTCATTTCTACTGGTAGACGTTTCTGAGAAATGTCCACCCCTGGAAATGTTTCTGGGAGAGGGAGTGTACAATGCATTCAGCCTGCAACCGCTCCCTCTCCTCTGCTCTTTGTTCCTTCCCGAGACCAGGGTGATCCACGTCCGGGGGACGTGTGGGGAGCAGTGCTGCTCCTGGAGGGTATGGTGGAGGAATGGGAAAAGGCTCCTTGGGGACGCCTGGGTCTGGGGAAGGGGTGGGGAGTCTTTCACTGTCACTGCACTCTGCTCCCATAGACCAGCCTGGGAAGGGAGTGCAGCAGCAGGGCTGTTCCCCAGACCAGTCCCCGGGCTGAGCGAGCTTGGGAAGCATTGCTCCACTGCCCCTGGGAGTGGACAGTCTTTCTGGGTTCCACGGTCTTTTCAATCACTGCGTGTGAGACCCGGCTGGGCACAGAGCATTGAAAGCCTTCAGGGTCCCAAACCAGAATGAGGAAAGCCTTCTTTAGCCTGCTTCCTGGCCTCTCCAGCTTGGAACTCGCCGCCATCCAGCTGGGCAGCGAGGGCCACAAGGGGAAAAAAGTGGTGGACAGGAAATGGGCTGAGGGGAGAGCCTCCAGCCCTGCTGACTTAAAAATCACTGCCACGGCTCATTCTCCGGACTGGGCAGTCCCTAGCTTGGGGAAAAGGCAGGGAGCAGTGGGTGCTGCTCCCTTCTCCTCCCAGACCAGACCAGGAGAGAGAGTTTATTCTTGGGAGACTTCCTTCCAGGTTGACACCAGGGGCTGAGTGTTTTCTACAAGGAGAAATTGAATGTATGCTAGGGTGGCCATTGTAGAGGACAGTCGAGTTGTCCTCTGTCCTCTATTGATACAAAACCCAATGCCTTTATGTCCTCTATTTTTCTCTTCAAGAGAAAAATAGAGGACATAAATGCGTCCAGTTTCATATCGATAGTGGACAGAGTAGCAGAAAACTGGAATGTCCTCTAATGTACGCTTGTACTCTCTACCAGAAGAGCAGCCATTCTCCTGGTGGAAATGTAACACCTGTATGTGGCCTAAAACAGAAGTGAATCAGTCACTGAGGCATTGCACCAGGCTGGAGAAGCCATATCTGTGTTATGGCCTACTGTTGCCCTGTGGGGTCAGGCCAACTCTCAGGATCTCAATATTGCACTGTTAGACAGGAGGGTGTGACACAACTGCACATATACAAACACACAAATCAATTGGGTGCGCGCGCACACACACACACACACACACACACACACACATATATCCAAACCAGCCTAGGCACATGCATACCTATCACCAGTTCAAGCACATACACTATACACCCCAAAAGTTGGACAAAAATCAATTGTCCATACCTGCACACTCAGTACACATACACAGATCACTAATTTGTATATCATGCACACAATGACACGTATATATACACATGCACACACTCACTAGTTCACACACATACAACCCACCTACACACAGGTGAGTTCCTAACTTGGATTGTACAGTATGTATTTGCGTGCTTGGGGTACCTGGGATACTTGGGGGAAGGTTAAGGTGAGAGAGTTAAAATGCAGGGAGTGAAAGTTGCCAGAACTGGGTTTAGAACCGGTGGACTAGAGAGAAGCTGGCTGAGTAACTGAGGCTTGGAGTTACTCGAGGTCACTGGTGGAAGAGAGAAAAAAAGAAAAAAAAAAAGCCTGGTGGCAAGGAGGAGACAGCCAGGGAAGAGAGAGAGGCAGAAACCTGGGAGCTTGGGGCTGGAAACTGAGGCAGACTGCTGAGATACTGGGGGGAGGGAGGGGCGATAACTGGTGGTTGGTGGACCAAAGTGGTGGGTCGTTGGTCCAGGTATTGGTGTTGGTGGTTCGGTCATTCAGAGGGAGCTATTTTTAGACCCGCTGCCATTGTCTCAAGCACCCTCATTCATCCCCATTCATTCAGGAACCAAGTTGCATAGGAAGGGTAGGTGTGAGTCCTGGGTTACACAACCGGGCATGGGGACAAGATGGAGACTTGACCAACAAAACGGAAACTTGACATGACTTATGCTAACTTACATATGTAGGTGTAAATCATATAGTATCAGTAAACAGTAATATAGAACAGTAAAAATCCCTATAAACATAATAATTAGGCAATATAAAGAAGGAGAAAAAACAAAACAAATACAACTTGCTACCAAAATAAAATGCTGAAGCTTATGCTATGTCTTAGCTCACTTATACTTATCTATAGGGAATAGAGAGGGAGAGAACAAGTCAGAAATGGTTGGGGAAGGGGAGGGAAAGCATTTTAAGTTAAAAAAAAAAAAAAGAAAGAAGAACTGGGGGTTTTGCTACGCTACCCATCTTGACTTTGAGAGAGGTGGGGAAAAAAGGGACACAGGTGTCAAAAATATAGGTGTCAGACCCTTAGAATCAGTGAAAAGTAGGGAAAGATGGGTCAGATGAAATCAATTCTACTGAGACTTTGTAAATAACTCATGTCTCTTGCATCTCTAAATATATGATTATTACAACTGCCCACTAACATCACAGAGAACACAGCAGGCAAATGTAATTTTTTTTCTTTTAAGGAAAAATTTTCATCTTCCAAAGCCAAATCAGCCAAATCCGTGAGTCATTCAAGAACCAAATGCGGCCCTACTACCAGCAAACATCCTCCACTCCCGCCTGGGGCTGCAGATGCTTCCAAATCTTTTGGCGGGCATTTTACATGCAGGTCCAAGGATGGACGCTTGGGATTCGGATGCCCCTGGGTTTCGCTTGCCCTCAGCCACGTGGCCCCAGCAGCCAAATGTAATATACTTGTAGTATAAAAAGTGCCTAGAACGTCTGCTGTTTTCAGAGGAAAACCAGTTGTTCAGAGTAAAACACACTTAACTTTAGGGGAAGGCTGAGGAGTGTAGACTCAGCAATGCCAGGGGAATTCTCCACTAGCAGTTGAAAGTAAATTTTCATAATCTTTGTGCCTCCAGAGCAGAACCGAGAGCCAAGAAATCCAGCCTGTTGTTTGTTTTGCACAAGCTGTATGCTGGCTATATTGCATGTGGGCAAGAAGTCAAGGTCCTTGTTTCAGAGTACTTTGTGGCAATACAGCAAGATAGAGATGAGGTGGGTAAGGACATACAGACGTGGGCAGCAGTTTATATCATGACACTTGGAGGGGGGAAGGATGGTCCGATGGACGCAAGGGCAGACTGTTCCGAGATATGTTCTAACAGGGCTGGTAAAATGATAAATGCGCCAGTACAGTGAATACACTGGTAAAACAATAAATACGCAGACAATAAAGAGCAGAGGAGAGGGAGCGGTTGCAGGCTGAATGCATTGTACACTCCCTCTCCCAGAAACATTTCCAGGGGTGGACATTTCTCAGAAATGTCTACCAGGAGAAATGAATGAGCTACTTAAACCCTCCCCCCTCTCTAGCAGTGTAGTTCTGTTTGTACGAAGGTGCTCAAAGGTGGTAGGAGAATTAATGATGCTGGTTATATTTATTCTTTATATGGGGAGAACTGCAGCCACTCCAGTACCACACCCTTAACTGGCCCAGCCATCCCAGTACAAAAACTGCCTGGACTCCTCCTGTAACTGCAGGACCTCTGGCTGTATGTGGCATCCTCACTCCTCTCTACAGCTGGCTTATAGCTTTGTTTTGTGAAGGTGAGTGCAGGATACCCATGATGTGCCTGTGCTCAGTAACCAGAGTTACAGCTAAGAGAGACGTGGAGAAGACTGATTATGGCACAATCGGGAAGACCTTGAAAAGGTAGCACCACTAGGGGATTTTTGGATTTGGTTCCTCTAGAAGACACACCCGTGACACACACAGCTGTCATACACAAGGCATTGTTCCTCTAGAAGACACACCCGTGACACACACAGGTGTCAGCCTTGTTTCCTTGAATCCTGTACTTCCAACCCAGGTTCCCCCAGGGCACTCCACATGTTGCAATGGGTATTTAGAGCGGAGCTTGTAATGGGATGTTTTTGATATCCAGCAAGTTATATTGCTCTTACTGATGTCCGTGCAGAAGGTTAAACTTTGGAAATTGGCTTAGGAAAAAAAAAAAGGTGGAAAATAGGGAATTTGACTAAATGATATTTTCCACAGGAGTGAGTGAATTTCCTGTGAGAAATACCGGCTGTAGGTTTTTTGTTTGGGTTTTTTTAGGGGTGGGGCGTCAAAAATGAAATCCCTTTGTCTAAAACCAGGAAATTCAGACTTTCCCCCACCCCGAGGAAATCTGAATTTTAATTTTTACATTGAAAATTTGAATTTTTTTACAGGCTGTTCCAACCTCTGTCTTGCACATATGTAGTTAGAGACAGCTTAAAAGGTTTACAGTATATGTGTTCGGGGGTATGCTGGTAGGTGGTTTATAGCAAACCACATAGCAAGAGGTGAAATGAATGGGTGAAAGAAGATGTTGGAAATGAAGATCATTGTAGACTTTCCTCAGATACCCACCCGGTTCCCAGTGACATAATGTTTGTGCAGATCAAAGGTCAGAGTTTGGCAAGTAACTTATCCATGCGCCTTTACCTTGGCTTAGTTACCGAAGTTTCCGGTAACACACTGGAAATGTTTCCCTGACATACCCCATCCTGTCAGTAAGTGTTTACCCTACTGGGAGAGGATCAAGGAGTTTGTTGGGGGATGGAGAAACTCCCAGTGGAGCGGGCCGGGGGACTGGCACACAGGAAAGCTCCCTTGCGGAGGACGCTAGCACAACTGGTTTTGAAAATGCTAACCAAACCGTTCTCCCGCAGCATCTCAGGAAATCCAGGGTGTGAGTTGTGGCCCGCAGCTGCCTGTACGCTAATGCCAGGAGCATGGGGAACAAGGAGGAAGAGCTAGCCCTCCTGCTGTCTAGTGAGCAATATGACCTGGTAGGGATCACGGAGATCTGGTGGGCCCCCTTGCATGATTGGAGCGTAGCCGTAGAGGAGATAGGTTGTGGATGCAGGCGGACCTGCACAGGCTCGAGAGTTGGGCAAACTGGAACCAGATGAAGTTGGGCACGTCCAAGTGTAAGGTGCTCCATCTGGGGGCAAACAACCCTCAACATATGTACAGGCTCGTGGTGACAGCTTGACTTGCACCACGGCTGAAAGGGACCTAGGGGTAATGGTTGACCATAGCATGAACATGAGCTGTCAGTGCAATGTGGTGGCCAGCACAGCAAATAACATGCTGACATGCATCAACCAATGCATCTCGTGTAAAACTAGGGTAGCGATACTCCCACTGTAGTCAGCACTGGTGAGACTGCAACTGGAGTACTGCGTCTCGTTCTGGGTGCCGCTTTTCAACAAGGACATGGAAAAACTTGAGAGGGTCTAGAAAAGAGCCACCTGTAAGATTAGGGACTTGCAAGGCAAGCCATACGAGGAAAGGCTGAGGGATCTGGGCCTCTTTAGCCTAGAGAAGAGAAGGTTGAGAGGAGACTTGATAGCGGCTTACCGCTATATCAGAGGACTGCATCAGGAGCTTGGTTCACTAGGGCACCCTCACGGAAGACCAGGACCAATGCATACAAACTCCTGGAAGGCCGCTTCAGGCTTAATACCAGGAAAAACTCCTTCACAGTCAGGGTGTCCAGACTGTGGACCAAACTCCCTCCAGAGGTGATGCAGTCACCTACCCTGGAGGTTTTCAAGAGGAGACTGGACAGTCGCCTCGCTGGGGTCACCTAGCCCCAGTTGTCTTCCTGCCTAGAGCAGGGGCGCTGGACCTGATGATCTGCAAGGTCCCTTCCAGCCCCTGACAGTCTATGAATAAGTAGCTTTAGCACCTCACTCCTCAAAGCCCCAACAAAAGGACCACAGTTCATTATAAAAGGGCTTCCATTTTATTGGCTCCATTATTTAGAGAGAAACAGTTTTAACTACACAGGCAATAGCTCAAAAGCTTTGGTTCACATTTGTGCTTTTCCATTTACAAGTAGTGAGTTGGATCGGTCAAGTCACAATTCTGGATGTGAACGTGAGATGTAATTCCAGGGTACACTTTTTGCATTGGGAGCATTATACCAAGTCTCTGGCCTTTCTTGATGGGCCCTCTGCTCTTGAATGGTTTGATATGAAACATCTTAACGCAATGTCCTTTTCAAAGGAAAAGAGAGAGAGAAAGAAGAAAATGATTAGTTGTATGAAAATGACTTAGCAGCTGTCTTAGTAATTCAATTAGAAGGCCCAATATGGACTCTGAATGTTCTCAATATTAATTATAACTCGAATAATGCATTTGGAGCTATATGTTTCAGACACTTTACTAGGCCCTGCCCTTGGCTTTTAAATCTAAAGTATCGGAAGGTTTCCTGTGTACTACTGAAAAGCAGCTAACCTTGTTAGGACCTGCTGAATCCAAATTTCAAACATTTTTGCACCTAGTCCATCATTACTTTCTCAGACCCATACATACACATCCTCGTAAGTTTGAGGTTGACTGTGTGGTGCCTACCACTTTGACACACACGGTAGACACTGAATCATGGATCTCCAGACTACGTTAACCTGAAGCTCTTGAATTCAGGCTGCAACAGATTCCTGTTCTCTGGGGGTTGTGCACCTGAGCTACGTATCGAGCAGCAGCTCACTATTGCCTTTAGACTGCTGGCTTCAGAATAGCTGCTTCATGAAACTCAAGTGACAGAAAACTTCATTCCTCTTAAGAAAATTAACTCTGCCGTTCAGAAGAGTCCTCATTTTGGGGTTTTGTCTGAAGTTAGGCTGTCACACGGGAAGAGTTTGTTGTCATTGATCTTCTCACCTTTGATGAGGGAGATCTAAAAGTGAGAACTGTAGTAAATTTTCCTGTAGAAACGGCAACTGGCCTAGTGGGTTTCTAGCTTTTTTCCCTCCTGGATTCAAAAGCCAGAACGTGGCAGTTCTGTTTGAATTGTGCATTAAAAATGAGCCAATACAAATGACTCCTAGCTTAGTTAAGTTCTGATTTTTCAGTTAGTAATAATCAGAGTGGGGTATATATATACTCCATCATTAAGGTTAGGAAATACAGAAGTACTTCATCTTGGTTACCTGATCCAGAAAGCTGAATGCCATTATCAATGGCATTACGGTTTCCATAAGGCTTAACTTTTCTGTCAATGTTTCCAGTGAATGGCGAATACACGACTGATCCATCCTTGCAGATGACATCTACCCCCTGATGCATCTGGCTTCCTCTGGAAAAGGTGGGCATGTGTAAATAGCCGTGTAAACGTGCACATCATTGAGGTAATGAAACACAATGGGGAATGCAATAACGCTCTGCAGAAACTACTGCATTCTCATGCTGACTTGCTTGTACTATTAGATTTGAAAGCCTTAAATAAGAACAGAAAACCTTGCATTTTCCAGTTTTTCAAAAGGCGTTTCTCAGGTTGGATTCTTGCTTTCACGCAGCTGGGGGTGGGGAGGAATTCTGGCTCCAATCAAATCTATGGGAATTTTTCCATTGGCTTCAGTGGGGTCCAGACTTTTACCAGAGGTTAACCTGCATCTTCCCTTGACTTCAGATGACCTGCTGTTGCCCACCAAAGTAGCCTCATCTACACATGGGCCTTCTTGGATGGACTATTTTGGATGAAACGCTGCCCGTGCTGTTTGCTGTCTATGCCTTGAACAGACGGTTGCTCAATCCTGCAGTCCCTTTCACATACACATTTTCTACCCTCCTTATTTTCTGCCACAGCCAAATGTTGTCCTTTAAACAGAGTTTGATATACCCTAGCTGTCAGTGCCCCTTAGTCCTTGTTGCTGTACCTTTCATTGGTGTATCCTCCGCAGCCTTTGGAATCGCAGCCTCTTACTCTGTTTGCCAGCTGAGTTGAACATATATTTGCCCAGGGCCCTGCAAAAGCTTCAAAAAGAGGCAAAAAGGAATAAGCACCCAGCTGTCATTGGCCTTCCCCTCTTTTAGGGACAGTAATTGTCAATTGACACATTTTAAGTCTTTTTTTGGGGTGGAATTTAAGAGCACAATCCAAAGCCACTGAGTTTGTGGTAGGTCTCCTGTTGAGGTCTGTGGTCTTTGGGTTAGGGTTTGGAGGAGGAGAAAGTTTAAACTCTAACTTCTCAGCGGTTTTGGAAGCACTGCAAAAATTGTTTGTCTTTTGACCTCATATTTAGCAGAGATGGTGTGGGTAGGAGGGGGAAGGTGCAATGATGCAGTTGTTCCCTTTACCCCACTTTGATTATATAGTCTGCTTGTAGTGTGGGACCCAGGGGTCAAAGGCCACTGCTGCCCACTAGGCCTGTGTGAAGTGGCTAGTATTTGCTTTGGATTTGGCTGATTCAGGGGACAGTGGTTTGATTCGGCGTTTCAGATCACTGCCCCAAATCGATTCGGCCGACTCTGATTTGGAGATTGGTCGGGCAGGGCAGCCATGGCGGGGGCTGAGGGAGCAGGCAGGGGATGGGGCCTGGCAGGGGTCCCCCCATGGTCCCCTCCCCCCTCCAACCCCCCTCCCTTGTCCTCTACTTACCTGCTCCAAGTCCGGCTCCAGCTCCCTGCTGCAGCGGGCAGGGACTGACCTAATCATTGAAGCTCTCCAAATCTTTTCTGAAGATTCAGAGAGCTTTGAATCGATTTGGACCTTTTTATCGTTTCCTTTATTCAATTCGGATTTGGAGATTCAGCCACCAAATCGGGCTGAACCTCCTCTGAATCGAATCAGCACCCGAAGCCTCACACAGCCCTATTGCCCACCCCCCAACCTGCTTGCCTGTTGCCAACTTCAGGGTCTTAAGTCACCGCTGATGAGTACAATAGGTGAGAGGGGAAACAGGGAGGGTCTGCAGAGCCACAGGAGTTGGACACCCCACTATCTGACTGCCCCCCCCCACCTTCTACAATCCTAGATTTGCTCCTGTATTTTTATAACTTGTTCACTGCCTGTTGACAGCAACAGTAGCACAGCTCTGGGTCCAAGCCTCTTCGTCCATTCTGTTTGGTTTTATCCTAAACAGGGGATCAGCCCACAGAAGATCCTTGCTTGAATGTGGCCTGGGGGACCTTATTGCAAATCTTGGGATTTGCAAAGTGCTTTGCCACATCACTCTTCCTTGTACTCACAGCTTTCCTGTGCAAGTATTTGCAGTCAGTACGGTTCATTTTGCATGTAGAAGATTAAGATCAAACTCTTCTCTAGTTCCACAACCTCCCACAGGAGAGCTGCCTCCACACATGCAGCTGTGAGGCTTGGTGGGGCAGGAAGGGAAGAGTTTTCCTGCTCACCATCCAGCCATCCAGGACACCGCCTCAGGAATCTTGGGGAGGATTATTTCACCATGTTGGCGAAATAACCCCAGCATGTTTATACCAGCTACTTCTGGCCCCACCGGTTCCCCCCACTCTCCTCCAGGGTTTCTGGGTTTTCTATCAATCCCAGAATGCTTTGTGGTTGCTCAGTGTTCTAAGATTTGGGTGGATCAAGCAAGAAATAGTCACGCCAAGGACCAATCCTACAGCACCTTACACACATGGAAGACCTGCCCCAGTAATCCCATCAGTCACGGAGAATGTACTGAAATGAACAAAGTTATGTACATGGTTTAAGTGCTTTTAGGGCCGGGGACAAATGTTCTCTAGCCAGATCCTATATTCCTTGTGCAGGTTGAATAATGACCATTTCTAGGTATACACCATTTATTTTAGTTGTGGAATAATTCCATGTGAGCTAAGGGGTCAACAGTTGCATATAGAAATAAGTCTATAAGAACATGTTGGGTTGAGCTGGCAGCTGCCTCCTCACGATTCTTCTTCTCATGTCCTGTCTGAGATTATTGATGACAGGTATTTATCAGATTTTCAGATTCGTTAGAAGCCGCAACATGTGCACTTCCACTATGGCCATTATGACCATTGCAATCACGTTAACAGTAGAGGAAACAAGATACACTCAGTGCTAGGCACAAATAGTTTATATCATAGTCACAATGAGTTCAGCTAATCAGATAGCTGATATATGGGAAAATGCATTACAGTGTGTGGACTGACGTTTCAATAGGAAGATTACTTTTCACATATAATATAAATATTTTAAATACACTCTGCTGTTATTCAAAGGATCTAATAGAAGGCCTAGCTCAGAGACCTTTTCACCTGTACAGCAGTGAAGGAAGGATATGAACATTTTCTGAGCTACCAGTAGTTCTCTGAAGGGACTACAACATTTATAAAAATAAGCGTTATGGTAAAAAGTGTATCTATCTTACTCAAACCTGTTTTCTTTAGTCGTTCTTGGCTACCTGGAAAAAAGAACTGTTACAAAAGTTTTAACAGTAAAACGATATAGACTGTCTATACCACTAGATAAGCTTAAATTAAACAGCAGCAAGTTCCTTTAAAATTCAGGGGAACAAAAAATCTATAATTTCTTTGAACACAGGATGCCAGATAAAATCAATCTAAAATGGTCTTTTTTGCCATTTAGAGGATCTAAGTAAAACCTGCTGGAATTAATATACTGTAACAAGTCTATTCCTTTTCATGAAGGAGACATAGATTAATGCTTTGTTTTATTGCATGGCAACTTGAAAGGACTTTTCTGTTAAAAATATGCAAAGCATTTGAATTTTAGGGAGTTTTCAATAGCAAGAATGAAGTGAATCCCAAATTGGTCCATAAACCTTACACCCCCCACAGGTTTAGCATCCGTGACTTTTACAGCATGATTTGGACTTACCAGATGGAATCACAAAAGCAAAAGCGATCACGGTGATTGGGTACATTTTTCATCTGCCACCAGAGCTCCGTGTTCAAGTGAAAGGTTGGAGATGCTTTGCTTTATATCTGTGTATTCCTGCAGAGGCTGCATCCATATTCCTAGCCAATCAAACACGATCAGGGAATTTTAAAGACTAAATTTGTAAAGCTAAATACCAACGGTGACTGGCCATGTCTCTGAGGGGTCCCAGAAGGGGAGATAATATTCAGTGGTGAAATTCCAATGCCTTTGGCAAACGGCAGTTATGTGGTTTTATACAGCACCATACAATTAGCTCGGTCTTTCATTCTTTCTTTTTTTTGGCAACAGAGCAATTCATTTAAAAATAAAATGGGGGAGTGAGAAAGATAGAGGTAAAACTCAAGGACAAATTTCAAGTATCTTTCTCTGGGGTGTACTTGGTAGCCATGTTGGTCTGAGACAAGAAGACCTATAAAGACCAAGAGTTCTGGTTTGAAGCATCTTTCTCTTAACTTTTTCAGCAGCCTGCAGCAAAATCCCAAATTTTAGCTAATAATGAATAGGCTAGGGATGGAAAGACCGTTCAAGTGATTGTTAAGATATCTGGGCAGATACTTCAGACACAAGCATGCTTTCGCACACCCTTCCACAACCATCTCCCCTTCTTGAGAAGATATTAGACCAGCAGTACCCACTGGACAAAGATGTGGTTTTCCATGCTAGTGTGAAATCAGGCAGAAGTTGGGGCAAGGCGGTCACTTATGGACTTATCTGGTTGAGCGAGACATGAGCTTTCATCAACAACAGCCTAGTTTATCAGATGCTATGAATGGACTTGTCATTCATAGCACATCCATTCACAAGCTGGCTGTTGCCTGTGAAAGCTCATGGCTCTCTGAACCAATAAGTCTCTAAGGTGCCACCCTGCCCTGCCTTCTACCTGCCTCTATGCAAGGTAAAACACAAGCCAGTAATCTTAGGCTGGAAAAGCTCATCACCAGTGAGTCTCAGCCAGGGAGCTGCAGTATGTCACACAATGTTAGCACTGTGAGGTGTGCAGACATGAGTCATACGATAAACCCAGAGATTTCAAATAAGGATCCACTGTGCTAAAACCATGCCGACCTGTTGTGGTCTTCCTGATTTTTTTGCAACAGAATTGCTCTAGTATCTTTCAGCAGTCAAAAAATGAGTGAAAACTCAGAGGTGGCATTTTCCAAGGGATGCGTTGAGTCTAAAATGGTTGAGAACCACTGCTATACACAACCAGGTTCTTGTGAGGCTGTTCAGGAAATGTTTTTCAATTCATCACAAACTAAAATTCCTCCTACCCGGTTACATAATGTTTTATTATCCCTGTTTGATCTATCTCATCTAACAGGTGCCGTCCCCTGTGAGTGAACAGCAAGAAAAGACACATGCTTATGATCTTGACTATGGTGAAAAGAAAATAGGAAAGTCTACCATTATGTGGCTAAATAAAATTACAGGAAACTCAAGAAATAGAGAAGTAGGCTGAAGCATGAATAAGGCAATCTGTTATTTTGGGGAAGGGAGGAGTGCAGTTAGTTGGTGAAAGCTGGGAACTGGCAGTTAAGTTTATATCTTTGGCTCTTCACGCTGTTGGTGGCCAGAAAGGACTCTTCACCTTGCCAGTGGCCAGACAGGACTCATCCTTGCTAGAAAATACAAAGAGAAAAGCGAGGTTACATATTGCTATCTGATGGGATACTCGTACTCTCAACCCACTTTCTTCCATGTGTCCCCTCTAGCTGTGCGTCATAGCAAACTCGTGAATTAAGTGACATTGCCTCTTTGACCTGGCAAAAAACTGCACAAGGAGTTCCAGATCTTACAAGCTCAGACAAAACCATTGCCTTTAAAAATTAGAGAAGGGTGGGAGGGGCAATGCAAATGAACCGAGAGAGAAATACTCAGACATTTACAGAAAAGGGAAATGTAGTCAAAAAGGGACAATCGAACAATCTTGAATTTTGAATCTCAGATTTTGAAATGCCAAAACAATCTCCTGTTTGGGAAAAAAAGAAGTGGAGGGGTTTTTTTTTCAAATGTGGAAAAGGCCATTTTTCATAAAGGTTTACATGAAAAAAATTAGTTCAGTTCAACTTTATTCATTCAATTCATATGGGACAGGGGGCAAGCCTTTCCCTAGTTCAAATGCACAACTCACAAAATATTTTCAAACATCAACTGGTGGGGGGGCGTCGAGCAGGGAGGCGGAAAACCCATGGTTTTAAATAATAAAAGGGAGGGAAAAAAGTAGTCTGATGCTTTGTATCCAAAATTACCAACGTTTTCCAAACCACAAGCACTGCACTTACAAGGCAAGCAGCATTGCCGTGACAAGGGGCCTCCGCATTTATAGTTGGTATATGAACCAGAACAGTAATTGGTGCTAAACTGACATATTCCTTTGTTCAGCAAACAGGTGTGGTCCTTGAATATAATCCACATGTGCTCATTCATTTTACCTAAAGAATAATAACAGTGTTGTTCACAAAACCCTGTTAGCAATTGATCTTCTCCGGTTTATATATGATTTATAACAAGCTTTGTCATAGTGATGGTCTCTTTGGCTAAAACCAGACTACATTGGCTCAGTCTATGATTCACACCAAAACAGGTGTGGTCTAGGTTTAAAAGTCAAATTAGCTACAATTGTTCTGAGGTGAAGTGTTAATTTGAATAATTCATGGGTACTTAATGTGGGAAGTTGAGCTTGGTTGTCTGTAAAGTCTGGATTTGGAGAGGCCCAAAATACTCTGGTGGGAGGAACTGGAACAGGTTACCCACAGAGGTGGTGGTATCTCCATCCTTGGAGGTTTTTAAGACCCAGCTAGACACAGCCTTGGCTGGGATAATCTAGTTGGGGCCTTTCCTGCTTGGAGCAGGGGGCTGGACTAGATGTGACCTCCTGAGGTCCCTTCCAACCCTCATTTTCTATGATTCAGTGAATCAAACTGGTTGTCTATTTTCAGCCTTTCTGATCACTGGCACAGAGTCATGGAAGCAAGCATGAAGGTCTATAATCTATTATGAAAGAGTATTGTCTACAGTGTCATACCCAAGGTAATCTTAATCAACTCAATGTCATCTGTTCTTCCACTACTCTCCTATTTTTTGCTGATACCAACTTTCCAATACTTGTAGATGGATGACCAGCTCCTTAAATTATCTGGCCAAGCGCTACATATAAAAATCTTTTCCCAGAAGTGAGTCCTGTCCAAGTATTTCCAAAAGCAAGCACAGGCTCCAACATATGTTTGCCAGTTCTTGATCTCTGGGTGGGCTCTAAGCTCTGCAACGTTACTTAAACTGGGAATTCAGAATTAAAGTTAAACTCCAGCCATACTAATTGAGGAAAGAGATTCAGCTACTGTGATATATTTTGCTGCCTTAGCAATATCCTGAAGACAGTGCTTTATCTTTCTGCAACAGTCCCATCTTGTGTGAGGGTACCCAACATAGCGTGCTAACTCTGGCAGCTTTTCATCGTCCTATACAGACCCACAGAGGTGCGGATGGGGGAAAGAGAGTTTGCAAGTTCCTCAAAGGCAGCTCCCCCAACATTTTAACAAATGTTAAAGATGTGTGCTGCCCATCTACTGTCTGCTGCAAAGTTTGAATTAAAAAATGAATTTGCTTGCTCTTCTGGGCCTTAAACCAGTGAGACTATGTTTAGGTAGCCACTATGTGTTACGTAAGTGCACTTCAGAGAACTAGAAAAGTTCCTCTTAAGCAAAGTACAAGAGCATTTGCATTGTGCTTACAGTATAAACGGCAAGGCAGGCAGCATCTTCGGTCGCTGTGGCCATGGCACTTCCCTTCAAGCATATCATTCCAACATCTTTTCAGATGATAGTCGAAACATGTCCCACCTAACTTGGTACATTCAGTATCAGCAGCAACTGGCAAATACAAGAGACTTTTTTTCAGAAGCGTCTTGATGGACAATGTAGTAACTCTGGGGATCAGAAAGCTGACTAAAGCAGCAATAGCCTTAACACAAAGTAACTGTTCATCTATGTTGACTATCCTTGAGCAGAAGCTGAGTGGTGAGATTTTCTTCTAAAACATGATTATACAGATGAAAAGTGCCAAGTTAACTCTTTGCATATAGACATTATAACAGCAGCATGACCTCTACTTTCCTGTTTGGCAATCCTTCTTGAGGATGAATCTCTTACTCTAGTTACAGAGAGTTTGATTCCTACAGAGAGTTAAGACATTTAACCAATTAGAAGCTGCTTCCAGGCATGCCCCGTGGTTATGTTTCTAAGGCTTTTAAGTATAGCCCAATTTTCCCTTCCTAGCTAATGCAATAAAGAGTAGAGAGATCTGCATTTCAGGAAGCAAGTAGAGAGTTGTGCAGTGACAGTTTTTCTTGGGACATAAGTAAGATTGCAAATAGCTCATGGACGAACATGCAGAAGGATCCCCTGGTTCCACGTGCAGACCCCAGTGCCCGCAGCAACATCTAGCCCAGCCCCTTGTGCCTCTGCAGTCCTACAAGACACTCCCCAAAGCAGAAGGGACCAGGCCACAGACTGTGAGCTAGGTGAATGAACTGGCATGTCTCTGAGAGTGCACAGCTTATCTGTGCAAGCAGACACTCCGCTACTTTCTCTGCTTAGTCTTGCAAAAATGCTTCCTAGCTGAAGAGGAAAAGGGTGATGCCACTTTTCATTCCGCTTGCATTTCAGATCCTTATTTCTAATGCTCAGAATATTGAGCAGGGACGTTGTGTTTTTCTGTTCCAAGCCCAGCTCTAGCAGAAAGGGAATTGTTAAGAAAGCAAAGCTCAGAAGACACTGCAATAACCCGCAAATGAAAGAATAAGATGATCGTTAGTCAAGTTTTGTTCCATGTAGAGCCAGGAAGACAGAACTATTGCCCATCAAATACTTGTTTAGCCAAATCTTCCCATCCCTAATTTATCTATCAATCACCAGGCTAGATTAGTTCAACTAGTCTCATTAAATATTTTAAAGGCTTTCTAAATTAGATCATTACAATAAATAGATATACTAATAAATTAAACTGCTCAATGCTAAATGGAATCAAATTTTCTGAATACAAAGCCTGGTTTTGGTTTTTGTTCTGTGCTTTGATTCAATACGAGTTGCTGTAAAGGAAACTAAAACTTTAGCAAGCCTTGCAATCCTGTGCAGATCTCATATTGTATACAGCACTCTCTTGAAGACTTTCTGCATACAACAGACTCTCTATTGCTGATAATATTGGCTCATAATTTATTTTTTTACTGGTGAAATATTCCTCAGCTATTCTATGCACACCTATGGGACTGGAACGCTGTGCAACATTACATGTATATGGAATTGGCAGCTAGCAAATATTGTTAATAATATGCATCATCATCATCATCTCACTCCTTATAAGATACTTTTTCATCTCTAGATCTTATTTGAGCCAATGCAATTCTGTTTGAGTTAGCTTAATTCCAGATAGATACTTATCAATCCTCTTTGAGACTTACCAGTAGAAATTAAAGCAAGGAGAAGAAGAGCGAAGGAAAGCATTCTGGGAACTTCATCAGAATTCTGTGCTCAAAAGAAAAGCACTTGCCTTTCATCCTGCTCCTTATAAATGCTGCCAAAGGGCGTCCAAGCCTTCCAACCAATCCAAATGTATCTGCTTTGACTCCCCGCAGAAGGCAGAAGACCACGCCAACCCCTGAGCAGTCTTTAATTACAGAACATAGCATGCCGTCTCTCTTTACCTGAGTACTCTCCAAAGATGGTCTTTGCTCATAACTAACAAGAAACTTATGCAGGATATTAAGAATACTCTTCTGTCAGAGTGGTGCAGTTGAACAGGGGCAAATGCCACGGCCTCTGAAAGGCTGTTGTTCCCGAGCTACTGTAGGTGTTCTGGGTCAACACAGATGACTCCTTCCCCAGGAGAGCACCCCCACCAAATCCTGTTCTCCTTGTTTCATAGGTATCGAGGAATGAGTCCAGTGGAGGTATAGATCAGGACACTAAGATTCAGCCCCCTAATACCCTCTTTATTTCAAGTTAGGATACTTCAAATCTTTATGGAAGTAGTTGAATGGATTTAAGCTTAGGATGCTAAACTATTTGCTGAGTATGGTGAACTATCTTCTTGGACAAAGATAAGAGAGATAAACTGTCATTACTTCTGTTTTTGAGTGGGCAGATGAGGGACATAGTTTCTTCTTTGCTCACATACTGTACCTTCTGTTATACTTTGTTTCGCATGAATGTGCATGGTCTCTTCCTTGCAGAGAATTTTCCTGCAAAAACCAATGTGATTTTTGTATTAACTCTTGCCACTCCTATTGCACCAGCATGCTGTGCTGCATAGCTAGTAGCAGAAAGAGCAGTAGCTATAGATTTTGGCATATGGCGTTTATTGCAAGTGAGAGTCAAAGCAAGAGCGGAAGCAGATTTAGACTTGGTTAACACTAGCTGTGGACAGCTACAGATATCCAAATCAGAAGGCTTTCCCATCAGTTAACTCTGCTAACATTAAGGACAGCTAAAAACAGTGCTAGAATGGGGGATTGTGTGTGTATGTGTGTGATGGAAATGATTCCTTGCCTTTGGGGTGAAATGTGGAAGTCACTGATATCAAGAGGACCAGGATTTCACACTAGAAGTTCTTCCAAATAAATGTCCAGAGAAATAGAAGAGATCGTTCACCATCTCCCAAGCAGCCAGCTTGGGAGACGGTGCCTTATTGGCCCTTGTTTATGGGTTGTTTCTCAGTGCACTACAGTGCTACCTAAGCCACATGCTTATCCTCCCAATATTCTTGTAATATAGGGGAAGATAGCAGTCTGTCCATTTTACAAGTGTGGAACTGAGACTCTGGGAGCCAAATTCAAAAGGCATTTAGGTGTCTCCATATGCATGTAGGGATCTAGTAAAATGTACAGGACTACCCAGGAGCATCAGGCACCTAACTCCTATTGTCTTGCAATGGGAAGTTGGCACCACTTTCCTTAAGTGAGCTTAAGTAAATCTACATCTCACTACATATCTAAAATACTTTTGTACAGCTGTCCCCTGAGAGATTAAGGAATTTTGCCCCAGGTCTTTGAGAAAAGTCCTGTGATGGGCTGAGAAGGGAAGTTGGGTCACTTATGATGCCTTCACCACAACTTCCATTTTCCTACCTTGCAAACACTTCCACTGTTACCAAGAGCTGAGAAACAAACACACCGCAATGATGCAATGGACCCCACACCACCATCTGCCCTTGTATCCACTCTGTTAAGAACATACAGACTTTAATCATAGGCTGGGGACTGGGAAGGGTGGACCATCCTACTAATTTTTTGCTAACAATCAAGTTTATCTGTATTTACCACCAGGAATTTACTCAGTAACCTTTTGATCAGTAGAGGCGGAGGATATCTGAAGGGCGGGTAATGCAAACAAAGGTATGTTTGGAGCAGATGGATGGCAGTGAGCAGAGCTCCTAAACTTGAATCAAGACAGAGTAGGCAACATGCTGCTGACACACCCAGAACATAATAGGCAAGCTCCATCCATGCCATCATACTCATGTGTAGACAAAACGGGGGCCCTAAATTGAAGCGATGGTCAAAACACCGCTTCCTTTTAGGGCTGACACCCCGCTGACTTACCTGCCTCTCCAGTGGGGAGGGGAGGGCAGTGCTTCAGTGGGCAGAGTGGTCCCTGGGCTGCAGTGTGCTTCCCTCTGCAACAGTGGCAGCCTCTGCCAGGCAGCACCCACCTGCAGGCACCTGGTTCAGGCAGTCCTGGGGGTACCACAGCCACAGAGGGAAGCATCGGGCCCCTGTGCAGCTCAGGCAGGCTCCCAGGGGCAGGTGGAGATCAGGCTCACCACTTTTCTTGGGCAGAGCTACCTCCCTGGGCTGCTGCCAGGCTGCCTGCAGGGCTTCCTACAGAGCTGCACAGAGCCTGGTGCTTTGCTCCGCGGCTGTAGAGGGAGCAAACTAAAACTCCTCAAAGGAGTTTTTAGTTTGCTGCGCCCCAAGTCATTTAAGGTGCATTACGCCACTGAATTTCCTACAGTGGCTGGAACTAATGCGCAGAACGCCGCCTACGCATGCAAACACCAACAACATTAAAGCAGTGCAAAAGCATTCGGCCCACTTTAAAGTGTCATGCACACACGCCTCTTGTTTCATCTACACACGGCCACAGGCACCAAGGGAAACTTTGGTGGCTGTGCTCCTCTTGACTTAACTGAATCTTAACACAGTGTCAAGAAAATGCTAAGGTGCAACTTGTGGCTTGTCCATAGCATGTTGCCCACTCTGTAAGTGGGGTGAGGATTGAGGAATGAAACCACATGAAGGGATACAAGGAAAAGCTGGAGCCTTGTAGCATGATTTAGTGGGAGAAAAGACAAGCTTTTATGTTCCAGCTCTGTGTAAAATCTTAAGACGACCAAGTTACAGGCAACATGTACCTTTGTTTGGCTCCATCTGTGCTGCAGTCAGAGATGGATGTGATTTAGCCGAGGTAGCTCTAATCTAAGGACATGGGTACTGATAGCAGTGAGCATAACCTGAGCCATAGCCTGGCAGAGTCAAGTGCGGGTATACTGCGTAAGTGTGAAGCCTGACTTCCTCCTCTGTCAGTATTTTGGGGGGTGCAGGCTTAAAGAAAATAACAGTGTCTAGGAAGCAATCGCTGCAAAAGAAAACATTGGTTTGCTACTAAGGAGCAAACGTGTGATGAATTAATTGGAAAATGAGCATAGCAGCTTTGTCCTAGCCCCAAACTGTCAAACGCAGCAAAAACAATCTCCAAGGACTCTGCCCATGCTGGGAACTCTAATAATGTTTTCATTAGAGGAACAGTGGCTGGCTCAGACCATCTCGCGGAGCAGCGCTGGATTCCTTTCTATTTATAGAGGGGGTGGAATATGTAAATAGCTTTGATAATTGCCTTTCTGAGGAAATAGAGCATTAAAATATGCTTTGATTTATTAACAGTATCACACTGGGAGTGAACTTCCAGCCCAAATAACAGGGTAGCAATACCTTTGTTTTACCTCTTGAGCTTTGTAGGAACACACAGCCCGTGAAGTTGGCTCATGCTCTGCTTTTTCCTTTACTGCTTCCCTGAAGTCATTTATAAAACAAACCTTCTATCTACAAATCATTTCCCAGCTTATTTTAGCATCTGCTACACATGAAAACATTTCAAACCAGTTGCAAACCCTTTAAACAGGTGCCGGTTAAACACCTGTTGTGCTTTGGAATGGGCTCTGACGGGTTATGATAATAAAAGCAAATGGGATTATTCACTCTAAAAGCAGGGGTGGCTTTGCTGAAACCATAGGTTTGAGCTCTGAGGTGGAGTCCGGAGGTGGGGATGGGGAGACCCCACAGGTTTGGCAGCCCACCATAAAGGCCTTGTGATTTTGTTGCCATGTCTAGTTGTTCCCACTGTCAGCCAATGATACCTGAATACATGGCTCAGCTGTCTGAACTTGCATGTTAATTCTCCCTTTCTTTGTACAGTGTATAGAGGCTGCAATGAGCAGAGAAAAGGAGGAGAGGGGGACTATGAAAATCCTGTCCGTGTCCATGGCATCTTATCAGAGCAAGCAGGCCATTCCAGCTAATGGTAGTTAACACAATGCTGAAGGAAATGAACCCGAGAAACATTTTCCACTGTACTCCCATGCGCAAGAAGCTGACAAAACTGCTGTCTTTCTTTCTTCCTCCGATCAATGTCTAGAACTTTTAAAGGAATGTTAATTAGTTTGATTACTGATGCTTTGCTGCAAATATATGGCAGAACTGGTTTGCAAGTGCTCAGGCCCTGAACATGAAAGGGCTGCAGGGTTGGAGTGCATTGTTTCAGCTTATGGTAGCAAAGTGACATTTCTTGTGAGCTAGGACACACATCTGAAGACTTCATTGGGAATTATACTTAAGTATCTCCCCAACCCTGTTTTGGGGGTGCTGATCTAAGGACATAGGCAGACAAGGTTCTTTGAGTTAATGTGATATCTTTTCTTAGACCAACTAAATAGTTGGAAAAATTACACTCTGCTCTGCCTCTCCCTCTGCCTGAAGACGGCTGTTTGTAGTCTTCTTCAGACTCTCCCTGTGCCTAAAGACAGGTGTTTGTACGTGAAAATCAAGAACAATTTTTCCAACTGTATAGTTCATCTAATAAAACATATCACATTTACCCAAAGAACCTCGTCTCCCCAACCCCGTGATTCTTTCAGCTGAGGAGACTCTAACTTCTGGATTTGCTCCCCAAGCTCGCCCATCAGTGTCCAGGGCATAATATGGTCTACATTTATTGTTATCTACCTTCTAACTTAGCCTGCTGTTGGATTCACTCCTGCATTTAATGTGCCTAGCTACAGATTAGAGACAATATGAACTAATATAATTATGTCCAGAGAATTGGTTTGTGGTTGAAGGATATCTGTATCCTATAAGCAGAAACTCCACTTGAGGGAGGAGGAGAAGTTTGATGAAATTTGAAAACAAATGTTAAACTTGTCCATTTTACGATGGTATTTCAAGGGATTTTTAAAGGAGCACCTGCAGTAATGAAGCTCCCAGCCCAGATCACACAACAGCTCGGTATTTGAGGAGTGCCGCCTCATTCCAGTAGGCTTGAAGGAGAGGTATTGGTATTCTTCCCTTCCAGCGATCACCCTTCCTTGTACAGCCATTGTACCAAGCAGGACTGACGCATGGTGGGGGGAAAAGTTTGCTCTGCCACTATGGAGTGGTGTCAGTGTTGTAGACCAGAGCTTCTCAAACTGTGGTCTGCGGACCACCACTGGTCCACGAGCTCCATTCAGGTGGTCTGCTGAAAGGTTGCAGAACAACCAAGAATATCTGTACTTGGCCCTGCACATGAGTTATTTTTTCAGAGGACGGAGATTAAGTGGTCCACCAAGACCCTCAGCAATTTTCAAGGGGTCCGCGGAAAAAAAAGTGTGAGAACCACTGTTGTAGACTTTTTGCAAACACTCAGGACATCCATTAAAGGTAGTGGAGTTAGGAGTTACATTTCAAGCTCCTTCTTTTTGAAACTCTTATTCCAAGGTCCCAATCTAAAGCTATTGACTTAAGAAGCCAGAAGTAAGAAAGCCCACCATAAAGCTGAAGGTTAATACAAAAAAAAAAATCAGTAGTTTGATTGTATCTGGTCTGTGCATGGAATAGAGTAGACATTACATACATCAATCACATACACAAGACATTACATGCTAATATTCCATATTAGAGCATGGAATCATGGGTGTATGGGTATCTAATAAGAGCAGATATTACACTTCATAGTACCATTTTAAGAAATTGCTTCTAAAATCTCATTGATGTTTGGCTTATCCTGGATAGGTGCGACTTCCCCAGGGGCACAGCACCTTCACCAGGTCTGTGCATCAGTGCAGTCTTCTGCAGAGGGGCAGAGTTCATGCTGGGTGCATTGGCTTGCCTGTATTCTAGTCTTTCTCTTTCATATAGAAATTAGGATATTCAGTTTTTAAAAACAGGAGGAGCCTGGTGCTTAAACCAGCACTGCAGAACCAGTCCCCTCAGGCCAGAATTAAACACCCCCTTTGAGGATTAGAAAATCTGCATGCTCTTGTCGCAGCCCCTCGGGACTGTACCGGCACCTTGCAGCCCTGCCTGAGAAAGGGAAGCCTATGACTGCCCGACAGGAGCTGAGCAGAAACTGAATCCCAATTCTGAGAATTGCCATTTGCCTCCATGGCTTCATGGAGAAAACCCATTACTCTCTTTTCCTGGCATAGTGGAGTCTGTCCATCCCTGCCTCCCTCATTCCCCAGCCACCCTTATGCCAGCTCAGCTGGGATGGGAATGCCAAGCGGGTAATGGATGCATGGAGCAAGATCCCTGCTATAGTTGCATAGTGGGGGGTGGTGGCAGTAGAAGCTGGCAAGGACAGTGTGTGCAGAGGAGGTAGGTGTGGCTCATGTCTTGGTGGGGGCACTGGGCAGCTAAATGACCTTCTATAATAATTCTGCAAACCCCACCACAAATCCAATTCAACTTCATGGAAAATAAAAGCAAGTAGCTAATGACCCTCATCTTCATGTGTTATAAAAGGCCGTTGGGGAGACAAGACGCCCCTAAGCATAACACCGGCCTGGCATTTGCCTTTTGGGTAACACGTTTGATCTATTTTCAGAGCCCTGGTGCATGGTGTCATCTGGTTATTCAACCGTTATGGGGGATCAGGCCTATGACAACTCAGGGTCAGTGAAATCCTTTCCTCACCCTGCTGGGAACTGGTGCTGCTCCACACTTAAGTGAGGGCTTTTACAAGACACTTTAATGTGTGCACAGAGCTGTGCATTGATGCCCTCTACCAGAGAATGATGACACATGCAGCTCTTCCTTCTGTGCTACACCACATTAATTCCCTGCTTAGCTTTTTTCTTTCCATTCTTTGTTAGAGTGGAAGGTCCTTGTTTTTTAATTTTTCTCCTTCTCAAGGTTTATGGATACAAGGAGGACAATACGTGCATGTTCATCATCCCAGGTTCTTAATACCACTGTGCAGAACTGCTCTGGAATCTTTGCTTTCTTTTAGAAATCTAGGACCAAAAAAAGACAAGAAAACTTTCAACCGTGAAACAAACCTAACAGAGGAAATGCCTCAGTTTGCAGGCAGCTGGAAAAAGTGTGGCTTATTGGCTCAACCCTCTCACTGGGCTGGTGAATTTAAATAATTAACCTTATCATTGGGCATGTCCGTACTTCACCTTACAGCAATGTAGCAATGCCCCCTGGCGAAGTAGAGATCACGTGGGTCGACATGTGATCACCAGCTATGCTGCCATAGCGGTGTGCTGCTGGGCTATAACGCACTGATATGACAATATAGCCAGTGCATCTAATCATGTGCTGCCTGTATGCCGCAGTACAGGGGCTACTGTGCCATGTTTTCATACTTCCCCCCAGCAAGTACTAAAACACAACATAGTACTAAAGTTGTTGTACAGTGACATGTAGACATGCCCAGTTATTTGACTGCTGATTGGTTTTAACTTAAGATTCCACATCTCCCAGGCTTCCTGTTGCCCAAAGCCTTGGATTTCCTCTAGCCAGCTGCTCCAACCTCCAATCCTACTTCCCAAATGTCACCTAAAATGTGGTCCTTAACCAGCAATGGTCTCAAGTTGCAGCAAAGGAAGTTTAGGTTAAATATTAGGAAAAACATTCTCATGAGGAACGTAGTAAAGCACTGGCACAGGTTACCCAAAAAGTTTGTAGATTCTCCATCCTTGGAGATTTTTAAGACCTGCTAGACAAAGCCTTAGCTGGGATGCTCTAGTTGGGGATGGTCCTGCTTTGAGTAGGGGGTCCTGAGGTCCTTTCCAGCTCTCATTTTCTATGATTCTATGAATAAAAGCATCTGCTGAATACCAGAAACTAAAAATGGAGGGCAGCATAGGCAGGGCTGAACAGCAAAATAAATAACATGGCTATTCCACTGATTATTCTTTTCATCCCTTTTTTTAATTAAAACTCACTTTTTATTTCAGAAAGGGTTCTCCTAGACTTTTCAGGGAGGACAGTGAATAATCTGAGCAGTATTGATGAATTTAAGCACAAGGGGCTTTGCTCTTTGATAGCTATGTAACATCTAGATTCACTACCTTTCTGCTGGCAGATAATTTTATGGTGGAATCCTACTCGCCCCAAAATAAATACTGTGTGGGAATGGCCTCTTGGCTGACTTCTGAGGGAAAACTATATAATTATAAGCCACTGTCTAGCCCATCCAACTTCTGAGCATTTAAGATATTGTATTTCCAGGGACCATGTAGGCTATATTTTTAGTGGTGGTAAATATGCTGGTAACTGATGATCCGTGGCTGAACCCTACAGTCCGAGGCCCCAATTCAGAACAATTAAGCCTGGGTGTAAATGTCTTTCCAGAACACAGATGCATTTTTGGTATGGGTGCTGTAATGTGGACAACACTCTCATTGAAAGGGAGTGGGCCTCAAGTCTGAACATCAAGAGAAGAGAATAACCAACAATAAGGATAAAAAGTGGATTTAGTGATATATGTCTGTGTGACCATGCTGATGTACAAGTGTAAGTAATAGAATATTGTATTAGCTGCTGACATGAGTGGAGATAAATAGAACGGAAGGAGGTTAGTACCCAATTCTATTGGAATAGGTGACCTCTGATCATGAGTCCAGTAGCATCAAGGTACTAACTCAACAGCTTTGCCTCTTCTAAGTGAGAGAGGGTTGATTTTTGGACCTGGATTCCGTTGTGCTACATACTCGACCAACATAGGACAAAGACCATCCCTGCCCTAGAATCCAAGTATAAGAGGAGACAAGTGATTACACGTTGACAGACTGGGAACAACAAGGAAATGCTGTCAGTGGGTTAGGCAGCACATCAGCAGCCTATTTGTTTCCTTTACAAGGAAGCATCTTCATGGAAGGACCTGTAAGAGGAACATGATATAGTTTTGCAGATGTGTGCATCTAGAGAGTATGGTCTCCACGCTGTGGAGAGTATGGTTTCCACGCTGTCTATAACAATTAAAAAAAAGAAGAGAAGGGCCTGGCAGGGCAAAGATGAAGAGTGCAGTTTAGGCTGGAAGGTGGCTTTCCATAAGGGAATGTGAGAGGGGACCAGTTGTAGTAATGTGTGTTGTAATCATGAGGATCCAGAGGTTCAAGAGAGACAGGCTGAGATCTCAGTTTGGACGAGAGAGAAGTATATTTGTAAATCCTTGGCAAAGACAGAAGCTAGCTGAATGTGTATGGACTGCATGCTGGGGTTCAGATACCACAACTGGTTGGGAATATTTCAAATATCCCTTCCAATATCAATTACCAGAAAGTGAGCAAGCACATTTTTCCTATATAATTATTATGCTGTACAGTGAAAAGTAGATTACCCTATGCTGTTGCATTAGATCTGTAATTCATTCTTCTGCTTTGTACCTTTGCACCTTTGTGTTCTCCAGCAAGTTTAATTCAAATCTCCCTAGCCTCAATAATATCAAAACCTTCTCTTGGTTTCTTAAGAAAATAGCAATAAATATCATCAGGTAGCCTTTTGCATGCTTTCCCGGCTTCAATAAGAAATACCTAATAAGAAATACCAGCTTTATCTGGCTTTTCTAGATAAAATAGTTGTGGTTTAAATGCAAAAAGAAATATCCATCTTGTGAGTTCTATGTGGTTATTGTGAAATCAGGATGAGTTCATTTGGCAAAATCAGGCTAACCACCCTTTAAACAAAACCAGTAGTGGTTGAATCTCATTTTACCCAAAGCTCAAAGAGGTTAGGAAGGGTCCATTAGGTACAGTTGGGTTTTGGCTTTTCTGTACGTGAGAATCAGCACAGACATGTTCACCGTGAACAGGCTTCTACACTGTAAATCACTGTGACAGGGAGCCATCTCAGGGCCGGGTCACAACGCCAGCTGTCCACCTGTCTCTGGGCTAATGACCTGCCTACCCCACCTGCCATGCCTTGATGGTAATAAATATGAGAGATGATCCTAAGGTGGGAGGCTGCCCATTAGCAGGCCCTACTAACAAGTGCCTCTGTACATGCTCCGACCTTCCCTTAATGTATCCCATGCTTCGCAGATGTTTCATGGCCTAGCACCTGGCCGCCACTCTGGCGACACACACCTGACTTTAACATAGTCCAGGGCTTCAGTCCCATCCCTGGGCTCCAAACAATTCTGCCTTCTCACTAGGCTCCTCGTCTCTGGGCCCTCCCTCACTGGGGCCTATAGCAGGGCACTGAGGTGCCTGCTGCTTGTGGAGCAATAAGTAAGGAATTCAGCTGTGGGTTGCCAGGGTAACCGGTGGGAGTCAGCTGACCACAAGGGGCAGGGCCTGGCTCCCATATAACCCCAGGCTGAGGCCAGGCAGGCAGTTCCCTGCTGGCACCCAAGGGAGAAGGAGCTCTGCCAGAGAGAACAGAGGGGAGAAGCCTGACTGCACAAGCAGCTCCTGATTGCTGTTATGGGGTGGAGAATTCCCTGTTAGGGATTGAGTGTTGTTTAGCCGGATGGCTTAGAGTTTATGTTAAAGCCCAGGGGCTTGTGTTTTGTGTTCGCTGTTTAAACCAGTAGTTTGGGCGAGGCTATTAGGGGTTGGAGGAAGCCTCATAGGAGACCCTGGCATCTGCAAGGGTGCAGCATTTTGTGTGCGCTGACCCCGGCGCCTGCGAGGGTGCAGCATTTGGGTGCACTGACCCTGGCACCTGGGAGGGCACAGCACTTCAGGGTGTATGGACCCCAGTCCCAGAGAAGGGGTGTAGAGTCAGAGGCCAGGTAAGGCTGAGGTTACCTGAGCCAGCCAGGGGTTTGAGCCCCTGAGGAGGAGAGTTAGGTCCAGGCACAGCTATGGCCACCTGAGCCCACCTGAGCAAGAGAAGCCCCAGAGCCAAGGGGGGCAGTGAGAAGCCCCAGACCCAAGGGGGCCATGGGAAAAGCCCAGAGCCCAGGGGGCAGTGAGAAGCCCTGGAAAGAGGTCAGTGAGAAGCCACAGAGAGGGGGCAGCATTGACAGTGAGAAGCCCCGGAGAGAGGGCAGTGAGGAGTCCCAGAAAGGGGGGGGGCAGCATTGACGAATGCCCAGTGAGGCTCCCAGTGGAGCAGGGCCACGGAGAGCCCAGGGAGGACAAGGGGGCCAGAATATAGTAAGGCCCAGGCTAATCAATGTGAGTACCATCTGCAAGGCTTGGGCTGTGGTGTAAGGGGAGGAAAGGAGCTACAGATAGCACCCCCTGGCATCGGGGCAGAAAATGGGCAGCCTCCCGCTTAATTAACATCCTCTAAATAAGCAATTAACAGCAAGGCATGGCAGATGAGAGGGCAGGTGGTTGGCCCATAACAGGTGGGTGGGGTCACTAGTGGGCAGACCCCGAAGAGGCACACCTGTCACAGGGCCATTGGGGTCTTCCACCTGGGGTCTTTCACCCTGTGAGGATCAGGTGGCCATAGCTATGCCTGGCCCCCTAGCACTGCTCCTTACTCATGTAACCTACCAGCCTGGTGGGGGCTGGGGTTTTAAGGTGCCCCTACCCACCTTTCACCAAGGATGTAACTGGCCTGGCATTACTTGTGGACTCCCTCACCACAGGGAGTCCCACCAGGTCACCCTTCCCCGGCAGGGTGCAGTTTCAGGTCATGCCCAGGACCAAGGGGCCTTCTCCTTCCCCATAGCTCCAGTCCTTATCTCCAAGTTATTCCTGAGCATCTGCTCAGTCATTGTTGTCTCTCTGGACACTGGCAACAAACTGCCCCTCCCTCTCTGAGGGCCTGGGAAAAAACGGAGGCTGCTCCACTCCCTTCTCCAATCCCAGGGCCCTCCTCATCAAAGCTAGCACACAGCTGCCAGCTGCCCTACTGCCGGCTCCAAAAACTTTTAAGTGGCAGGCACCAAAGGTACTCTACCGCAATCACCAAGGTCTGACATGACAGTAGGGAAACCACAACTCTGACAGTGTCGTGTGTCAAGCTGAGGGCACTTTCGTTCACCTCTAACGTTGCCCAAGGGGGAACAATAAGGATCCTGTTTTTCTCATCTCCCTTCCCAGGAAAATTGATTCACAGTCACTTATACTGAAGAAAGTGGAGACGATGTGGATGGGCATTGGGATAGACAAAACTTGGGGCCCAGCATCTGTTTTAGTTCTAACATTAACTTTCTAAGAGGAGCTGTGCCTTGTGGCCTTAATGGAAATGACTTTATATATTATTTACTACCTGATCAAAACTACTTCCCTAAGCTCTGCTTTGTCATAACTAATAGTTCTAGAGGTGACGAAGGAGCAATAGCACATCTACAAAAATGAACGGATTGGTTAGGCTTTATATATAGCCTCAGTACCGTGTCCTTTCCTGACTTCCCCCTGTTCTTTATGTTGTACTACATATGCATATGTATGTAAATGTTGGGGCAAGGTGAGGTCTGAGGGATTTACAAGAACACAAGTCAGAAGTCAGCTTGATTTCCCTTGACTTTCAGTGAGAGTCAGGAGCTTAACTCCTCCAGAATTTGCATTCTCTTAAATGACCCATCTGTGCCATCTCTGACAGGTGTAGGCTTTTTACAGGGAATGAAAATAAAATTGCCAGTTGCCTTTATCCTTTTCTTGCTGAGACAGCCATTGGATAAAAACCATTGTTGAAATTAGTCAACATTCCCTAGCATATATGACCAAAATATGACATGATAAAAGAACTTCAGTAGAAGGCAGAAACCTTTCTTTTGTGTCAGCTCTTGCATGCCATGCTCAGCTCTGAAATCACTGGGAATTAGGTGTTTTAGGTCCTTCTTTAGGTTCGTAAACCCCATTAAAAATCTGTGCCCAAGTTCCCTTTTAAAATGGGCTGAAGTTTCAAAGTCACTTAGGAATTTTAGAAAATGTTTCCCATCATCTCTAGGTTTCCAATAGAACAGTTAGCACCTTTCAGAGTTAAATAATTGTCCATAAACAGTTATCAGATCTAAGGCAGATCAAATCTAAGGCAGTTTGAAGGATTGGTCCTGCAGTCCTACCTCACTGTGTAATTCCAGTGACATCCAAATGCTGGAGGAGTGGGCCCTTTAAATATAACATTTCACTGTGCTGAAACTTGCAGTTAGAGTTTGTAAGAAGAGCAGCATTCTCTGGGGCAAACCTTAATATAACAAAACATTCACATTCGTTATAGAAAAACCATTTGATAAATTACTTCCAACATTTGTTTATGCTTTGTTGCAAGATCTGTTGGTTCTCCTCATTTAAAATATCAGGTATGCAATGCTACCTTGTGAATATATTATTCCTACACCCTACCATCAGGAGTCTTAAAACTGTTACAATCTGTTATCTGCTGCAAGTGTACCATGCATTAAAAAGCATAGAGCCCGTATGCAGAAAATATGGTTTGTGTTCTCAAACGGGACAAGAATGTTGTTAGCCAGAAGTCTCGATTGCTCTTTCTGTACAGGCCAACAGAGGGAGCAACAGCCTTTTGATTTGTATTTATCACTTTTTTCACTGAAAGCTCATCTTTATCGCTCTCGATATTTCCATCCTGTTAACTGAAAAGAGGAAAAAGGACAGCCATTGTCTTTTGCTCTTAAATATTCAAATGTTCATAATCTTCACATCAGAACAGTCATTCCTATTTAGTGTGAGAGCCCTGAGGCTTTTTGTATAGGATGGGATATAAGTAATAAAAATATAATGCACAGCAGTATTTTTCTGGTCTACCTAGTTTTCTAAGTATGTTTACTATCCAGTTGTATAAATTTCACCTACTCAGCTTAGTAGAGATGTAAGACTGTTTAAAACATATCTGTTGGCAGATCACAGGTGGTTTGATCATTTTTATTAACATCGCCTAATAGAAGTATGCTTGAGATAATAGAAAAACTCAATCATTTTTTGTTAAGTTGCCTTTAGCTATCAATCAGATATGGGGCTGGGATATTGCTTTCATCATGCATTTAGCCCTTAGTCTCCAAAGGGAAATACTGATGAACTGTTACCATAACTTTGTCTTTGACTCTTTTTCCTCTCCTCTTCCTTTTTATAAGCTTTGTTGCTGCTGCTTCTTCCAAATGCTTTGCTACCACTGTTAGCTTATCTTCAAACCTTTTTCTAATAATACAAAGCAGTCACTCTTCTCAGCAGCTTCAAGAACTGGTTTCTAGCTCTTTTTTCCCCAGAGCAAAGAGGTCTGAAACTATGTTCACATTGTATGCCTGGTTAGTCGGGAGGAATTTGGTACAGCAGTTATATAATCCTCCATTGCATGATTGGGTTCCGAGGTCACTTGATTATTTATAATCCTTATGAACCAACTGATGTCAGGGGCCATCAAAATCATGTCAAGGATTTATGGGGGATCCAGAGGTCCTCAATGAAAAGTTTTAAATCCATCTCAATACATTTTTCAGGAGGCCAACAGGAATTTCGCCATTGACTTCAGCGAGATCAGGATTTTGTTCCTACTACGCAACCTAGACATGTATTTATAAAGACACACTACTTTCATTATACAGAGACATACTGCTTTAAGTGGCAAAGGGTAATTTTCCTAGATTACAGACTAGAGGATGTTGTTGGAGGGGTTGTTGATCAATGCCTTGTTATTTGCATAGCAGCAGGGCTTTGCGCTGTATTTATCCAACAGTGTTCACTGTTGTGCAGATGCCAGTTCTCCAGGCATTTCTCAAATCATTTAAAAGCAGTATTGTAATTTTAACTTTGCCAGGGGTGATTGACATGAGTTGACATGGAAGTAATGAAGACTGTGAAAAGTATCTGAACGCTTATATATTCTCTTCCTTACCGACATCCAGCATCCAGACAATTTACCGCAGATGGAAAAGGTGCTTCGTGGCTATTTTTCCAATTTGCCTGAAAGAAGGAAAAATAACTTAGAATACTTATCAATGGCTCACTCTCAAACTGGAAGGAAGTATTAAATGAGGCTTTGAAGGCTGCTGCTCTGGATCCAAAATGTTTCTATATTTTCATTAATGAGTTGAATGACAAAATAGAGTCACTTATTAAATTTGCAGATGGTATCAAACTTGAGGGGACTGCAAGCCCTTTGGAGGACAGGATTAGACTTAAATGATTTTGAGAAACTGCAGAAATGGCCTGAATATATAGGACTCAATTCAGTAGGGATAAGTACAAAGTACTGTACATGGGTAGGAATAATCAACTGCACAAATACAAGATGAGGGACAACTTGGTCAGACAACCGCAGATCCTGTTCTGCTGAACTATTGACAGTAGAGAAGCTGAAGATAAGTCACCTGTGTCATACTCTTGCAAAAATAAAAAATGCCACACTCTGGTATAGCAGACACGCAAAGTGATCAGTTCATTTGACTCAGTGTTCAAGGTCTCTGGAGCATAGTGTCCAGTTAGAGGCACCGCTCTTTAAGAAATATGCAGACCAATGGAAAAGCAACAAAAATGATCTGAGATTTAAAAATCATGAAAGAACAGTGTTTGTTTAGTCTAGAGAAGAGAAGACTGAGGAGAGACGTGATGACAGTCTTCAGATATGCAAAAGGTTACTGCAAGGAAGAAGGTAATAAATTGTTCCCCACATCTCCTTGTCCTGAGGACAGGATAAGAAGCAATGAGTTTAAGTTTTAGTAGGGAAGATTTAGGTTAGACATTAAGAGTAACTCTAGCTGTCAAGAGAGTTAAGCACTGAAATAGATTCACTGGGGAGGTTGTGGGATCTCCATTGTGGGAGGTTTCTGAGAGCAGATTACAAAAATATCTGTGAGAAATGGTTTAGGTATCATCCATCCTGCCCTGGGGCCGACAGATGTATTAGATGACATCTTAAGGTCCATTCCTAGCCATAATTTCTATGATACTGCTGTAGTTCAAATGAATTAGATGCTTGCTGCATGATGTGTGGTCAGTCTAAATTCAAGCAAGTCCCTTGTAAAGCTGCACATCTGTGCTTATAATATGCCGCTGAAGAGAACTGCCAGCTAAGGATGACATGGATGACACTCTTATTACTCAAACTTACTGTTGGATGCCAAAATGTGCAGGTAGCAAAATTCACATATACTCCAGCAGGTACTACAAAGTCATCCCTTTCCAATAGGAATTGCCACTTACTTCCTTTCCCTGCCTTGTATCAAATCAGGCATTCACTCAGTAGTACCTGCAACTGACTGACCACAGGAGAGAGTCTGTGCCCAAAGGAACACAAGCAGCCCCCCTGGTTGGCATCAATTAAATACATTACTATTATTTATCTAGGTGACAAGTTGGACCCTCTCATTATATTAGACAATTAAGATATGTTCCTACATCTTGGTGAATTGAAGACATAATTTGCACTGAATTCAGTAGCAGCTGGACTGAACCATACTTTTACCTGGGTGCATTCAAGATATATTCCAAGCCTAGCAAATTCAGGACACGTGCTTCCTCATAGCCAGAGGAAGTATGCCATGTCCCTGTCCTATGTGCATCTCCATTGGCCAAAAAGGGAGGCTTGTGGTACATACAACAGGAAAAGCAGTTATTTTACCTTTTCAAAGGGTGTCAGTATGGACAAGCTACACTCTTGGTGGCATCATGTCTACTGGCGAAACAGCCTGGGTAAGATCCTTGTTTCAGATTGCACCAGGAATCTGTGTCAGGGATATAGCAATATAAACCAGAAGTCATGTCTTATAATCATTTCTGTTTAAACCATTTGACCAGGCTCCCATTCAAAGACCACATCCCCAGCCTCACCTAATAAAATGTGGGTGCATTATTGATACATTGGGCACAATAGCATAGACAATGACTTATGAGCTGTTTAGCTTTACTGACAATAGGTGAACTAATATGAATCCAATAAACATGCCTTATTTCATCCATTCCTCAATCCAGTTTTACTGAAGCATGAGAAAGCTTGGTAACTTATTTTCCCACATTGTCCTCCTCTTCTATTGACCCATTGCATTATCTTAGTTCTGGCCTGGGATTGAAATGGGGAAATGAAAGCAGGGATTGGTCTCCCTAGCTCTGCCTATTTACTGTGTTTCACACACTTGTTGCCCCCAAATGAGATGCCACCCAGAGATTGTGTAAACTCTGAACTTTGTGAAAGCAGGCAAGCTACTGCAGAACTATTTCCCTTCTGAGAAGAAACCAGGAGGGTGGAAACACTCATGAGAAATTCTTTGTAACTGCCGGGCCTCAACCAGTCACTCTCATGCTGTTCTCGCTCGGGTGAGTGATGTTACTTGTCTCACGGGCTCGCGCCTCTGTCTGAGCTGGTGACCTCCACCTGAATCCTTAACCCCGTTCTTGCCTGCCACGACTTGTTGACCTCAGTGTCCGGGGCCGTTCATCGGGCGTGTTTGTAGACCTGAGGTTCCTCCTGGAGGTTACTCACGGGGCTCCGCCACCTGTATACCCCGGCCTCACGGCTCCTGTATAGCAGTATCAAGCTGGTTGGTGTCTCACTCCTGGGACCCTCGACTGGGTCCTACTCAAGCCCCCTCACCACTACCTAGCCTCCATGCGGGTCCACTGCCCTCAGATTCCCCTGGAGCTCGGGGAAGAACAAAATCAAAAGGAAAAAAAAAGGGAAAGAAGCTCCAACTCAAAACCAGGCATACTGCCCCTTTAATTACCCCCCACTCCCTTCCAGCACTTCAGTGGGACACTGGCCGCCTCATCCCCTTAGGCACTCAGCTCACTGACTACTCTAAGGCACCTCCTGATCCAGTGGCAATGCTCTCTCCTGCTGCAACTCTTCCTGAGCTCCTCACAGTCCCTCTCTCCCAGGGCGGATTTCCTCAGATGTACCTCCCGTTGACCTTACAAGGCAATCTAGGCGTCCCTCCACCGCCTTTTCTGCAGCATTGCCAAGATGATCGTCTTCTTCCCTCTTGCTCCCGTCCTGGCTGCTCCTGCTCTTCTGGTTTCATGTCTCGCCTTGTCTTGGCTGCAGGGACCTCCGTGGCTGCGTTCTCTCCTTCCCCGCCGGCTCAGCAGCATGCGCTGCCATTTTTATCCATGCTGGCTGGCATTCAGCTCTGATGTTACCAGCCGGCCGCAGCTGGATAAACAGGCGGCTGACATGCTGCACGGGTTCTGCCTTCTGCCCCTCGCACGCTGCCTCCTGAGTTGCTGGTGAGTCTTTTTTCATGCCTTGCACCCCGGGACAGTCTTCTTTAGAGATTTTTTTTTTAAACTCAGATTTGTGGACTTGAAAGGTTTGTTTAGGCTCTGTCTTGGATGCTGTTGTGCTACATAATGAATGAGGCCTTAAAAGCTAGGGACAGACATTCAAAAAGCCTGACCCTGAATTGATTCAATCTTTGCAGGTTAGTCTAACCTGGCTAGGCTGAACCAGTTTGTAACCATACAGACATCCCCTCTGGACTGAGACAATTCAGGCACATGCCTGCAGTGGCTCAGGACAGAAGCCAGGGGGTGCTAGATCAACCTTTCCTTCCCATCCACAGAGCTGAGCTGAGAGGGGGCGTTGCCAGGCTGTGGCAGGATGCTCTGATTAGGGAGGTGTTCCCCTACCCTCCTTGATAACAGAGCATTTATCAGTTCTGTTATCAACATTCAGCACCCCATCAGAAAACAAAGTCTTTCTCATTAGTTCAAGCTCTTCTTAAACAGCTTTTTCTAAGGAAGGAAGGGAGGGACATTACCAGCTACCTGTTGATTAGCTCCAAAAAGCCCTAAGCCGATACTATCTTGTCTGCCTTTGCCCTGCCTGCCTCACACAGACACCTCTCAGCATTAGCTAGCATACCACATGCTGGCTACAGTCTGTGCTGTGGCAGAGAGGGGCTTGAGCAGTGAGCAGCGAGGTTGAGAGGGGGAGGGGGGCAGGGGAAGCCAGGCAGATGCTGCTGTGCCTGCAAGTCTTTGCAGGAGCTCCAGTGAAGGAGCAAAGGGGAAGGTCCAGCCCAGCTCTCTGAAGCAGAGAGCCCAGCCCAGCCAGAGAGCATGCTGGGATGGTGGGGGGCTGTGATTTAACTTAAACCAGGAAGGGGATTGGGACAGACATTGCATAAACCAGTTTGACCCAAATCAGTTAAGTCTGATACTACATTCAACCAGGTTTATCTCAAACGAGTTGCAGCCATTTTCAAACTGATTTATGCGCACTGACCATCTGTTCTGTTACAGGTTTAAACCAGCTTCTGATCACTTAAACCAGTTTGTGTGTAATGTCTGTCCCTGGCCTTAAGGTTCAGCCATATCACCATAAATTACCTGCTGCAAGATACAGTCTCTGAATGACAAATGCTCCTGAATAACCTCATTAAACTTGCTGGTAGTTAGTGGATGATTTAATTCTACTCACTGGTTAGTTTATACTAGGTGACTCCCTACCAGCTGCACCTCAGATTCCTCCCCCTTGCTTGTTCACAGAAAGTAGAAGCTGTGCAGTGTGACAACGTTAATTAAACTGTCACTGAGCATGTCCACCTCTCGCTGGAAAGCTCTGCAATCCCATTACGTTGCTTAAGAGAAAATCCAAATCCTAACTTGACTGAAAATATTGTATTTAAAAAATGGCAAAGCTAGGCTTTCCTGCTGAAATGCCAATTTCTCCCAAAGTGGTCTTAATTTTAATTCCCTTGAAAAACCTGCAGCTTTAAGTTTCAGTTACTGTGTGTCTTGCAACAGATTATTTATTGCAGTAGTTAACTGCTTAGTTCATAAGAGGAGAACCTTTGATTTACTAGCATAGCTAAAATTCAATATCTTTCCCAGAAACAGTCTCAGTCTTTCCTACCAATATGTTCAAATGTTTATGAATGATATAATTTCCTCACTTTCGACACTCATCAGAATCAGCACATTACATCCAATTGGGCCTGCTTCATATCCCAGTGGCAGCCTTAATTCAAATTCTATCCATTTTAAACAATAGTTAATATTTGCCTCTCCATGTCCTGAAGCTAAAAGGTCTGATTTGTGATATGAATAACATGCACCATTGGACACCTACGTTAACCATGTATGATGAGATCACTTCCAGTAAAATCCTGAAATACAGTAATGTGAAAACCATCTGGTTGTTGTGCATTTGATTTAAACTTGGAAGTCTCGGGCAAAGGCTCTCTATGTTTATTCATGAGTCTTGTGTGTTTTGTGGAAATTTTTAGACAACAAAACCAGGAACTTAGATGACCTCTTGGTTGAAATAAACTTATATTCAGATGAAACTATGCAATTTAACTGCTCCTTTCCTCTACTGGCCCATCTACTGCTCAAGCAATTATATACAACTACATCAAAAAATACCAGTAAAGGAGGAATGTCCTGCTGAAAGTAATAAGGTCACCATTAATTGTGAGAGAAAACTTAAATATACAGTCACCTTCATCCCTGGTATGAGCCTTGAGTTCAATTGTCTTCTTTCTGTTTGCAAAGGAGATGTGAACCAATCTGATATTTCTGGTGAATACCAGGCAGGTAAGCTTCCAATCTGGAGAGAAAAAAAGTCCTCAGTATTATACTTGAAAAAAGTTATTTGAAAAAGTATTGCCCAGGTTGGCATATGCAGAGAGCACTTAGCACTGGACTAGCTCTCCCTGAGGAGTGGAGTGAAGAAACAAATATTGGTTCCTCCCGCTCCATCCTATCAAAAGATTTTCCTCCTTAGGAAGGCATAGTTAGCTCTCCCTAGAAGGAGGAAATGAGTGAATCAGTCCACCAGCAGTTCCTCTTCCCTTCGTCTCTGTAGTAATAAGCCTTGTAGGTCTGCTTGCAGAAGGGAAACTTTGAATTCAAAACACAAATAAACCTGTTATATATGAGCTCCTTCCAGGACTAGACAGAGCATTTGTGGTGCCTCTGACTTTACAAATGACTCCTCTGAACCTTGGAAACAAGATTATGTCATTGCGTATCACGGCTTGAATCAGGTGGAAACTCCAGTTATTGAAAGGAAGTCTAGTTAGGCAGTGAAAGCTCAATGGAGCTGATGCCTACTAAATTAATACACGATTCTATTACAAGCTTCATAAGCATGACGTGATGGCATGGGCAGATGCTTCCCAAGGCTGAGTTTGTCAAAATTAAGATCTTGTTCAACTCTGACCGCAATAAATTGTTGTAGGTCAAGTATGCAACATATTCAGTCTCGCTTGATAGCAAATGTCCTGTTTTGCATGGAACATTTCAGATGCCTGAAAAGTTCAAGTTAGGACAAACACCTGGATGGAAATCTATGACAAATCACTGGAAAACCAAGAAAAACAGTTCCCTACAGCCTAGTAATTGTGTGGGAAAGGAATTATAGTATAGCATGGCAAGGGTATCTAGAGCAGCATCTCTTTCACAGAGGTATAAAGCGTGAGGCCTTTCTCTCCTAAGGACTATGTGGGGAACAAGTAAATCACCATGGCCGTTTGTACACACCACGAGATTCCTGCTCAGCTTCTTCCAAAAACCCTCTGCCTTTGTGTGCCTTATGGAGGAAGAGGAACTTGCCGCTTCTCCCATCCAGTAGATCTCTTGGAACCTACTAAGGATCCCTGCACTGAGGAACAGTGGCAGCCTACCACTGTGACACAGTGACCTCTAATGCCCAAAGGGAAGCAGTTCAAGTAGCACGGGAAAAATTCCCAAGCTGACAGTATTTTCTCCTTGGAATGCCTTGGAATCAGCTTAAATTCACCGTAGCTTTACATGCATCACGGAAACTGGTCCTGGATTGATAGAAACCCTGGCATGTGCATGGATGCACAGCAGGAGACCTAAATTGAGAAATCTGGTGTCTATTACCAGAGCAACACATTGTCTAATTGCAATTATTCTCTGTCTGTAAAAGGCTCCTGTTTCTTGAGTTATGGGCCTATATAAAAACATTTTTAAAATCCTGCACAGAAATTATTCAACAGCAAAAAAGAGCGTCTCCCCCAGCCAAAACCAAAGCAAAACTCCTGCCACTCCCAAATCCTCATCTCTTCCGGGTGAAAGAGAGGGGGCTGGATTGGGTTTAAGAGGCCTTTGGGGTTGTGGAAGAGCTGCTTTGCTCTCTCCTCTTTGTGTGAATGGTATGAACATGGATTGGCCAGCAAAGAGCAGTGGCTAGAAAAGTGAGCAGGGAAAACCATTCCAGTAAAACCCCCACTTCCGCAGCAAGCCAGCTGGGACTAGCAGGATCCCGCCTGAATTCTTGGAATGCCTGAGGCCTTAACGAGCTTTTCAAGTAAAACTCCAGGTGAGCAGGAGCGCCTTGCTCCTTGAGGGACCTTTTCCTGTGGGACCCTTGCTCTTAACTTGGCTGCCATCTTTACTAAGATGACCTAACAGAGAAAGGAGACCCTACCGTACCATCTTCTCTGCAGTCCTAATGGTCAGCCCATCACAGCCACCCTCAGTCAGGGTTATGAGTCCATTCCAAGTGTCATGCCCAGCCAGGGTAGCATGATTAGTTTCTGCAGGTGGTGATACACAAGGGCGTAACATATTTCTGCAGACATTAGGCTGGCTGTCATGGGGCCACTTTGCATCTGTTTTCATTGAACAGCTTTGTAGGGGCACTGGCATGGGGAACTCCAGTGGTCTTCCCTATTGTCTGTTTCCCAAGTTTAAAAAATCCATATCTATATTTCAGGGGATTCTTCTTGGAGTTGGCCAATAGGTTGGTCTAGAAGCTTGATATTTAACAGTAGCAACAGTGACTGATGAAAATGGGTAGAAACATTTCTATCACAATGCTCCTTTCATCATGGTGCAGTAGATCTGATATCCCTGGTATGGGAAGGCATGTTTTGGTTTGCTCTGGAGCAACCCTCTGTGGCTGACTGAAGATACAGGCAAAAGACGTAGAGGGAGTGAGTCATTTCCATAGAAAAGAAGGCTGCTATGATGTGGGACTTTGAGACGATGGGAATAGGAAAAAATTGGGGATTACACAGGGTTTTCCTCCAAAAGCCACTAAAAATAGCCCTACGGTAAGGAGACTATGTGCGTGCATGTGTGTATATTGTCTATATCTTTTCCTGTGTTTCACCACATCCATCCATTTGAATACTGCAAACAGTCTACTTCCTGACAGCTTCAGTATGCATTTAATGGAAAGCAGGACTGAAAGAAGTACTGCTGCGGGCGCTTCCATTTAACACTTCTCATTCTTCGTGACCCTGACTTTGGTGTCTAGCTGATAATGCTGCAGACCTCTGAGAAATAAGTTGGCATATCAGCAGCTGCTCACCAAGATACATTCTGTAGTCATCAATTTATTGGGAGTGTCCAGAGGTCTTAGAACAGGTCGGGCTTTGATGAGAACTGGGCCGGTTTATGTTGGAAGCCGAGTTCCCATGACATCATTTTGTTGCAACATGAAAATCCTTTCCTTATGTCCATTGCTTTGCCTTGAATGCTACCAGGGCCTCATTTTCCTCTCATACCATATTTTGCTTTCCCACTTTCCTTGTTCCTTTCAATACCTCTTTCCCCATTTTATATTGTTTCATTTTTTCCCTGTTCCATTTTGTGTCCCTCTCTGCCTCCATATTTTCCTCTGTCTCCTTTTCCTCTGCTCATTGTTATCTTTCCTCCTGTTCTTCCTTCGCATTCATTCATTCTTCCTTGTTCACGCTGCTTGTCAGGGTCCAGAAACATTCCTAGTGTCCTATCTCAAGCTTAGTGGTGTCACAAGGGATGAATTCGGCTCTATAGCCATAAAAGAAGTGCTCTAAAGACTGACATTAATGCTGTCAATATGTTGTCTGTGTTTTGTGTACTCAAAACAAAAAATGTACAGTATGTGAGAGGGAAGTGGCAATGCAGTGGATCTGTTACCATGGTAATTATGCTGTTTAGCAAATTGTATGAAGGAAAATTCTAATTTAAAGGCCAAAGACATGAATTACAGCTTCCACTTGGCAGGTTTCACTTGGAAACTTGGTGTTTAAAAAAAATCTCTGTATGTATATTGCTAATTTTTCATCCAGCACCGACTGTCTTTTCTGAAATGTGGAAAATATTTGAAGGGCTGTTGCCATGTCTCCAACATCTTTCCTTCATGTCCTACTTACAGTTTTGCTGAGACCATTTCCCCTCCTGCAGAACAAGCTATGCAGGTTGATGTTTATTTTCGAGAGTGGTATCTGATATCCTGTGCTGGCCCAGAGAAATTCAAGTCCCCTCCCTGCCTAACAATATAACTGCCGCTGACATGCCAGCAACATAATTCTGTCCATGCACTGAAGGCAGGACCTCAGCAGCTTTCACTTTATTTATTGCCAGACTTGCTCCCTTCCCCAGCTAAGGTCCCACTGGGATTTCCCTCCACTACCAGCAAAGGCTTCATTGCTGTGCTATAGCTTAATCTTGTATTATGGAATCGTCCACAATGCATTTCTTGTATGTAGGGCAGGCTACAGGGCAGAGGAGAGAGACCCAGCTTGCAATGAGCTAGTGGGGTACTGGATGAAGACTGTCAGGGCAGCACAGAGATATGTTGGGGCAGTTAATTGTCCTGTTGTGGCTTTTAGCAAGCCCCAAAACTGGCTCTGGCATCTCTCTGTCTGCAGTGTCATGCACCCCAAGCAATAGTTTTAAATGGATGACTTCCTATCCACATTGCAAATAACTTCCACATGGCAACTCAGATAGTCCCTGAGAAGCCCTTGCTCTCTCAGAGCAGTCCACATCCTGGGAAAGAAGCAGTGTTGCTGCCTTGAGGCATATGCCAAGAAGCATGCTTGAGATGGGGCCCCAAGAGCAGCACTGGGGTGAGCACTCACGGCTGCTCTAAGGTGACGCACTGCCCCATGTTAGGGTTTTGGTGCATGCCGAGTGGACCTGGTGAGCAACGCCTGCTTCTCTGTAGAGCCCAGCCTTTGCATGGAGGCAATATAAGCAAGTCCAGGATGGCAAATCTCTGATCCACTCTTGCTGCAGAGGTGAAAAGTGAATGCTGTGATTTAGGCCCAGTGCTAACAAAGAGAGATGAAGAATGCATATTGGCAATGGGTTTCTTCCCATAGTGCCTCACTTACAGATCGTGGAGGCCTCCAGAGGGTGTCTTCACTGCAGGCAGCATGGGCATGTAGGCCCAGTCTACATCCTATTCAGCTAGCTTGGGTAGCAACACAATGAAGAAGTGGCATTATGGATGTCAGTTATCTGAGTGGCATCCAAGGACACCAGTGGACTTGAACAGCCAGGGCTGAAACTTTCCTGAGACAGCTTAAGTGATTTACCCAGGGGTGCCTGCAAGGAGTGCTATGCTGACCTACATTCATCCCCACAATGTTTGTGCCAGTCATGGAAATTATGTGGAACTAGGAATAATGAGAATGAGGATAACTTGTAACCAGCCCCTTATTATTGTATCTTGTTTTATCTGCATGAGGGCTTCAGGATTTGTCTACTTGCCACCCCAAGGCTAGACCTGCCTGTATGCCCACCTTGTAAGAGCTTGAAGTGGTAGAAGGTGGGGCGCGCTCCTGGCTTTGAGCCTCCCTGTGGCATCTGATCCTCCTGGTACTGATGAACTTGGAAAATGAGGTGCGGGATGGTGCAGATGGACAGGTACAATTGCCGCATTCCCGGACAGAGGGGTTCAGTTCTTAGGCAGCACATTTGTGCCTCTGGGATTAATACCATCAGCTTCAAGTTACACTTTCCAACTTCCTTCCCAATTCATTAAGTGCTGCAGTAAATTTATTATCCTCTGTGTTTAAAAAAAAAAATCAGGCAAAAGAAAATCAGATATGCTCCCCTGTTCTGGTTCATATTAAGGCCCTTTTGCCCAGTGCCAGAAGAGGCCTTAAATCTACCCTAAATGGGTAGCTGAGGGTGAGGGGGGCCATGGTATTTCCCTGATGTGGAGAAATGCTCTGGTGTAGCTGGTTGTCTTCTTTACCTTCTGGCCTTCCCTTTACATGAAGTGGACCAGTGGATTGGAGGTGGCTTCAGAGCATTTCCCGTGGCTTGTTGTAACGAGTCGGCACACTGGAGCTGCTAGGAATCCCACGGAAGGCTAATACGTCCACACTCAGCTAAACACAGTCACCATCACCCTCTTTATAGCCCCATCCCTTTAGGTGCGTGTGTATAGGCATCTTAGATTTTTACCCCTTGTTTTATATTTGAATCCTGTTTCCTTCTCAGTCTGCATCCTAAATTGAGCTGTTCAGCCTGTTTCATCAGAGATTCTGACCATGTGCAAGCACGCGCCTGTTCAAATGTCAAACCAGCTCTCTAAATAAACCATCTAAGAAATGCAGGGCTTGTTAGATGAATGGCCCCATTCCTGAAATTTCCATACTTTGCAGTAAGATTCTTTTTTGTGGTTGTTTGGGGAGAAATGTGTTTCCTAGTTTTATGTGGGGATTTTAGTGCATTACAATGCTGCTTAATTTATGTGCCAGCAGAGTATAATTCACAGTTTTTAACTCGGCTCTGCCAGGAAGTTTTCGATCAGTCAACATATTGTTGCAGACTATGAGAAACAAACCAATCAATCAACTGCAATTTGATGCACTTGTTCTGAGGTAGGGTCCCATGCAATCTGCTCCTTGTTGCTTTTTCAGCATTTTGGGTATGTGGAGTTCTGGGAAGTAGTGTGCGTGGTGGTGAGTAGATATCGGTGACAGATATTGGTGGCTTTGGCTGCCTCTTTTTCTGATTCTTATTTTAAATCTGTTGTTGTTCCACTTACTTTACTAAAACCTGCGGTCTGATCCTGCAAGCCTCTCATATGTTGCCACCAAAGGGTAAGCTGTGTGTGGTGGTCCTCCAAAATGAAGTATTTAGTGGACAAGCCTCTGAAAAGGAGAGAGAATTCAAGTCTGCAGTATGTGTTGCAAAATTTATTGCTGGAAATTGGTGGAGAGACTAAATTTAGTTGTGATTTACCACGTTGCTATTAGGGGAGCTTCCAGTGAGATCCACCAAAGGAGTGCAATAATTATACATCAACTGGCTGGGAAAGTCTTCTGCGAACCACAAAATGGCTGAGAAAGCTTAAGATCCTGGTGATGCAGACAATTACAAATGATCAGTTACTGGAAAATATTTCTCCCAACCAAACTGTCTGTATATGGAGTCTGACTCATCTAAAAGCAGACTAATAAGACAAGTCACCTCTCATATTAAAGAATGAAGCCAGTCCAACACATAAATATTCGTTTTAAGTAGCCACATTACTATATGCATAAAGCATGCTCTTCTAAGCCTGCTGTGGGTCATTTTTCCATGAAAGCACCACCAAGGCATGATAATCCCAACTACTATATAATGTCTGTTCTACATTTTCTCATGATTTATGTTAATATGTTGCTAGCTCTGTGTGTGTGCATGTGCATGTTCTACATGGTATATAGAGGTAAAATATTTATGATTCCATCAGTGGTTTAAAAAGGGGAAAAAATAATTCTGTCTATAGTTAATGCAATTAATATTTTTAAGTACACTTTAACATCTGTATTTATGACCTAAATCCTCGCCTGGCATGTACAACATAATACAAAAAGAAAATAAAAAATCTCCCACAAACCTCCGTATCTGATATTTTTTAGATGGGGGCCCATACGCATGTAGAATAATATTTTGACCCCAGAGTTCTCCCACTGATTTGGAATTTGCAGTTTGCATGCAGAAACATATCAGCATCTGAACTTCAAAGGAGATTAAATTTCTGTCTTAGTTTATTTTTCAAATTATTTGTGGGATTGCAAGGTTCACAACACCAGTTCCAATTCAGCACCCTCTCTCTTCCCTCTCTTTACCCTTTCAAGGTCAAATCCATTTTTTAAGATATGTGTAGGCTAAAGTGAAGCCTGAGCTGTATGTGAGGGTGGGGAATAAAACTTCTGCAAGAGGAACACTACTGATTGGATTTAAGTTTTCAATAGAATCTTTTTTCTCGCTCCCTTTCTTCTTTTTTCATTCATTTAATTGGTTCCCTTACTTACTCTCAGATGCTTTTTTAATCTCTCTCCTAAGTTGAATGTGAACTTAGTAGCCTTAGGGATAGAGTTCAGTGCTGGACAAGACCAGAATTCCCCTAATTTGAGGCCAAAGCAGAGTGAAGGAAACTCTCTTTTGAATAACCAAGCCACTGTTCCAACATTTGAAAGGTAAAATGTACAGAGGAATGAAGACAGAGCATGGACCAGTTGGTTAGCTGGTGTAGATGAACACAGATCCATTATCCCTGGGGGAGGGAGCTATTTTATATCACTTCAGACTTGTTGATAATGCCGGTACAATTTTAGTATGAGGTTACCAGTTCTTTATGATACCGTTATGCTACACTGTATACAAAAGGTGGTTCCAGACTAGGCCTCGACAAATGGTAGAGTTGGTGATTCCAGACTGGGCCTGTACGTACCAGTTTGGTATAATAGACTGATGCAGACTCTCCTACAGAGGCTCTAATATGATGTCATAAAGTCTGGTCCATCATGTCTGGGGAGACCCACAATCCATTTGGTGGCCAGATTCCTTTTCAACTGAGAGCAGGAAAGGCCTGATCTGGTACACTCTTAGGACAGTGAAATTTGTAAGGTTATTTTGTTTCTAGTCTATGAAATTCAATAGAGTTTGGGCAAAAAGACTTGGCACCAAACAGAAGCCATTTCAGAGGTGGCCTGAGGTTGTGTTTTGGTTCAGGGGTGGGTTTCAGCACGCAGGTTACATGTTAGTGAGCTGTCCCCATGGTGTCCACGGCACCATGAATAGAAGCATTCATAGGAATAAAGGTTAGAAGGGTTGGATCTCAGGTGGTTTAGGCTGAAATTCTGGCTCCACTGAAGTCACTGGGAGTTTTGCCAAAGACTTCCATGAGGCCAGGATTTCATCCCTAATTTATATTTCAGGTTCCACCACAGACTTTCCATGTGCCTACAGTTGAGTCATTTAAGTTGGGATAATACCTACCTAAAGGAGATACTGTAACGTCACTCCTTAACACTTGTGGGGCCTTTGGCGATCCTGGAATTGGGGGTGCTGTATACATTTTGGTTTTTATACAATTTTATAAAGATTAAGTTTTATTTAGAGACTAAGCCACGACGCAATTTTTCTCCTGCTTTCTATTCTTTCAGCTTTCCAGACCATTAATGCCAAACTATTCTTTCCCTGCTATGATATCATTCCCTTAAACATAATACCCAAAGCAGCACAATGGGAGCTTGTATCTCACGTTCCCGTCTAAATGACTGCACTTTGGGATGAAAATTAAAAGCAGGCCCTGCCAAGTGAACTTCAATCACAGCAAGGAGTCTACTGTAGGTGCTCAAATGGATTTGAATCATGGCCTGCAATTATGATATGCTCCACAATATGTTTCTCATTTTCTTAAGGAAGGCCTTTATTAGACAATAGTGCAGTGTGCATTATAGTGAAAGGCAAGAAAATTGAAGGGAGAGGAGGGCTAGAAAAATGGAACAAGATGACAGGATCTCTATGTTGACTAAGGAAATCTTTTTAAATTCAGTATTTTCACCATTGTTTGCTGGTAGGATCAATTTGTGCAATATCTTTTCTTTTTCTGTTTTGTTCTCGTCCCTTAAGCTGCTCAGGGGCTTCTATTGTGAAAATGTTCTGGCATTTAATTAACTTTTCTTTAAAAAAAATATATTCAGCTGTAATTGGCAATTATGTAATTGGATTCTGAAGTAATCCTTTAATCGTTATTCTTAGGCACGTTGTGCATTTGCCCCCTAAGAACAAGAGATCGGAAATATTTGCTTGGAACAGTTATCGGCGCCTTTTCAGGGTTAATATCCTGGCAACTGCTCAGAGCTGATAGAAATCTTGTGCAAGTATTTGGACCAAAAATATGGCTAGGAGACTGTTGGAACAAAACCAGCTGCTTTCGAGTGATTGTTAGGTACTTGTTTTACAATAAGCATCTATGTGCCATGAGTAAGAGCAGGGCACCATTGTCCAGGTGCTGTATGTACTGATCACAGGAAGTCCCTGCCCTGAATAGTTCATGGTCTGAATTAATAAGAAAGGAGAACCTGGGGGGAAAAACAAGTGGTGGAGTTCTCATTTTATAGCTAGAGACCCAGGGCACAGAGAAATTCAGTAACTTTGGGTCTTTAAGAAGAGGCTGGATGCCTACCTGGCTGGACTCATTTGAGTCCCGTTTCTCTTTTTGGGGTTTTTTGTTGTTCTCCCGCCCTGGCGGGGGGTCGGGCTAGAAGATCTACTAGGTCCCTTCCGACCCTTAATCTATGAATCTATGAATCTATGAAACTTGCTTAAAACCCTGTGGCAGGGCCAAAAATTACCCCAGATACCCCACACACCCAGTGCCTTAACCAGAAGGCTTTCCTTGCTCTACTTGCATATAGTCTCCTTAGTTTCAAATGAACTACCCATTGGCTTAGATTGTTCCAGATGAGAGCATTTGCTCTTTGTGCCTGGTGTCACATAGCATTGTTTCTGCTCCCTGGATGACTCCCAAACCCAAAATTGCTATGTAGATGGCTGTACACACACTTCTACATGAATATTCATGCAAATTCCCAAGTATATGTAATACTATCTCTTTCTTTGGCCATTTTGTTTAACAACAACAAAAAGTTCATGGGAAGTGAATATCAGAGGTTGTGAATACACTCGGGGCCAAAAGTTCACCCAGATCTAGCTGAACTCTGCTCCATGACTTAGTCCATCAAGCAGTCACTTCTGTCAAACTATGCTTTTATTCAAATTTGCAAGTAGAAATGGAGTTTATACCCATGTTAGAGTAAATGAGATCTTGGGTTTCCTTGCACTGGGATTTTACAGTGAAATGATGTCTTGCAAATAAGTCAGCTTTCTGGAAGGGGAAGAATGATATCTTTACATAGCAGTTCCAGCAGCATCAGAAAGGATGGGTAAGATCTTGCTCTCTGCATCCCCATACAGAACTGGGCTATTTTTTCTCAATCCTTTCCAGGAGTTTTATTCTGATTTTGTTCTGTTTTGTTTCTCTAAGTACTGCTTTGTCCCATCAAGTTCAGCAGATCTGAATTGTTCATAACTCCTAGTCACAGGGTGACTGATTCCTGTAAAAGGGAATAGGTCCAGTTCAGGTGTGACTAGTAGTTAGCTTTCTTCCAATAAAGGTACCTGGCTGCTATAAACACCTGTGCTGCAGGGGTGAGCAAGAAGGGGCCAAAGGATGGATGTTGCTTGGGGAGAGTTGTGTGAGACTTGACAGAGCTGGTGGGAGAGGGAGTTGGTGTAGTAAGTGAACTGAAGGGAAAATGTGGAAGAATCCTGTGCAATGAGGATTGCAGCGAGCCGACAGAGATAGGGAACCCTACTGAGTAGAAGTCATATAGGGAATGGATAAAGGAGAAGAACTGCCTGAGGTTGAGCAGGTTGAACCAAAGAATGAGAACTTGATTCTGGAGTAAAGGTCCCATGAAAAAGACAACAGATGGAGGACTTACTACAGGGCAGAGTGCCATCTTGCAGATCCTAAGAGGTGAGGGTAGAGGGAAAAGAGTTGGAGAATGCAAGTGTAGGGATTGAAAAAGGATTGTTTGCTCCTTGCTGAATGTCCTGGAGAACAGGGTCCTGAAAAAGGAAGCACAAAAAAGAGCAGGTTTGGTGCATTCATACTTGAATGGCTTTGGGTGGGTGGGCTTGAACTGTCTTACTCCGAGGGCTTTGGTGGTGCTCGCATTGATACTAATAAGCTCTATCTTGTATGGACCTCTGAGAGGAGTGTCTGGAGGGAGGTAATCTTAAGTTACTGTAAGTCTGTGGTTGAAAAGGTAGTCAGCATAGCTGTCCCTGGAGACTGTAGGAAAAACTGAGGCATTACTTGCCTATACTAATGTGGTTGAGTGAAGCGGCTTGTCTGTGCTGTATGAACACTTTGCATTCATATAATTACTTACCTTAGCTGCATAGTGCCCAACAGGTGAGGACTCACAACAACCATTGACTTCAGATCAATGGGGCTCAAACCAGGCTAAGGGTGTGTCCCAATATAAGCATATAGCCAACCCAGAAATAAAACAGCTTATTGTGCCATCAACTCAGAAGGGATTTGCACAGATGACTTTCATTAATGCTAATGGAAGAGTAGAGACCGCAAGAGTAGAGACAACAAGAATAAATCAAGAAGAGCATGTCCAAAAAGCAGACTTTACATTCATAAATCTCAGTGACAAAATCTGAAGGTCTTTTTTTAGTAAAAGTATATGGCAAGAAATCCATCACTGTTTTCAGTTTCTCTAACATTGACACAATGCCTGTATTTTGCCAAGAACATAATTTGAAATGGTTTCATAATTCAAAGGGAAAGTCTTCTCGGCAAAGCACTAGCTTCCTGTTAATAAGCAGCTACATGGAAAGGGAGGTTTTTTTTAAAGTTTAGCATAGGCCTTGGCTTGGCATTTCAGACCAAGTTCTGGGCCAAAGTTAGGGTGAGCTGTTGAATATCGTTCTGTCATGTAATGTGGTGGCAGTGGCTGGGGCACAGGCCAGGCAGAGTTGCATCAGTCCTTCTTCTTGCCAATCCAAAACACACTATTGAAACCCTCTCTGGAAGAAATTTTTTATCCTTTTGTGAGAATCCAACATTTCTTAATTATACCTGTTAACAAAGAAGGAAGAAAAAAACCCCATAAATATAATGCATTTTCCTATTGGGTGCCATTTCTCCCCCTAGATTATTTTTATCCTGAAGTGCTAAAAAATATTTCTGCCCTTCTCTCTCATGACAAGGGTTGGGTGGTGAATTCATATCTTGAATGGTAACCAGTTGTAGGTAAGCAGATTCTGGATTTGAATAGCAATGAAAGGCTGACCAAAATGCACTAAAAAGGTGTCCAAGAGTTTGAAGGGAAAAATCACAATGTGTTTACAGATATTCCATAAGCAGAGAAGGGGGAGAATTTCATCACTAATCTTGCTCATCATGAATAATTCACTCTAACTCTTCCTTTCTGTCCTTTCACAGTTAATGTTTATCACACTTCAGACAAGTGAGTTTCCTGTTTCTGTGGTGAGTACCCTGATCATTGGGCTACTTGTTATTCTAGAGGTTTTTCTTGTCTTGACCTGAGAAATCTTTCAACGAAAAGTTCCCATCCAGCTTGGCACATACAAGGTATATTGTATCATGTAGTCAGGTGGTTAATTATTTGGAAATGATGTCATTACTTATATGACCCAAATGGTGTATCAGTTCTAATTAAACTGGGAAGTTGAATGAACCCTAAGAGATATGGCTTACATAAGCACTGTCGTCTATATAGTGATTCAGATTTGTTCTAATTCCCATCATACTCTTCCACTTGTGACCTATGATAAAATTTGAATCCAAGTTTTCCCCAGAGCAAGGCAGTTTTGCCCAAAGTGCTAATTCCCCAAGATTGTCTTATGCTACTAAATGTTGCTGCCCCCCGACCCCGGCCGCATCTCTTGGTCCATGCCAATGGCCATAACTCTACCTTGAGTGAGTGAGTGAGTGAGTGCAGATCCACCTGAGATCTGTTGAAGCTGCAAACACCTATGGGGAATAGTTTGAGGAAGAAACTTCTGATACCTTCGTTCAGACAAAATGCCTAAACTATGACAACCACACCTGGGCAAGGAATGTACGATTTGGCTAATACAAGCTAAATACACTATAATTTGTTAATGGGTGTAGCAGCAAACAAGGACAAACGTTTGTAAAATGTCAACTGTTTCCAAATGGATTCATTTATTCTCAAATACTGGCATCCTCTAGAACATTCAGGCCTTTTTGGATTATCACTCTCGACAGCTGAAATCCTCAGTAATCTTCCTGGTAAATCTTGTATTTTCCACTTGCTGCAACATGATGCTTCAGTCATTTTTGTGGGAGCTGACTGATAAGGAACATGGAAGAAATGATCTCTGCAAAACTACTTTAGAGGCTTTGCTGAAAACAACAAAAGACCTGCTCTGTCAGGAAACAGTAGCCTTCATTAACACACGTGGAGCAACTTGTCATTTGGCCTTGTCAACGTGTGACACATTTGCTGCTCCAGACATCTGGAAATGGTTTAGCAGAAAGAAGTCATTAAGGTCTGGTTCTTGTAACAGTGCTAATAGTTTTTACTCTTGGATTCACCAACTGAAGGCCAAAGATTTGACTCTGAAGACACTGAAAATTATGGATCGTACTCAGAAAAAGATAATAAAGTGCCCTGTAGTGGAATGTGATGTATCATCTATTTATTGATGGTGTCCAGAGTGAACTTGATATGAAATTCATAATGTTGTGGCCAGGTTTTCGCTCTTTCTCTCTCTCTTTCCTGTGCTTCTGTAGAAAGGATGGAAAATTGGCTGGGTGGTAGTTGGCTTTCAGTCACCTATTCTCATCCCTTTCTCCTGGTTATGGAGGGTGGGACTGAAATACATTGCTCCACCATTTTTGGGACCTAGGTATGGCGTAACTTTGTGGCATTTGGATATTAGCAGAGAGTACTAGTATATAGGCCACAGATACTACCTGCTAGAGATGCAGGTCAACTACAAATAGTTTCTCCTGTTATTTGGGGTGGTTTGGATCTGGATGAAAAAGGTGCATCTGCAGTGGTGGTATAAGCCTCATGTTGGCTCTTTCCTGATGGGTGCCTGCTAAACTGAAGCTGGCTCTGAGCAGCTATGTGACTTATCAAAAAGAACGTGCCATAAATGGGGAACGAAGCCTTCTCACTGACACACACACCACAGTGAGTTGCAACATGTGGCTGCAAAATACTTGTAAAAAATGAGACCTGGCTGGAAAGCAACACTTCCATTTTATGAGGGGTTTCAAGGCTTTGACATTTAGTTTCTCCCCAATATGCAGTCATAGACACTGCAGTATTCAGAATAAGAAAAAACAGGGACTGAATCTGGATTTCTACCTCCCTGGTGAAAGCCTTGGACACTGGGCTACTGACTGTTCTGGAGGTCTGTGTTTGATTTTGATCAGAAATTCCTTCTTGTCCTGCATCCAAGAAACCTTCTCAGTGAACAAAAATGTTCTACAGATATTGAATTCTGAGTTATATATACAGTTTCTTATTTGAAAATACCCTGTGTTGAACATAGGTAAATGTAGTATAAGTAGCTTACCTTTGACATATAGGGCTAAAATGGTGGAAATGTCACACAAGCACCCTTGAGTAAAACGACCCACACATCATGGGTCATATCTTGCAAATGTTATTTGGTAAAAGAGGGGGAACAGCACTGCTGTTGGGCCAACATTTGCTTACTGCATGGTGTTGAGTTCTCCTCGGGCTAGGCTGACAGGTAGGCAACCCTTTTTTCCTAGGCTCTTCATCCATTTGTGTAGTATGTGACCTTCCATTCAATATGGTTTGGGTAGGATCCTGTCTTAGGACAATCATCAGACCTAAATCATGCCAGAAAATGGTCATAAACAAATGGATATTTAATATGATAAAGTAAGCATAATTGAGTTAATATGCAATTGCTTGAATACACACAAAGGGCTACAGGCAAACCAAATCACCTTGACCACTCATAGAAGTGCCCAGGGCAGGGAATGATTTTGATGGAAAAAATGGGGACGATTTAGCTGTTTTTATGTACCTTGTTTTCAAGGGGGGGAGAAGGGGGGCTGGGGGTTAATGTTTTGGGTTTTCATAAATAGAATTCTTTCTGCCCTCTCCACCTTTTTATCTTTTTCTTTTTGGACAAAATCCTGAAAAATTCTAATAAACAGGATGTTTTCCATGCAAATTTCCATTGTGATGAAATGCCACTTTTTGCTGAAAAAGAATTGTTCCTGGCTCACTTACCAACTGATACTTTCTTCTGTTCCGTGGGGAGCCATTTCTCCCTTACTCATCCTTCTTCTAAATTTTGGGGGTCAGCAGGACCTCTCCCAACCAAAGCCTTCATCCACTGCTGTCATCATCTGCAGGCCAGTGGCTCAAAGCTTTACACCATTGACCAGCAGCTTTATTGTACAGGCTTGGAGACTAATAACAGTTTTGCTTCTCCACTGCTAATCTCTTGCTTCTTGTAGACAGGGGCTATATGTGTGCATGCTCATGTGTGTGAGTATGTGAATGTACATGTACATGCACAGTCCCAGCCTGCCTACATGCACCCTCTCTGACTGTACAGTGCTGCTGGCAGTGCCAGCTGCTTATAACTGTGTTCTACTTTGCACTCAGGGAACACAATGCAGAGCTGTATATCACCCCATCTTCCTACTGTACCTGATTTTGCTTTTAAAAAAAGCACAGCTGAAGATTAAAAATGAAGGATGACTTCATCCTGGGAGATTCTTTTCCTATTGCTATGGGGAATAAAACCATATGATTTAAGTCTGTCTGCTAAATATTTGTTACTCCTATTGTACAAAACAGTTTGTGTGGCAGCTGCAAGTGGGGGAAGTATATCCCTGCTACTTTTCCTATGGATATGTAGCAGTTTAGTAGATGCATTGGCTTCTTAGCATAAATTAGCACATCCCTGAGGTATCATAAATGAAGAAAGCAAATGCTTCTGCTTGCCAACTGACGAGTCAGGCAGTGGTTAGTGCCAAAAGTGCCAAACCATTGTGAAAAGCAGACATGAAAGAATAAAAAAAGGAACGTAAAATTATTCCATCTTGATCATGCTGTAAGGGAAAACTAATCCTACTGGAATCCTCTTAGATTAGAGCATCAGCTCCTCTGACATTTAGAATTCCATGACGCTTTGTCCTGGGTTTGAAGAAGTTCCTGGAGACTTTCCTTGATTGGCATTTTGAATTTCCAAGAGCTTTGAACAAATTTTGGATGTTAGGACATACTGCTTTAAAGATGTAGCAGCTTCTCTGGCTACGTAACTACATAAACCTGCTAAAATTTGCAGAGAATCAAGGGCTTCTTGCCTTACTCAAGCAGTGAGTAGTGTAATTGAAGCTGAAAAGATCATTTTACCTGAAGATGAGAAGCTGGGTTTTGCTCAAAAATTCCCATTTTATCTTATGCAGGGTCTTGTGGAGAAGTGTTTGGTGCTTCTTGATTGTCAGTTGACTTCGGGTGTTCCAGGACTTGGTTTAGGACTTGATTTAGGACTCAGTTATCTTCTAGGAGAAGTATTCCAGCAAGACTGAAGATGCCTCTTGTCCTTCTATTCATGGCAGAAACTTTGTTCTCAATTCAGCAAAGCCTTTAAACCTTCCTTAGTGCTATGCTGAAGAGACCTGGTTTGGTGAACAAGCTGTTGCCCAGCACCGTTGGAAGCACTTTTACTACCCTTCAGAAACCTATCACTAAAACAGATGACTGGCAACTGGCATTCCTTCAAGGAAGAGGTCACTTAATATTTTCTTGGTAGTGTTTCCTTCCTGTCAAAGGACTATGCTAAGTAATGCTAAATATCTTCCAATCTTCAGGGAAAATGTCACAAGGTGGGCACATCTACGTGTGATATGAATGCAACACAATAAACTCCAGCACAGTTTGTGCTGGAGTTTATTGCTTCTAGGTGCAGCAGTTCTATGTGCGCATGGGACCGCAGCATGTTGAGCCAGGGCAGCACAGCCCCAGCTGACAGTGGGATCAGCTTGCCAGCCTGGAGCTGCAACCCCCTGGCTCAACCTGCTGTGGAGGGGCTGGCTGGGGCATGGTGTAGGATGCTACAGTGTAGGGTTAACACCTGGTAATGTAGGGCCTCTGCAGGACATGCTAGGAAATCTGGTGGTCACACCAGATGACAAAGCTAACCTCTTTAACAATTTCTTTGCCTCCATTTTTTTGAGCAGAAACTGGGGCATCCCCCACCACCGGGATCCCCGACATACCCAGGGAGGCTCAGCGAGGCCCAGGGTCAGTGAGGACCTATTCAGGAAACTTCTGGTGGGACTAGACATGTTCAAATCAGCAGGTCCTGACGATCTCCACCCGAGTGCTGAGGGAATTAGCAGAGGTCATTGCATGACCCCTGGCATGGCTTTATGAGCACTCATGGTGCTCTGGCAAGGTGCCAGAGGACTGGAAAAGGGCTAATATGGTCCCCATTTTCAAAAAAGGGAGGAAGGAGAACCCAGAAAACTATAGGCCCATTAGTCTTACCTCGGTCCTGGGGAAGCTCTTTGAGAAAATTATCCAGGAGCACATCTGCGAGGGACCAGCAGGGGAGATTATGCTTAGGGGCATGTCCTGTCAGACCAACCTGGTGGCCTTCTACGACCAGGTCACAAAATCCTTGGATGCAGGTGTTGCGGTGGACGTAGTCTTTCTGGACTTTAGGAAGGCCTTTGACACTGTCTCTCACCCCATTCTCAATAAAAATTAGGCGACTGTGGCGTCGATACCTACAGCCCGATGGGTTGCAAATTGGCTGGAGGGCCGCACCCAGAGAGTGGTGGTGGATGGGTCATTTTCAGCCTGGCAGGATGTGGGTAATGGGGTCCCCCAGGACTCGGTCCTCAGGCCCGCACTGTTCAACATTTTCATCAGCAACTTGGATGAGGGGGTGAAAAGCACCTTGTTCAAATTCGCAGATGACACTAAGATGTGGGGACAAGTAGGCATGTTAGAAAGGAGGGACAGGCTGCAATTGGATCTGGACAGGTCACAGGGGTGGGCAGATGAAAATAAGATGGGATTCAATACTGACAAGTGCAAGGTATTGCACCTGGGGAGGACGAACCAGCAGTATACCTATAGGTGGAGAAGTTGTTACTTGCCTAACCAGCCCCTCCAGTAGGGAAATACGTATAGGCTTCCCTTATGCTTATACAAAATGAGCATCCCCACACTTTATGCATACCTACATCCATGGAACACGTTAGTTCTGCAAGTAGCATATTGATGAGCAGATGCCTCTACATTAAACACACAGAAAATAATTTTTCCATTCAACTTTCCTCACAGATATTGCAACATTCAGTCTTGAGCAGCAATGAGGAGGTGGATCCAATGTTCCTTCTCTCCCTGGCCCTTTATCAAGGAGCATTTACAAATCCTGTAGACCACGTCCATGTTACTAAATCACACCCTCTCAGAGGCGATGACTGGACTTGCCAAATTAACTGCTCAACTGTAATCTGCAAAATCACTGAAGTTAAATTGAACCATATGCTCTTCACCATCCTCAGGCTAATAGCGATATACGTACAATATTAAATATACATGTCTAAAGCTATGTCCTGGGGCCTGGCCAAGCTGTGCTCAGCATAAGACCCCAGGGTGGGAGTTCATGGAGGCGGAGGGATGGCTTTATGCCACCTTTCCACTCACTGAGCCTAAGGTGACTCTCCAAACATCAGTGTCATGCAGTCATGCAGAAGGAAAAGGCAAGTCTCTCTGAAACATCTCTTAGAAACCAAGGAATTAATTTATGTAAATATTCACCTGGAGTCCAAAAATAGTGACGTGTTTGTGCAAAGATGGGATGGAAAATTTCACAGTCTGGTCCCTTTTCTCCTCCATGTGACTGTAGCCAAAAGAAAATGCTTGGTTTGCTATAGACCATACAGCAAAATAGATCATATGGCTGCATCCACATAAGGGTGAACATTTGATTCCCCAGGGACAATTAGCAGCGGGACATCTTGTGCTGCTGCTAGTTGTCCCTGAGGAATGCCTGTGCCACGTGCCCTCTGGTGCGCAGCAAGTTACCTTGGGTAGGGGAGGGGAAGCTGGGGCCAGCACTGGACTCCTGGGGGCTACAGCGGCGATCCTGCCTCTCGGAGCCTGGCCAGCAGCCGAAGCATGGCTCCAGCCAGCCTGACTCTGGTTTTGAGGGGCACATGGTACCCCCATGTGTGCCGCTCCACTTTTTTTTGGTATGGTTTTTTTTGATCCCTAAATATCCAGGGGTCAACCCCCGCCCCCGCCAATGCTGCTCCCTTGCAGCACATCGAACAGCTGAACATGTGGTATGTGGCACCACAGATGTGTCTGCAGTGGCACATACCGCACAGCCGTGCTTGTCTGGACATGACCTATATAGGTACATGGTATACTAGATTCAGATACCTGGGCCCTTTAGGAAAGTTAGGACTTAAAAAGATTTTTTTTTGATTTTCAAAGTTCTTAATCACTCATTTAGGCTTCAGTCCTGCACAATCTTCTTAATGTGCTTAACATGAGTAGTGCTGTCAGTATCTGAAGAGTGGGACTGCTCACAATAAACCCATGTTTGTCCTAGGATCAGAGCCTTAGGTATTGAAGTGTTGTGTAAATACCATGCAGAGGACCTATCAATCCTTTTTTGATTCAAGGCTTTATCTCCTTCCCTCCTCCTCCTCTTCCTCAGATACATTCTTCTCTCCCTTACTGTGGAGAGAATCAAAGAAAGCGTGGCAATCTTTAGCACTGTCTGGAGATCTCACCATGTCCTAGTCTCCCAAAGAATTTCTTCACATCACATCACTGTAATTCTGAATATTTTTAATATGTTCCCAACTCTGAGAGACCATATGGTTTGTATAAACTTTCAGCATTACTTCAGAAATGTGCTCATAAACTCTGGATAATGTGCCGGAGAATGTACAGTAGGGAACACTCCTGCCCTGGCAGACACAGAGACTGCATGACCTAATAGGTCTTTTCCATCTCTAATTTTATTAATGCCATGTGAAAAGTATCCAGAGGGAAAGGAAACAGGTGATTGTGAAGCTGTCTAGTGACCATTAGGTAATTAGGGACCAAAATCATCCCCACTGTGTGGTTTTGCAGGGGAAAGATTTTATGCATGCCACAGTCTTCTGAAAACCCACAAGGAAGTTTTCATGCAGGGCCAAGTGGTGGGGTTTGACTCTGTCTGCCTATAAAGGGTGACATCGAGGCCTCACTGAAGTCAATGAGAGTTTTGCACTGTTTTCAGTGTAAATAGGCTTTGACTTGAGTTTTATAGGAGTGCAGAATCAATGGTCTTCGTAGAGTTAGATTAGAAAATGCTAGTCTAGTTACTAGTCAGCATAGTTTGAGTAGCTCTGTGACAGCAAATAGTTATCATCCTTTTGCTTCAGAAGGGGCTCTCTGTCTCCAGTGCAAATTAATGTGTGTCATTTTTCATGCAATATTAATAGATCACCATAAACTACATTAATTTAGATTCCAAAGTTTATCCTCCCCAAATAACAGTCTATTACAGTTTGGCTCAGGTCATTTGCAAATTTATTCTATTGCTATATTACAAAATGGCCTACAGTCAACCACAGGAGATTACCATACTAACATTAGGCATCTATCAAACATTTCAATAACTTAAAGCAGTCCAGAAAAAAAAAAAGAAATCTCTTATCCTTTTTTAAATCCTGAAGACTCCACCTCCAAAGTGGTTTGTTCTACCATGGTGGCATGACATGTTTCATGACTTAGGTTGTTTCGAATGATGGAAAATGTCATGTATGGGAAAATGTTTTTCTTTAGGATTTTTTTCTCACTAAGTCACTTATTGAAAAGGGAGAGAAAAATTGGAAAATCAGAAAGAAAAGCAAAGGAAATGAGAGCTAGACATGCCTGATAGGAACAATTTTCCAGTCTTGTTTTCTCCTGATGAGTTCTCTGTATGGTTCTCTGAAAAATAGTTACATCGTCTGACATTTCTGTTATGTTATTTTGACGCATGCTCTATCTGAGGGTTTGGGGAAGAATAGAAAAAGGATCAAGAGACATCAGTCCAGTCTCTGCCATTGTACCTATTTTAGTGTGTCCATTTTTTAAACTAAAAGAGTTAGTGTGTATATATATTCACACATAGGAAACATTTGTAAGACTTCAACTCAAAGTATTAAATATGATAAATTACAAATGTGCCTACTGCAAGGTGAGAGAGTTCATAGGAACATAGAAAAATAGAGTTGGAAGGGACCTCAGGAGGTCATCTAGGGATATCAAAACCCTCCTTTCTTCCAGTCAAAATAACAAACTAAAGAAGAGCAAAATACTATGCAGTAATTGCCATGGATGCTGAATATTGCCATGAACATCCAGAAGCTTGCCTAGAGCAGGAAAATGGTCCTAATGGATTGCAGCAAGCCCTTTAAAACAGTTGTATGGAGTAAGACTTTTGCCTTCATTGATTGGTAAGAAAATTGAGAAACTTAAGAGGAAAGAATAACTGTTTTTTGACTTCTCTTGAGTTGCTTGTCAAAGGGAGCATTTACACTTAGCTGTACGTTGCCTTTGTAGTAGATCATCACTGTTCAAGTCACTTGGACAATTACTGAAAATAAGACGAGTGGGAATTGGTCCTGGTTGTTGTTGCAGTTCCTACAGCTCCAACACCACAAGAATTCTGCTGCCATTTATTGTGACCACACTGATATAGGATACTCAGGCTTCACACAGTATAGCAGGCCAGCAGTTTTCAATGCTTTGTCCATGCTATTTCCATTCTGTTGATTAATAGATAGCTCTACTTTCCAGGGCTTTAAATCAGTGCCCTTCATGGATGTGAGATGCACTAAGCAAACTATTTTTCATTTTTTATTATATTTATTTGCTTATTTTTTTATTTCCCACGTTCCATTCTTCACTTATGTACATCTGCCCCAAATTGTAAACAGCATTTTTATTGATCTGTAATATCTGAAACAGCTATTTTTATATGTCTATTTCAAAGTGTTCCTGAAAACTGTTGCATTTTCTTACATTAAAGTTTGGCCACAGAGTTTTCAGAGCGTGTAAAGGAAGTGAATATTGCTGTGTGCAGACAACTGATCTGGGGAGTTCTCTAGGTAATAGATACAGTTATATAGAGTATAACAATACTTTACACTTACATACTGCTGCCTTATAGCCAGGTTTCGAGAGGTGTTGGGGACATAAGTTTCCCTTTCCAGAAGGCTGTGTGTGTGTCAATAGCTTGAAAAAGGAAGTTAGGATTAGCTAGTTTCCTCCTGCACCAGCTCTGGACAGGCCATATGCAGCCTTGCTATGAAGGGAAATTGACTAGGATTAGGTGATCCTAATCAGTTTCCTTTTGCAACCAGATTCACGTGTGAAGGCGAGAGTTTGCTGCAGAAAAGGCATCTGCAATATCTTTAACACATGGAGCCTGGAAAACAGGCACACGAGAGAGAGAGAGAGAGAGAGAGTGTGTGTGTGCATGTGCACACACACGCTTGAGGGACAGAGGGAGCTTAAAATGACATTAAAAGGAAATAACAGAAAAGGGTAAGTGGGGGGAAAAGGGAGTATTAATGAGGCAGAAAAACAGATGATAAACAGAGGCTGGGAGAGCACGGGAGAGTAAGAGCACAAAATATAGAACATCAAATTATGCAGCTAAATGTAATGATGTGACTCTCTCGGTTGATTTTTGTTGGTGTTATGTGTGTGACTTATTGCCACAATGACATAACACTGGCTTAGGGACTTAGCAAAGTCTGTTAGCATCCTCCAAAGCCCACTGACAGCAATGGGAAGCCTTGCATTGACTTTGACAGGCTGTGAATTGGTCCTCCTAATACTAGACAAGCGAATAAACGCTATGCTTGTATGGTGAGTAGGCTAAAAGTAGCATGTCATCCCTGTTTGTCCCTTTCTACCCTCCTTGTTGCACCCTCACTGCTGGAGGATTTCTGTCAGTATGAAGTGGCTCAGCGTCCAATCCTATATACATCCACTTAGTAATGAACCAGTGGGGTAGCTCATGCAATGAACTCAGTACTGTAGTTGGTACTAAAGATTTTCAGAGTGAGACCATGACACATTGCTCAGCTCTCTGAACATACCATCCCCTGTCATCATCTTTCATCTACAAGACAACTGCTGAGTTAGGGGAATCTGTCCATAAATTGTCAGGATCCAGTATCTGAACAACTGCGTAATGGTTCTTCGTATAGCAAGAGAAGTGAGCCTGGGCATTTGGTTGGCTCTGTCAAGACTGTACCCTTCTGCTGGAAGGAAGTCTTATGTAGCCAGTCCTTCCTAGTCTGGTGAATCTGAGTAAAGCACTCCTGTGTTCCTTCTTGCAAAGGGTTCAGGTAGAGACACAAAAAAGGATGAAAGCAACAAAGAAACAAGCGTGGAGAGGGGGAGTCACTGGCAGGACACAAATGCAAGCTCTAGTCCTCTCTGCCGGCCTTGAGAAGAGCTCCTTGGAGGAGTGATGCAAGCAGGATTTGGCTTCCACGCTGTTATATTGGTTTTCTGATGGAATCTGGGGCCAGATCCTCAGCTCTTACAAATCAGAATTGTTTCTTTGAAAATATTACCTGCTTTATGCAGCTGAAAAGGCAGCTCCTCCACCACACCTTTATCTATGTTATTCTTGACCCATTGGTCACTGAGTTTTCTCAGCTTCAGAATGTCACTGATTGAATCTCTCTCTTTATTCTTAAATTACCTAATTGGTGGTTAAATTAGATATTTTTTTTGCATTGCTTCGTAGAAGTGGTTGTGTTTTGATGTCTAGGAAAGTGCAGTACAAAAGTAGCATTGATCTGGACCGATATTTGGTTTTAGGGTTTTTTTCATTCAGCCTGCGTAGGTACTATAGCATTTTCTTATTTCCACTCTCACCTATTGGCCATGATGAGAATTTTCCATGTATTTTTCAAATGCCTGAAGAATAACATAAAAGAACGACAGTATTAATTGGCTTTCTGGCTCATCCTTTTTAAAATTAACTCTGCTGAATTTAAAACGTGTAGATGTCAAAAGAGCTTTAAAAATTCTTCAGTGCAGTTGCTTGGGCTGTGAAAGCTGAGAGCAACTTGGGAAAAATAGCACTTAAAAGTCAGCACTGCTCACACCAGAGGTTATATTGAAATGGTGATTGTTATACCTTCTAACAACGTGTGGCTGGATTGGCTACATATTGTTTATAATTATGGGATTAGCCAAAGCAATTATGGCCAGCTAGGCATTACCATATACACAATGACCAGATTCTGATTCTACCCTGTTGATCAACATTAATTTTTCTCCCATGTGTGTCTGGAGGAACAGAAAGGAAATAGTGGTTTGGTTTGGTTTTTGTTTTCCATAAACTTAGAGCCTCATCCCAGAGACATCTGAGAAGCCACCCCCTCCATTTCATATAGGTCCTTACCTGGGCTAAACATTCGGTATCTGGATCTGGAACTGGTTTATCTAGGTGCACACCTTTCTGGCCCTCCAGAGTGGCTCATGCAACAGCATCCACAATATTTACGATCCAAAGAGTTTGATCATTACAGTCTTCAGATTTGTTTACCATGGAGAAAAAAAAGCTCTCTAAAAAAGAAGTGCCTGTTATTGCTACAGAGCTCTTCCACTTGGTTCAATGATACCCCTTGAGATGTATTTGGATTCCTTTCCTCTGCTGAAACAGCTGCTGTTACTGGTTTTTGCTTAGCCTGAAAATGTTTATGAAAGTGTCTTGGTATGTGAGTGCATGTTCCCGAATGATTGATTCTCGCATATTTGTAGGAGCACAAGTAGTGTCTATCGGAAAGTGATTTCATTAACCTCAACATCTGTGGGCCTGCCTGAAAGCTGAACTTCACGTGAGTACGTCACGTGATGACAACTTACACATTGGGTTCAGCTCCAATCTGATGTTCCAAATTCGATTAATATTTACAGTGTGAATACCTTTTCCCCTCCAGTTTAACAACAAAACCAGCTTCACATAAACTACTTGAAAGCTGAGTTAGTGGGGGATACAAGCTAGTATACGCACTTCAGGCTCCATGCAACACGTAGCTGTTTGGAAAAGTCCTTTCCTGAGCTGCCCTGAGCACAGACTTTAATCAGAGAAGCATTTGCCATAGAGTTGGTGCCACCACCAAAGAACTAATGAATCATCATGAATCAAACAAATTGTTGGGAGGTGGCATGATCAAGAAGGTGGGGCTTCACTTAGGAGTCGGGATGCCTGGGTTCTTTGCCCAGCTTTGCCACATGCTTGCTGTGTGACACAGCTCTTTTCCAGCTGCCTTTTCCCCTTGCACAACCCTTGTCTACTTTGAATGGAGGCAACTTCCCTGGTACATACTGACTCACTGCCCCCAAAAATACTTCTTTAAAAATGCCTTGGGTTTGATGAACGCTTACGGATGCCAAGGCAGGATTTTGATTCCTGAGAATGGCCTTGGCAGTGGAACCCTGTGATCCCACAGTGTCTGTGACTAATGCATTACTACAGACATCTTTTAATCCCTTTATGGAAAGAGTGTAGTACCTTTGACATGTGTTTGCTGGCCACAGTCAACTCTAAGCAAGGCCTGAAGGAAAACTTTTGCCTTCAGTGGCTGTCTACAAGACTAGTGGATTGCACAGTTGTTACTGTGGAGTCATTTAGTACTTGCATTACTGTGCACTAGTATCCCCACAGGTTTTTTTTTCCAGATGCTACTACAGAGTAGCAATGAGCTACTGCGTAGTAGCTTGTTGCTACTGTGCAGTAGCATCATGTCACGGTTAGTGCCTGCCAATGCTGCTGCATGGTAGCAACTGTGCAGTAGGTCATTGGTACTGTGCAATAGCCCCTTGTGTGGACGTGCCTAGTGACTCTTAAGAAAACTGACACACAAAAAAAAGAAAAGGAATTAAAAAATATACACATCGAGCTGGCAGGGCCACAGCTTTGGGTGCCACTGGTCTAACCTTTCCTGTCTGGGGCAGGAGGTCAGACCTGATGATCTGTTTAGGTCTCTTCTGACCCTAAGCACTATGAAACTATGAAACCTATTCTTAAAATTGCATAGAGAACCCTCTCATTCAACTACAGGGCCTGAAAACATCAAGAACACCCTAGCTTGTGGTAGGTGGTGAAGGAGGATGAAGCCTCTGTCTGTTGTTCTATTGACAATTCAAGAGTTAACTTCCCAGGTTTTAAGCCAGTAACTTTCACTGGCATTACACTGAATAAGGTAACTCACAGGAGACACTTGGAGACAGACACGTGTCTTAACACCAGATCCTTTCCTGGGCTGAGGTACCTGAGCATGGACAACAGGCATGTCAGATGGGAAATCACAGCTTAAAACACCCCAGGAGATGCAGGTGCCTATTTCTTCCCTTGCAAAAGAAGGTAACAGTGGCTCCTTTCTTTCACAGCAAAGCTACAGGTCGGGGGAATGCATCCATCTTTTAATATAATTAGCTTGGTCATGGGACTAGATGGGGATGATTTGGGCTTTGTGCTGTATCCCCAACTCCCAGGTCAGTGCACTAACCACCTGGCTGGGATGTTAAAGCTGTTACCAGTGCGTAGAGAAGAATTCAACCGAGACAGGAAGGAAGAGAAGGCAAAACACTGTGTAAATCATTGATTGAGCTGTAACCCCAGAGAGGATGAGCAGGTTCCGATCCCGGCTGGAAGGACTGTTGATGCATTTCATCTAATTCCTGTTTACCTTAAAATGTGTGATCCGATTTGTTTACCTAGGGAAAAAACTCTCTCTTAAGAAATAAGTCTTTATTATTGCTCACTCCTTTGTCTGTTTGGCTCTGTGGTACCCCTTGAGAGACATTTAGATTCCTCTTTCCTGCTAAAGCATCTGCCATTTCTGGCCACTGCTCAGTCTGAAACTGTGCACAGGAGTGTCCTTCTCAGTTTGTGTACCTACATGACTGGAAGTGGCCGCAAAACAGGGTTTCCAGTTTGCCGGAAATGTCAGGTGTTTAAAATCTGGTTTGGGGCTGAATCAGACCGAGCTGGAAAGAAAGAAAAAGCAAACAGAACGGGAAATGTCCCACGGAACAGAAATGCCAATACAACATGCTTTTAACCCCCGAACCTGGTGTTTCTCAAAGGCAGTGGTGTTCTTGGAAATTGTAGCTGGTCAGTGAAACTGATGCTCTTGTCAGTTTCATCGCTAATAGCAGGACCGACCCTGATCAGCGTCAGGTTCAGTGTCAGCTACTGACTCCGTAGCTTCTGGGCATACTGGGGCAGGGGAAGCACAGACTGGGACCCAAACTCAGGAGGTCCATCCTGGTTTTGCAGCAGGGAGCCTGAAAGCTAGCATTGAAATGAGAGGTGAAGTGGGCAGATGGGTAAGGGATAAGAGTGCCGTGGCCGTGGGAAGAAGCCCTGTTGCTTTATTGTTACTGATGCTTAGTGCAAGGTCTGTTATCCGGTGGAATAGGAGCGGAAGGTTGTGACCTTCTGGGGACTTTGACTGGGCCGTGCCAATGCTCTTGCTGGGACCAAAGCCAGAGGGTCCTGGCTAGAGGGTCTTGCCCTGTGCTCAGGGTCAGACTGATGCGAGTCAGAGAGAAGTAGTGTTAGAAGGCATCTCTGCAGGTTATCTAATCCAATGCCCTTCCTGAAGCAGGATCATCTGTATCCAAACTGTCTCATACAGCCATAATCTAAACTCTACATAAAACTGCCCTCAACCCTCAAAAACACAGGCCTAACACCCTGCCCTGCCACGGGGAAAGCAGAGGAACTGGGGCACCCAGTGTCCTGCTTCTATGAAATGCCGTATTTTGGATCAGGAAGGGGTTTTACCCCATGGTCAGATTGATACAGACAAGGGGCAGGTTGCCTTCTCCGGTAGCAGGGGGCATGGTACACTACTCGGGACCTCATGAGTGTATATTGACAACAGAAGCAGGACATTGGCTGCCTTGGCACAACATAGACCGAGCATCTGAACCTGCCCCAGGGAAAGCAGGGGACCAAGTTGAGGGTCATCTTATGTTGAGTGTAGATGAGGGGTTGTATGGGACAGTATGCACAAGGCTGATCCTGCCTCAGGCAGGGGGTTGGACTAGATGTGACCTCCGGATGCCCCTTCCAGCCCCACGTCTCTAGGATCCTATGAACCCTTTAAAAGCATCCTATGAATCCTTTACAAGCTATCACTGTCGGGCAGCTCTTCCCGGAGAGATCCCTATTCCAGTACCCCCAATCCCCAGCAACTGAGCGGTTGATTCAGCATGGAGCAAGACCAAAGATGGCTCTAAGCCGCCAGGAGAGGGCTGGTTTATCAGTAGGGATCCTGGTAAAAAAAAAGAATCCCCAATTTTAGGTTTTAAAAAAACAAACAACTCCAAAATCCACATTTTTCCATGATTAAAATGAAACACCACTATATCTATCTATCTGTCTATCTCTAGATGTGACCTCCGGATGCCCCTGCCCTGCCTACAGACATATAGATATAGGTATATCTATACCTAGAGAGATAGATCTATAGATATAGATGGAGAGATAGATAGGTTTATCTCTCTCTCTCTCTCTCTCTACCTATCTATTGATATAGATATAGATCTACCTAGATCTAGATAGAGAGAGAGAGATTAGTGGCGTTTCATTTTAACCACAGGAAAATGCGGATTTGGAGTTACTTTTTCTTAAACCGAAAATTGGGGATTTTATTAAATCAGAGAAAACCAGGATCCCTAGTTATCAGGGTCACAGAGCCCCCCCTCCCCCGTTGAGGCAGGAGCCCCGCTGGAACGCGCTGACTGCCGGGCTGTGATCTCACTCGCTCACGTCATCTGCAGAAAGGGGGGACCCCGTGACGTCATGCCGCAGGTTGCGGGGCGGGAAGGGCTGTCCCCGCGCTGGTTTGGACGGGGTGGCAGGGGATGCTCCCAGCCGGCCTGGGGGGTGGGGGTTGCAGGGCCGCCCCCCCTCCCGGGCCGGGCTGCCGGGGGCAGGGGCATTGCTGTCCCGTGGCCGCGGCTTCCCCGCCCCTTCCCCTGCCCGGCTCGTATTTAAGCGCCGCTCCCGACCCTGCCGCGGTCTCGCTTCCCCCCGGCCGGCCCCATGCAGCTCCCCGCGCCGCCGCTGCTCCTGGCCCTGGCCCTGGCCCTGGCGCTCAGCCTGGCGGGCGCCTTCAAGTCCCCCTACCAGCAGGTCCTGCAGCACAGCCGGCTCCGCGGCAGGCAGCACGGGTAAGGGGCTGCGGGAGCGGGGCAGCTACTTCGTGTCCGGCCGTAGGTTCACAGTTGTTCGGGGCTGGAAGGGGGCCAGGCCCCCTGCGCTTGCTGCGATCGGATTGTGCCCGCGTGTGTGTGATCTCGCAACAGACTGATTGTGTGTGTGTGACAAGTTTCCCCAGGTAGATGTGACACCTTTTATTAGACCAAATGAGTAGTCGGGGGGGAAAAAGTTCTTAGCAAGCTTTCACCCTTCATCAGGCATAGGGAGTCTTTGCTGGTTTGAGAGTTCAAGGAATGAGAGGAGCTAGAAGTGTGGCAGGATGTCAGTGGAAACGTATGTGTGTGGGTGTGATCTCGCTGCGTGGATTGCTTTTGAGGGCACGGTGCCACAGAAGTGTTGGTGGCTTTGGCACAGCCTAGAGTTGTGGCTAGCATGGCACAGAGGGCAGGCTAGCTTTGCACCTTCTAGACTAACCCAAGTAGTATCTCATTCACATCCGTCTCTCAGGATTAGTCCTGTGTGTATGACGTATAGGGTCCCACTGAAGTGTGGTTGCCTTTGGCACACCCTGGGATTCAGCTTTACAGGTAACAGAAGGCAGGCTATGTTTGCACCTTCTAGACTAACTCAGGTAGCATCTGATTCACATCCATCTCAGGATTGTTTGTGAGAGAGAGAGAGAGCTGGCAACACTATCAGGATTATTTGCATGTGTATCACATTTAAAGGCACGGTCCCATAGAAGCACGGGTGACTTTGGCACAGCCTAGGATAAGATGGAATAGAAGGTAGGCTAGATTTGCACCTTCTAGACTAACCTAAGCAGTATCTAATTCACATCTATCTCTTGGGAATAGTTGTGTGTGTATCACTTTTAAGGGCACAGTCCCAAGTGTGGTTGGGTTGCCATTGGCACAGTCTAGGATTACAGCTTGCAGGGAACCAGAGGCAGGCTAGACTTGCACCTTCTGGACTACCCCAAATAGCATCTAATTCATGTCCATCTATCAAGATTGTTCATGTGTGTGAATGTGAGAGAGATCTGGCAACACTCTCTCAGGATGATTCATGTATCACTTGTGGGGGCACGGTCTCATAGAAGCACAGGTGACTGGTATAGTCTAGGATTAGGGCTAGCATGGCACAGAAGGCAGGCTAGATTTGCACCTTCTAGACTAACCGAAGTAGCAGCTATTTCACATCCATTTCTCAGGACTGTGTGGGGGGGGTGGGG
>NW_017729000.1:10555141-10557839 GCF_001723915.1 Gavialis gangeticus | reverse complement strand
GCCACTTGTATGATCAAGGGACAGCAGGGTAGGTCCTATGAGGAAAGGTTGCAGGACCTGAACCTGTTCAGCCTTCAAAAGAGAAGGCTGAGGGGGGAGCTTTTGAAACTTGGAGGGGGTGGGATGAGCTTGTTGGCTATACCCTGCACTAAGGATGGGTGCAGCAATTTCAGCATCTCCATAGTGATGTTTAATTGAAGCATGCTTGGGGTCAGCCACAGTCCTTTCATTCAAGGATGATCTCTACCACAGCTCATTGGTGGGTGTTGAGGCCATTGAAGAGTCCAGTTCTCAAGCCACAGGTCTGTCCTTAGAAGTTGCAGGTCTTTCCTCAGGGGAGAGTAGGCTGCAGGGCATCCCACTGTGGGGATTGCCTGTTGTCCCACATGGGAAAAGTGTGATCTTCCTTAGACTCAGTATATCTCCTGTTTCTTTAAAAGAAGAAACAACTTTTTGGAAAATGTCGCCCAAGCTGAAATTTTCAGTCCCTGAAGTTTTTAATGCTACCTGGTCCCATTCAGACCTCAGCTATTTTAGACCAGACTCTTTCTTTGGGTTAAAAACCACTTGAGTTCTTCAGACAAAAGGCACTTGGCTGGAAAGCACAGGGGATGTGTACACGTGCGTTAATGCGCCTTTTCTAATGTGCGTGAAATTTAGTACTTCCAATGTGAGGTACTAAATTAACGTGCATTAGGCTATGCTAATGTGCAGTAGCACATCTGCACACTTTTTAAATGGACACTTAATGCATAGTAGACTATTTTACTGTGCATTAGTGTAATGGCACAGTTTTCTACACTTTAACCACAGTAAAATAGTCTACAGCACATAAAAGTGCATGTGTAAATGTCCCCACAGTGTTGTTATGTTTGCTGTCATATTGGACCAATGCCCGCAGTACTTTCTATATTTAAACAATGTACAGCTCAAAGTTAAAGAGGTAAGAGTGTGACACAAAGTGATCGTAGTGATCTTGTGTGTTTAATTTTTTCCATAACACTTGGGTAGTGCAGAAGTCACTTTGGACCACTTTGTACTTTGTATCTCCATGCATCCCATTAAGAGAATGCATATTTAGACTGCAAGCAGAGATCTTGGCTGCTACATTTTTTTTTCTTTTTTGTGAAATCCCTGGGACAGATTTGGTAGTAGGGTGTTAGCTTCCTGGAGTAGGCACTTGGTCTCTTTCTGTTTGCTTCCTACTGAGTAGCAACTGTGTTCTCAACACCTCTCTTCATAACAACCAGATCTTGACAAAATGCAAGGAAGGGCAGATCGCAGCAGTATATTTTATGAGATTTTTTTCATGATTTTTTTATTAGTCTTACATTTGGTTGCTTTGCAGACTTGAGTTGATTCAAAGGTTGCTGCTTCTGGTTTCACTTCCTTTTTACAGGCTACAAAATACCAGAAATTATTTGCATAGGATTATTTTTTTCCTCAGGATTTTTTTTTTCCTTTGTCAACTATATGGCATTATACATAAACCTTGTCAATAGATCTTCATAGAATCATAGAAGTAGGATCGGAAGGGACCTTGTAGATTTTCAAGTCCAACCCCCGCCTTTGCAGGAGAAAAACTGGGCTCAAATGACTCCAGCCAGGTAGGCATCAAGCCTCCTCTTAAAGACCCCCAATTCAATCTTCATTGAACTGGACAAAAATTGGACAGAAGTAATACCTTTCTTTAAGGCTAAACCTTCCAAGGTGAAGACTATTCAAAAACCACATGGTTATAGGCTGCTAACAAGTTACTGATCCTATTTGCTCCATTGTAGAGACATTATTAGGTACAACAGTCAGTTCTCACAGTTGCAATGGTGACTCGCACTTCTTTTGAGATCTCACAAGGAACAAAAAAGTGGTGAGTTGGGTGTTGAGATGCTGATCGAAAGGTAGGTGTGGCTCAAAGTGGGTATAGCTAGAGCCAGGACCATGAAAGAATAAAGGATAAAGGAGTGTAAGATTGGAATTTGTAAAAGGGCATCTTTAATTTGACTGTCTCAGCAAGTACAGATCCTTGGTAGGCAAATTCTAGACTACTGTCTATCTAAAAGGTGTCTTGATTGTCAAAGTCTTACTGTAAATGATATAAATCTGATGTTCTTGATCTACTTAAGCCTTGAAACCAAACAATACCCAAATTCTCCTACTAACTTCAATACAGAAGTGAGCACCTTGCACTTGGGAAGTAGCCACAGCCCAGTCTGCTTTAAATGAATGTATTTCTCTGGTGTTCCTTCATCTCGAAAGAGAGAAGAATGTTGTTGCCAGTTCAATCAACAGAAATAGAAGCACCTGCAAATGTTTTCCTAGGTGAATGGGCATTTGAGATCTTGGTGGCAAAAAACCAGCATGGGAGCATTCAGAGATGGACAGATACTCCATGAATTGTATTATGCTGTCCAGATTTGGCCTGCTAGTCCATTTCTGGTGGAGGGATCTAGAAAAAAACACTCAGTTTGCTCAGTAAGCTACATTTTTGGATGTCTGCTTATACAAGTATCCAACAGCAGAAACAGTGGGAAAACAACCACAGGGTTCTTGGACATAAGCTACATTGATTATGGTCTGTAGAGAGCTCAGAAGGAATCCCACGATCCAATGATATGCAACCAGATGTTGCTGCGTGTTGCTCCATGACTACCTCTGCTGAAATCTATAGGATTATGGGTGGCAGAATCTTGCTCTGTAG
>NW_017729000.1:10522912-10550141 GCF_001723915.1 Gavialis gangeticus | reverse complement strand
TGAAAAGACACTGGAGCAACTAGAAGCAGCAAGATGGTGGCTCAATATGAGAGAAGATATAAAACACTTTTTCTATAACTGCTTACACTGCGTGGCAAACAACCCAGATGTGTAGGTTATAAAAGGACCATTGGTGCACCAACCTATTCAAGAACTTTCGCATCAAATACAAATTGATTATATAGAACTTTCCCACAGTAAAAAAAGGATTTAAATATTGCCTTGCTCTGTAGAAAAAAGCCATGTCTTTTATATATTATTAAAAAAAAGCAAAAAGGGGAACCATTTGCAGATCTCTTAGGGGGGCTGCAGTTAATGAAATGCAGAAAGCCTATTAACACACCAACCACAACCCTGTAGAAATACTGGCTCCAAGAAGGTTTGAGTAACTGCTGGACACTTTCAGTGATAAGCTGTGACTTGGTCTGATTTAAGGCAAGTCAGCAGAATCTGATGTTAAAAAATCTGCTATTTAAAGCTGCTTCTACTGTTTTTAAGTTTTCAAGAAAGCCAGTACCTGCTTCGGGGATCTCACTGCTAAGGAATGACAGCCAAGTAGTTGGGACTAGAGAGGAACAGCAGTAGGCAGTTTTTATACAAGTTAGCTTAGTTCAGTGGAAACAGAACTGAGGACTTAACAAGGACAGGGAAGAGGGTTAATAAATTCATTTTAATCTAAAAGAGGCAAAGCACCAGAACACTACTGGGAGCATTTACTGTAGCCGTGTCATGGGAATCACTGATAATACAGACTATTGGGAATTTTCCTGTACTGAGAATTGTGCGGGATCCACGTATGGCATTATGCTTATAAATGCAACACTGATGTGGGAGCATATAGCTTCAGTACTTCAACCAAACAGAAGGGGTTGGGGGATGGAGTTTGTGGTTAATAAGTAAAATACTTTTCAAGATGCAAAAGGATTTCTCCTCTCCCTAACTAGCAAAAGATTGTTTCAAAAGTACTCGAAAGACCAGATAAAACTAGCTCTGTAGTAACCAGACTTGTCAAGGATGAGTACTGGAAGTTTGTCCACTGCTATTGAGACAGACACCGAAATCCAGGAGGTAGCTGGAGTGTCCTTATAAGAGTAGTCCAGGGAGACTGAGTCACAAAGGGCAGTGATATAGACTATTTGGGACCAGATCTCCACCGATGTCAGCCGGCGTGGAAATCAGTAAAGCTCCCCCAGTTTATACCAGCTGAAGTTTTGGCCTTTGACTTAATCGTTTAGAAAGTAGATCTTACTTTCTCCCTGCGTACCTGGCATTCTGTGGGTAAAATGAAGCAAAAGCTTCCAGGCAAAAATGCACTGCTTTTATTGGAAGTGGCAGCAATGCTGGAACTTATGAGCACAATTTGACAAGGAGCAACTTTTGTTGACTTTAGTGGGAGTTGAGGGTGCCCAGCACCCAGCAGGATGGGACAGTGTCTCTACAGCACAGTGCTGCAGCAAAGTCAACAAAGGGCTTCTTGAAGACAAGCCAGGCTCCAGCTGAAACCAGCAGTGCATTTAGCAAATGTATAGCAGAACCTCACATTAATTCACACTAATGAGGTAGAGACCAGTGATTTGGGGAGAACTGAATTTTGTGCAATGAGGAGAAAGCAAACAGACCTACAGGTGTGGGGGAGAGGAATCCCCACTGCATGCCCCAGACTTCTTGGTTAATAAACAGGCTGAGTGTCATTTATCATAAAACTTCAGAGCACATTTGCAATGGGCTGTAGACTCTTTTGTCCATGGAAATCTAATGTGAGGCCACTATAATATTTTAGGCATCTTCCCCACCCCTGGGGCTTTGGCTTGGTGAGGAAGAGCAGTCTTGTGGGGTTCTGAGCCCTTCTTGATAGAAGGTGTTGTGCCTTAGCATGTGCTTCCATGCACTGCTGTCCAGGACAAGGTCCATGGCTGCACGTTACCCTGACTGCTGTTGGATCTGACCACCCCTGACTCCTCCACCTTCTAATGTGCCTCTCTGGGGCAGGAGTCGGGGACAGTAGTCAGATGCCTGACCCAGGCAGTCTCAATTCTGTAAGTAATACACTGCATTTCCAGCTTTGCCCATGTCTGCCACCTCCTCCTGGAATCAATATATTTTAGTGCACAGGCCCAAGGGATTGGGACTCGTACAGTCAGCAGAGCCTCTTCAGAATGGGCTGGGCACTCTGGCTATTATCCATTGGCTGTGGGATCAGGGTTGTGCATAAGGACTTTGCTGGATCAGGGTTGGCACGCTCAATACCATTCAGGATCATGATTGATGGCTGCTGTCCACTTCCACCTGGTAAACTATGCTATGAAAATGTTATTGTGTTGTAACAGAGGCTCATTTTAACCATCCGTAATTCAATCAGTAATACAGGTCTAATGCCATGAATGGAATGGGTCTAATCTAATCTTCAGATAAAAGAACGTTTGTTTTAAACCAACTCAATCCACATTAGTTCAAAGACTAGTAAATACTGTTCTCTCTTTTTAGTATTAAAATGAAGCCAAATAGTCATCTTGATTACATTTATTTTAAAATATTCATCCTATTATGCACTCTATTGAGTTTTAATCTACATCCATAATGGGAATACGGATGCCGCTGTAATTTTAACTTAATTTTTTTTAATTGCTGGGGATGGGAGGTGGAGAAAGGTCAAGACTTGCACTCAGGAAAGATGGAAAAAATCCTGGCCTCATGAAGAGAGAGCTCTTTCAGGGAATAGCATCATTTATAATAGTCATTATATATTCTGATCTCTTAGAAATTTAAGTTGCGGCTATAACAAGATTCCTTCTCTGTAAACACAGTACTGCTTTTCAGACTCTTTTCAGTTCAGGCATCGCTTAATATTCTATATATGAGTGAGTAAGAAGCTTACAATATTTCATTCTATCTGTCTTTATCTACAGCCCCAATGTGTGCGCTGTGCAGAAGCTTATTGGAACAAACAGGAAATACTTCACAAACTGCAAACAGTGGTACCAGAGGAAAATCTGTGGCAAATCAACGTAAGTACTTGAGAGGCATCCAGAAATCTCAGTAAAAAGGTGGTATTATGGGTCCATGGATTGTATAGTGTTCTTTTGAGAGAGAAGCAGCCGTTTTTAAACACATTGGCCATCACGGTTTCCAGCATATGGCCTCTTGCTGTATATACCTTTAAGATCTGTTTCATTACAAACTCTGTTAGCCGCATTCTGATGGCTTTTTGAACAATTTAGTTTTAGGGAAAGGGCATTTATACCTATCAGATGTATTGATACCTTTTTAATTGGGCTGCCTTTCTGGGCACAGACTAATTTATCACGAGATGAGCGGCCGAGCCATAGATCAGTAACCTTTGTAGTGAGGACTTAAGCGATGCCCTTCTGCACTTAAATTCATTTGCCCCTTGATGAACAAACATGAAGGTGCTTCTCTCTCTCATGCCTGAAGAATTGATTTATTATGTATTTGCTTCTGAATTAATATTTGCTCCTTGGTGGTTGTTTTTTTTCCTAGCTGTAAAATGAGGGTCCATCCTGAATCACTTGGAGTTGTTAAGGATGGAAAGCCAAAGAGGAATGAGTCATTAAAGAATTGAGATTTTTTTTTATCCTTACCGAGCTCTCAGTGCTGTAATGAAGTATGGATCAGATGTTTCCTAGTAACTAACTTTGCCTTTTCCTCCCCCCAACTGTTTTTCTATAAAGAAGCAGTGCAGAGCTGGTGGATATTAGAGGCACTTCCTTGTGGTTTTGTGGAAGGGGAAATTAGCACAGGGAGCAGGGGAGGGGGAAAATGTCAGTTTTAAGCCAAAGTTTTCAGATGACTCCTCCAGGAAAATTCATTAGGCTTTCAGATCCAACCTACACCCAAACCTGCAAACAATAATATGTAAGTAGCTATTGCACAAAATGGTGTGGGTAGCCAGCTTCCGCACATTCTTCTGAAAAGTGCAGTCTGCACACGAGTTATAACGTGTGACCCAGCTGGCTGGCAGACTTGATGAAGTCTGTCTGTCTTTCAAGAGACATCGCCTTTGTGAGGTCATGCAACCTCTCTGAATGTCATAATGGGGCCTGAGCTGCACCTCTCAAAAGCGTGTGAAGCTGTGCCCATCGCAATTTTATTGGAGCTAGTTCTCTGTTTTCCCATGCCAAGACTGAATCAAGATTTCCATGCAAATTTGACATAAATGAAAGCATTAGCAATTTCATTTTGATTGAGATCATGTGTAGAAAAATCATTTCTTCAATGGAACTGACATCAGAAGATCATCCAGATGTTTTTCAGGACATTTGGGAAAGTATTTAACAAGCTTTATCCAGTCCGGCATTGAATCAGGCCTATTACAATAATCTTTCTCTTGAGCTGAGATGAAATGAACTCTGTTTCCTGGCTAAGCAGCAAACTGAGAAGTCTTTCACTGTTTTTACCTGAAGGGACTATCTGGATTTTAAGTTGGCTGCTAAAGAAAACACTCAAGTGGCTCAACTGCATGTGTAGAGCTTCATGTTTAGTCCCCTGTGTTTCTTGTTTGTATAATGAAGAGGTAGGAAAAACAGAAACCACCACTCTTTATGGTTTCTGGTCTTTCAGCGCATTACCTCTAAATGAATGCATTCCCTAGTCTTCTACATGAAGTTAAAACTGCAGAAGTATTGTATGATGTTATTGAGCATATACAGTAATAATGCAAGGTTGTCCTAAGCAAAAATGTTGACTACGAGAAAATGCTAAAATACAAAATCTACCTGCCACCTCAAATCAGGGAGAATGAGCGGGGATTCATAATGTTGCAGCATCTCACAAGGGCATGAGGGCTTTTGTGAAACAAACTCTAGCTAGATTGGTACCTGGCAGCCTGTTCCAGAGCCTTGAGTTAGGAGCCTGCACTGCACATACAGTGCCCGGGGAGACTTGGGCATCTTTCACCCCTGATCCATTTTGCCCCAGTGGAATGGAGCCGAAGTGCAGGAGAGATGTTCCTCCATATGTTGGAGTGGTCTAAAAACCTGTTTCTGAGAAGCTGTCCCAGGACAGCTATCTATTAAAGATACTGCAGCCTGGGGCTAGGTCACTTTTTTCCAGCTAAGGTGTGTGGGGACCATGAGTTCCTCCCCAGGCCAGCCCTGTATCCCTCTCCTCCTTCCTGCCACACACACTGGACCACCTCTTGTCAAGGTGCCTGGGGATGTGTGGGTTGGTGGATTTCTATGGGGATACACTAGTGAAGACAAAATTTATCTGTCTGTAAAAACCAAACCCCACTTCTACTTAATTCCCCTTCTCATTTTTCTGCATAATAAATATCATGTTCTCAGTGAAAAGTGCCTGGAAAACATACTGGATTATGTCTGTAGGATGCATATACCTGGGATATGGACCTCCCTCTCTAGACAAGTTGATTTAGTCATTTGAAGGTTGAAATAAGGTCACTTTAATCATCATCTCATGTATTGATATGTCTGGGGGAGGCCATGCAAGTTATGGAGTTAAGATCCTCTCTGATTTAGAGAGGGATTTTCCCTGCATGGGAAAGTGGATGAGCTGCTACAGCCCCAGAGGAATACTGACTTCCACTCAGTGTGGTTTAAGCAGGTTTACTTGGTTCCTTGTTGAATGCAGTTGTAAATGACCTGAGTTAGCCACCCCTTGCTCACTCAGTGACTCATCCCATTGATATCAGTAGCCCATGTTAACGGGTTGTAGTGTGCTACATCTAAGTGGCAATATCCATCCCCAAAGGATCACCCCTGCAAATCCATGTAGATGCATGATTGTTTGTGCATCACTTCTTTGTAGAAATGACATTTTCTTTACACCAGTGGTATAGCAGCCGGCTGCTTATGATGGTGAGCATCATGTCAGGCAGGCTTGTATCCTGAATGTCCAGCATCTTGGACCATTCCTGCAGAAAGCTTTAGGGCAATATGCTAGATCTGATGAGTGATGATAGAAACTTCAACACATGCATCAAAATGTGACTCTAGCCCTCTTATCTGTGGTTTTTGGTGTTCTGACCCATCCAAAAGAATTGGATTACATTATTTGGAAGAAATTAGATGAAGGGTTTATGTGCATGCCATCACTGCGTTGTTTGATGATGAAGAAGTAGAATTAGATGGTTGGCAAAAAGTTTGACTTCACTTTGATTTAATGAGCATTAAAACAAGTTCTTTGTTTTGGTAATTAACTACTTTTCCACTGTTGGTTATATAGTCTTTCCAAGGGCAAAAGGGTATTTATTTAATATATTCCCATACCTCTGTGTTTATATTTCCATGAATCCCACGCAAACTATCCTCATGAAAGTGCTTTTTTAAAATGATAAATATAATTCAACTCCAGATTTTTATCTTAAGGACAAAGAGATAACTTGGCTAACTTTGCATTTAAGCCTTTGAAATAATTGCTAGTGGCATTATATTTGTCCTTTAACACTTTCCTGTCTTCCTGAGCTAAATTAACATTCTCTTTTTGTCTGATGTGCTTTTCTTAGTTCAGAAAAAAAACCCCAAGTCTCTGGCATTCCCTTTATAAAACAAACCAGATGGGTTTTATTACAGGAAATTATTACAAATAGATCTTTATTCAGTAATGTATGCTTACACTTATTTTTATTACCTTGAAAAATGCACTTAAAATTAAATTTTAGGAACATAGTGGCAGAACAATGACTTGGAGGGAGTGGGGGTCGAGGAGGAATAGGGTAGCTCACTGTGCATGGTATGGGCTATTTTACGGAACAAGGCATTTTGAAACCCAAATCTGACTTAATAACTATAAAGATTTTACTTGAAATCACTCAACGAGGAGGTCAGGAAATCGTGGTGAGAAACCATTGCACAGTGCATGACAAATGCTCTTTGTATGAGGGCATTCTGACAGGCTTGCTTACTTAACTTGCATAGTTGGCATCCACCTTGCAGAGATGCAATGATCTGTAACCAACATCATAGACAGAGACTGTATTTGGCGGATTCGAGGGTTTTCAAGTAGAATACCAAGTAGAGTACCACTAGCCTGCTCAGTAAGTTAGGAGTGGATTTAACGTTGCAAACTGTATGCCATTGGCCATATAAGAACAAAACTTGGCTAAATGCTTACAGTCTTTGCAGTCTCATGTGGGTTCATGGGGCAGTATGTATATTCTGGGTAAATTCTGCCTCCAGCTTGAATGAGCTTGCAAAATATAAAAGCAATAGATGATTTTTGGTGAGGTTTTGAACAAACAGAAGGCACCAAATACAGGACCGTGTTCTGCCCTCTGTTACATCCATGCAATTTGATCTACTTTGACAGTACAGCTACCAATAACCAGTGCATAAATTAGCCCCATGCATATTTTTTCCCCACTCTTGGCCAGTGTCTCCCTGTCTCTTTATTGTATATTATGATATCCAACTCTCCTGAAAGACCTCACATAGTCTCTTTCCCAGTGGTATGGTAAATGTTATGTTCTGCTCAGAGGATAGCCACCTCAAAAGGAGAGACATGATGTAGATCCCATTAGATATGTGGTCCTGCAGAGGATACTGGCTCACAACCAGAGAATGTGGCTGCCTTAATTAAATTACCATGTCCTAGCCAGGAGATCTCTCAGGCGTTTGAAAACACAGCTGAATCAAGGTGGAAGCCAGTTACCTCATCACACTGAGCTGCGGAGAGGTTTTGGGAAGCTCTTGCCATCTCCCAAAAGCCCTCAGTAATGTGGTGTGCTGGCTGGGTGAGACTTTTGTGAACCATGAGGGAGAGCCTGGGGTTGTTTTCAGGTCTACCAATAAAAGATCAGAGATTATTGGGCCAAATTCACCCTGAGGGTAATTTCACTGGGACTGTTGGAGTTACGCTGGCAGTGGGCTTATTTATTGCCTTTTAAAATATGCTTACATGGCAAGCTCTATGCATACGTTTAGAATAAAGACTTCTTAACAACCAGAGTGAGTTCATTCCCTCGTCTGAATGACTCTACAGCCTCTAGGCTCTCTCTGCTCCTTGTCTTGAAGGGAAAAGCATGAGGAAGCTGCTGATCCTTGCTGCATCCTCTGACCAACATCTCCCAGCCAAGACCTTCTATCCAATACAACCCTCCATGCCAGCCTGCTGCACCTGGAGATGTAAATCCAGGGCCTGTTTAGTGAGGCCCACCAGCTAATTTCACTTGTTCACTGGGGACTTACCCACATGCCTCCCAGGTGGCCACTATTTTACCCATCACCATTTCATACATCAGAATCATCCTCCTGAAGCCAACAGAAAGCTAGTTGAAGGCTCTGGAAACAAGGTGCCTTTTCACACCACTGAACAATTGGGCAGATCCCTCCTGTATTGACTTAAGCATCCAAGTGGCATGTGCTAAAATGAATTAGTGATCCATCAGAGAGGTCACCATGGCACTGATGAGCACCCTGGGAGATCTGAGACTGATGCATACATGGCTACAGCCAGTTCCGTACCGGTGAGATATATCCAGCTTTTTCTTTTGCCAGCTGATACAGAGCTGTGGCAAAGAGGATGTAGCTCTTGGCTACCAGCACAAAGCCCCCAGCAGGCTTTCAATTGCCGTGGGCTTTCTGCAGTCTTGTAAACCCTGGAGTGAGTTAAAACCCCGTTCTGCAAGCTGTGTACACTCACTTCCTGATCCGTTAGTCACAGCTCATTAATCTCCGATCAATCCATAAATAAGCCTTTTAAAGGCAACGTCAGAACTCAAGAACTATTTATGCTGAACTATGGACTGATTTCTCTTTAATCAGTGCCTCGTCTTTGATTACACTTCTGGATCAAGGAGCAGTCTTTAGACTGGATTTAATTTCTTTGGTGGAAAAAAAAAAGGAGAAATTGGGGGTGGGGGCAGGGGATTGTATGTTTCTAATGAACATGAGAAAATAAGGTAGCTAAGAAAAGTGGAACAGCAGGGTGTTAAGATCTCCAGTAGTCAAAAGAAGGGATTGCTTTAGGCAAACTCTTTCCCACATGGAATATATAATGTCTAGACAATCAGTCTGGGTTTGCTTTGTAATTCTGTTAGGAAGCCATGACATACAATTTATTTGCTTCTGTCACAGAAGCACAGGTATTTGTTTCACTCACTGACTCTTAATTACCCTGAAGAATTCTGTTTAAACCCAAGGCATTCCCACTGCTTGTGAACTGCTCAAATGCTGACAAATACCCAAAGGCTCTGGGTTTTTCCTTCTTTTAAACTAAGCCCAGTAAAACACAGCTCTTGGGGTCTCCAATCCCCTTCTTTTCAAACAAAGTTTAAAAAAAAAAGAGAAGAAGAAGAGAGCATGCAGTTTTAGAGGACTTTCTGGTTTTATTCATGGTTTTGACACCAAGCTCAAACTGTTTTGCCCCTTTTTTAGTAGTTGTAAAGGTAGTGGTAAAGCAAACCTCAGTGCAAAAAAAAGCAATAACTTCTGTTTTGGTTTTTTCCCTATGGGAACCAATCTGAAAACAAAGCGTCTGCCTTTTATTGACTTCTTAAATTGTAATTTATGTTACATGAACTGGGTCCATTCCTCAGTTGATGAAAATTTCCATAAATTAGTGGAACTACCGGGATTGAGACTGGGTCGGGGTCTATCACACTGTCTTTTTACAGTGGAGCAGGGTAGTTGAATTGAATTGATCATTAGTGGATCAATGGATAGATGCAACAGTTCTATTGGTATGGAATTATGCAGTTAGAAGATATTTTGATAAACTGCTCCTATAATATTGTAAGTGGGGTGGAAAAGTAAGTCTAAACCTATATCAGTCAGGGTCCTAGTGTGGTATTAGCAGGCAAATATAAGTTAATTCAGAACAGCTCTGTTTATTTCAAAGGAGCAAGTGCCTTTCCCTTTCAAAATGGTTTAGAGTTCTGTCTATCAGCAGCCTGGAAGTATATAATGTACCAGTGGCTTAGTACTTCTTCCAAGGGTATGTCTGTGCAGAAGTTTATGAAGGCCATGACCAAATGAACTTTAAATTAGCTAAATCCAACCAGAAAATACTCCAGCATTTAGCCCATCCTGAGTTCCTTGCTACTGCAGCTACACTGCCAACACCACTTGAGCTAGGCTGGGTAAGACTACACAAACTGCATTTGGTCCTGTGTACACCCTGAACACTGCACTAAATAGTATGGGCGTTTCATTTGCAAGCAGCAGTTATTTATGTGGTAGGTTTGCCACTTCCAAAGATTATTTTGGTCTGTTAGTGCAATGTGTATAAGATGTTAGAGATGCTGCTTCTCACCTACTATAAAAAATATGGTTGGCAAACTAATCAGCTGTGCTAGTTAATGAGTCCCAAAGCTTGATGGGAAAAGTCTGGTTCAGTTTGTGATACAGAGACAAGCTGAGAGTTTTTCCCAACAAGAGCTGGGCTGGCAGTGATCAAATGAAAGAAAACATTATGCTGCTTTGTTAAGCTTAACACTGGGGATTGACCAGGAGTTATCCAAACAGCGATTAAATGTGGTATACAAACCCAGGAGATCCAAAATAGCTTTCATGGTGTGCTAAAGCAAGCTGGCACTTGCAGCTTTATTTCTTTCCAACCAATACAAGGGACTATGAGCAAATGTTATCTGAGAAATAGTAGTGTGACCCAAAGCCACACCAAGTAATTACGACCTACACAATTCAATAAAAGGAGCTTTTTCAAGAATGTTGCATAATAACAAATAGTGTGAATCAACTCATGGTCTTTCTGCACAGCCTGTAGAATTTGGCTTTTGGTATTGTGGAAGGGAAATGCAGTCTGAATATATAGATGCCCCCACTTCCCACAGCATGGAAGGCATCTCTGATGTGGCATTCAGTGGTTCAGACTGCACTGGGTTGTGCTCACTTTTGAAGTAGGATATCATGTGGGCTGCACAGCAATAGGCTTTCAGGGGTTGACATGAGTAAGGAGTGAAGCAGGGTTGTTTTGATGATATTTTTAATTGGATCAACGGTATAGTTGGGAGAAATGTTAGAAAAGCTTTTGGGCACCAGGTGCCCTTTTCTTAGGTCACTCTGTGGAGGAAGCAAAGTGAATCGATCAGCTCTAGAGGTGAAAATATATGGATGTTTAATCTGTGTTCTTTAGAGGGCATTGACTTTCATTCTCAGGAAAAGAAACAAATGCACAATTAACCAGCATGGCCCTGCAGGATGGGAAGCATTCTTCTGACTCAGCAGAAGATCAGCCAACACCTGCATACTTGTTATACCATCCTGGTTTCCCTTTGTACTCCCATTATTGTGGCCCAGCAGGTGACTGAAACTGATGAGAGTTCTCCACAAAAGAAGGAATGTTGTCAATTTCAGTGTCCTCTGAGGTTGAGGGTGGGAGACCAGATGGATTTGTACAGTGTGAATGTGTATGCCTGCAACATGTGGACACACACATCTGGGATGCAAACTAAGCACAATTCAGCTTTCAGCCTGGGACAAGCCAAACCCACATCTATTCAACTGAAACATAATTGCTCGGTTCCAACGGGACAAACTGCTGACCTGTTCTACTGCGGGCACTGGCTGACATGCCAAAGGTCAGCAATGGAAACTAGTCTCCCACTTCTGTTCCTGGGTGTACCAATTAGCAACTTTGCTAAAATACTGCACTAGGGGAAAGGTAGACAAGGTTCTTTGTGTAAATCTGATATCTTTTATTAGACCAACTCAAACAGTTGGAAAAATTCTTCTTTGCAAGCTTTCGTGTATAAATACCCTACCACTAGGGGAAAGACCGTCTCAGGCTGCTTGCACAAGGATTAGGTGCTATGGATGCTCCAGTATATTTTCCATGTTGCTTTCCTCTCTCCAGGAAAAACTGGCAGTCAGATGTGGCCAGTAGTTAAAATCTGGGTGCCTCAGACTTTTAATTCCTGAAAAAATGACCCATCTTGGCCATTGCATTTGAGTCCCATGTTGGTTCTGGACATACAATTATAAAAAATAAAATAAATGTTTTACTTTTGCTAGAATTGTGAGTCAGTCACTTTCCAAGCCTATATGCTGGCGCTTGAAATTTGATTTCAGTCTTTTGTTTGGATTTGAATATGCTCTCAAAGGGAACCTGATTTTTGGTATTTTATTTTCTTTTTACAATGCAAAGGGATTGAGACAACTGGAACTTTCAAGGAGATAAAATATAGCTAGTTGTTTTAATTCTAAGCTCACTTATTAGTTTTATAACTCAGTACATATAAGCTGTTGAAAATATAGAAAAAGACATGTAGAGTGAAAAACTCATTGTCCAATCTTCGGTGTCTGTTTTCTATTGCAGAGTGATCAGTTATGAGTGCTGCCCTGGATATGAAAAAGTTCCTGGAGAAAAAGGCTGTCCAGCTGGTAAAATATGTTTTATATTTATTTAGGCATTTAAATTCTACAGCTATCCAGAGCAGATAATTGCTCTGATTCGTGGGAATTGTGGGTGATACTGTATACTCAATTGTGTGAAGAAAAAAGACTTATCCAGTAGAAAACTAAATGATATCATCTCAAATGAGCTTCGACACCTGCAGAGTTTTGACAGAAATGTTCTTTTCACTTAAAAATATATTGAAGGTAATTAATCTAAGTTAAGCCTGGTATAGATATTAGGAGCAGGTTGAGTAGCACTACTGGAAATCTGATACAAAACTGTCTGTCGTAACACACCGATCTTCTGGCTCGTTCTCATTTTTCATTATGGCAAGCCATAAGTCTTAGAAAAGTACATCTGCTTGAAAAAGACAGCTCAGTGACTACAAAGAAAAGAAGGGGAAAATCCATCGCATTACAGCAAAAAAGAAATGTTCTGTTTCTTCCAAATTTGATGTCCCTATCTGAGCCTTTTCCTCCTGAGGAAGTTGTTGACATCTCCACTGGTGCAAGCTCCATTGCGATTAAGGGTGTGGTGCTACTTTACACCAGTGAAGAATCTGTCAATATGTAATTTGGCATGACCTGAATGCAAACAAGAGCTAGCTCTGGATAAGGGCAGGCCTAGGTATTCATCTGTAGTCCCTGTTGGAGCCATGCTCATCTAGGTGGATGTTCCAGTTGCTCAAAGTCTTGCAACCTGTTTGCTATTGGGGTGCCATCAGCTGTGCCCTGAAAATGGGCAGCCATTGCCCTAAGTGGATAGCATTTACAGGGTGTTGGAGGGTGTGTGGATTCAGTATATTCCAATGGCAGCCTCTATCTGGATGGCTGTCTTGGAGTGAGGAGACTGGAGCTTCCCCTCATCTAGTGCAACCCCAAGGAAAGGCTACACTAGGAGCAGGGAGGTGTTCCCTGCACACGGAGAGCTAGATCATGCCTAGTTTATGTCTCTTGAACTAATTAACTGAAATTCATCTGCTCTGCTGAAAGGCATGTCAACAGTACTGCAGCAAGTTGGCCGTGTTAACTGGAAGTGCCACAGGTGGCTTCTGGTTCCAGACATCTATGGAGCATCCTGGATTTTGTTACCTAAAAGTCAGTTGCATTCCATGGGCAGGAAGTCCCTTCCTCTCCTACCCCCAACCACAAGCCCCAGTCCTGGCCTTTGTCATTCCGGGTTTGTTTTCAGACACCAAGGCTGAGTTTGGGGTTCTGTGGCACTTTCCACCATTAATAGAGAAGCAGGTTACTTATAACAACGGATATGGGGATTGCAGCCTAAAAATAATCTGGACCCTGTGTTGCTAATTGTAAACTTCTAGGAAAGAAATGTGAAAACCCAGTGTCAAATGAAAAATCAAGTGAAACCTATAAAAATATCTTTGTTCAGTTCTGGCATTTCTTTCCTTAATTATCTGGGGCTAGATTCTGATTTTTGTATGAAGCCAAAGTAAGTCCATTTCAATCCATGGTGATGCTGTTGGCTCTGGATATATGGTGTAGTTACTGAGATTAAAATCTGCCCCTGTTTTAAGTCAGCAGTGTGATAAATTGCTGTTCTAATTCTAACAAATATATGGCTGAGTTCACTGGCATGTTTCATTTCCAGACATTTACATTTTTTTGCCAGCAGCTCTGTTTTAATTCACTCCTGTGCAGTATAGTATGAATCACTGTGCTAGAAATAAAATATTTTCTTCTTTCAGCTTTACCACTTTCAAACATCTATGAAACTCTGGGGCTTGTGGGATCCTCTACCACACAGCTGTATTCTGACCGCTCGAACCTGAGACCAGAAATCGAAGCACCTGGAAGCTTTACCATCTTTGCTCCAAGCAATTTGGCCTGGGCTTCTTTGCCTGCTGTAAGATTAAATTCACTATTCTTCTATTGCTTTGCTTCTTTATTTTTCTTTATTTAATATTCTGAGTGGTAGGGACTGAGGTTCACTGAATGGCTAGTCCCAATGGAGGCAAGGCAGGTTCCAACACAGGCATTGCAAGGCATTGCTTCCAACATAGGCATTACTATACTATAGTCCATCAAGTCCAGTATTGACTAGTACTTAGTTCTTGAGAGTAAGTTTAAGAGCCCCAGGGTAGACAGTTGGGGGTCAATTTGCTCCCATATTAGGACTCTTTTGATCTTTGCTAGAGATTCACTTAAGACCTGAATCAAGAAATCAAATATCCTTTCTACAATTTTCTTTTTGTGGCTCATTACTTGATAACTTGTTTATTCCTGATATCCATAAAACGTCCAGTGCCTTTTTTGAATCTTATTAAATTCTTGGCCTTCCACAGTTGAATTTGGACATAGTATTTCTTGGCTTCAAACTTTCCACTTCTTTCTCTTTAATTAACCCCGCTGCCAGACCCCATCAGCTTTACTTTGCTTCGATCTATAGAAATGGGAAAGAATTCAAAATCCTGTGCCCTATTTGCTGAGATGGCTTTAAACAGATGCATGCATTGAAGATCAAGAATTGTATTTTCATTATATGCATCTACTCTGCGTAGCACATGGATATTTCTGATTTGTTATTAGGACCAACTGTAGGTACTGCTATCATAGACATGATGACAGCAATTAACAAAAGCTTTGCCTTGATACAAGGCTCTGGTTAGTCATTCATAAAAGGCATAGCTCTGTAACTTCCACAGATGGTGTTACCTAATCTGTGCAGCTTTCATTTAAACATAGAAACCTGACAGGTTCTTAGAGTATCAGCTCCTATTTAGAATAAAGGAGTTTCCTCAGTAAACTTTTATGAACACCTGGCATTTGAAAAATGCCATAATTAGGCTTCCATCTATATGAGGCATCACTGAAATGCATTTGTATGCTGGCAGTTCCTTTGCCAAATCCATAATCCTGATGCTAGTTACTCTCTTTACATTGAGTCTCAGAATAATTAGTCTGATTTTGCTTACATTTAGGAAACTTTGGATTCCTTGGTCAGCAACGTCAACATTGAGTTGTTAAATGCTCTTCGCTACCACATGGTGAATAGACGAGTCCTCACAGATGACCTGAAACATGGAACATCTCTCCCTTCAATGTACCAGAATCTTTCCTTGCAGGTCCACCATTATCCTAATGGAGTAAGTAAATTACTTGGTAAAGTCTTGATAAATGTCTAGAGACCAGCTCCCCAACTGGAGGATCTGGTCTATTTCCATTTTTGCAACTTTTTTTGGTAATTTTGTAATTTTATTATAAAATTAGGGTAAAATATTGATGATAAACATGAAGAAAAGGGTCTGATGCAAAAAGGTGCTGAATCTGCCTTGCTCTTGTTGACATAAGTGAGAGTTGAAGCTACTCCTATGTTACAGGATTTGGCTTAAATAGTCAGTGTTACAATCTATGGTAATTTAGGGCTTGATTCTTTCCTGTCCATGAGCTGTAGCTGGTGAGGTGAGGGTGTGTGTGTGTGTGAAGAAGCTAGTTCTAAATAGAATATAAAAGCTCTGTTACACGTAATATAAATAGGGTAATGAGATATATCTCATCATTGTATGTATGTGTGTACATACATAAACAGGTAATTATATACATTACATACTAGCAAATTGCCTGTCAAGAATGATAGGTGTGTGGGGGGTGTGGTTGCTGCGCAGGGACAGAGGCCTGTGTCCGCCCCCCTCCCCGACTGGGGCCGCTCCCCACCTCTCCCCTGCCACTTTGGGCTGGGGCTGGGGCCAGGGCCGCTCCCGCCACCCCCCACCGCTTTGCTGGGGCAGGGGCCAGGGCCAGGGCCATTCCCTCTTCTCCTCTGCTGATCTGGGCTGAGGCCAGGCCCGGGGCCGGGGCCGGGGCCGGGGCCAGAGCCAGGCTGGTTGTTTCAGACAACCAATCAGAGTGTGAATAAAGCGTTACGGCCAGACAGAGTAAGGCTTTTATAATATTAGAATATGTATAGTGTGTGTGTGTATATGTATGTGATGTGTGTTTTGTTTATGTATTATATATAGATAGATATATTTAATTTCTCTTAGTGCTAATGCAGTCTGATTGCGCTTCCTCCACAGATTGTAACAGTTAACTGTGCCAGGCTGTTGAAAGCTGATCATCAAGCCACCAATGGAGTGGTTCACCTCATAGATAAAGTCATCGCTACCACAACCAACAACATCCAGCAAATTGTTGAAATTGAGGAAAGCCTTGAAACTCTTCGGGTGAGTTCACCCTGGAAATCCTGGATGTGATCATTAAGGTTTTTGTTAATGGTGTTCCCTAAACTTCAGTGTGATGGAGGCACCTAAAGCCTTGTCCATGTTAAAAGATGTTGGCAAAATGTGTATACTAATGTAGGCTAATCCTGTTTGGGAAGAGTAATAATCTATATCAGTGTAACTGTGTATCCATACTGGGGCTTTTGGCGGTATGACTATGTTGGGAAAAAAAATCATACCCTTTATATGACATACCTCATCTTTTGGAATTACTGGGAGCCTCTCCATTGATTTCTGCAGGTAGGTGGTCATAAACACCTTTCTAAATCTGGCCTTTTGTCACTGTCTTGGTGTGAGAACATGGTTGCCCCTCTCTTTGTTCTTGGTGAGGGTATGCTAGCCTCTCTTCCCACCACCTTTTTGTTTCTTTAAAGGCTGCTGTAGCTGCTTCAGGTCTTAATAACTTGCTGGAGAGCAATGGCCAGTTCACACTCTTAGCTCCAACCAATGAGGCCTTTGAGAAGATCCCACAAGAAACATTGAACAGAATCCTTGGGGACCCAGAGGCTCTGAGAGGTAAATCATTGTTTGCCAAGTGTGTTAAAAGGTAGAAAGTATTTTGTTTTTCCAGGAGGACTTAATAGAACTGGACTGAACTAACCCTTGGTATACCCTAACCTAGGCTCTAATAACTCATTTCCACTCCTTGTCTCTAGAAGTCTACAGGCTGCACCAAACCTGCATATGTGTGTTAGGTGGGTGCAGGAGTAGTTGCGGGGGGGAAGATTGGAAACAGTCCCATTCTCCAGAACTTCCAGTTGATTTTCAGGAGAATAAAATCAGGAACCTTCATAGTAATTGCTTTGGTCACTTTTGGAGACCCAGCCTTAGTCAAAGAAGGATCAAGGCAACTGAGAAGCTAGTATTGCCTTACCTGTCCAAGCACCACTGTGCATCATTGGACTGGGAACTCTGCTGTGTAGCATTTACACTGCACAGGTGTCAGTCTCCAAACACCCATCTGCATGCCTCTGCTGTGGAGTGGCATTTGAGCATAAGGGATACTTTGCCTCCACTTAGGATGAAGCAGGACTTGGATGATCATATCAAAGCTAATGTACTTCTGTTTTGCTGGAAAATGGAGGTTTCCTCTACTACAAGCACCTAGGCAGATTTTATAGGAAGTAAAATTATGGGCTACAGTCTGTCTGCCTTGCCCATGTGATCAGTTCCACAGATGTTCATTCATCTGCCTGGTCATATGGATTGCTCCTTGGGTTCAGTCAAAGGACTCAAGGATAGGAGAGCCTCAGGTGGAAGTCACAGTAGGCCTAGAGCTGTTATAATTTATGCTTGCTGGTGATGGTCCTCTAGGAACCATTATACAACCTGGAATTAAATGGTATCCCATACCTAGCACATCTTTAATGAAGAGGTTATGGTGCAGAGCCTGCTTGGCTGGGAATCATTTGGTACTCTGAGACAAGTTTACATGCCCTTTGGGCTAGTGGAGCAGCACTAAGGGGACTTCGTAGCAATCAACTCTAGTAGAGAAATCAAGTGTCTCTGACCAAAGCCTAATCTGTCTAACTTTGAAGAAAATTCACTGCAGTCAGTCCAGCTCTTCTGGATTAACATTCGCACAGATGTCAGTATGAAATCCCATATTTCTTTGTCAATATTTGAGATTTGGCTACATTAAACTGCCTCTTTGAAGACTTCAAGTCAAGAATGGCTGGTTTCAAATCAAGAGGGGCTTCAAATGAGGCTGGTTTCTACTAAATGTAATTGTCTTCTTCTGCAGCTTGCACAGTAAATATGCAACTGCCAACTAATGAGGGCAGCTTCCACTGAAAACAGATGTTAAATGTCTTAGCTGCTACATGAACAGTGATGTGCAACTCAAGGATCTTAGATCAACTACATCTTTTTTTTCTAAAATAGAAAATAATAATAATAGTAGTCCTATTTAGGTGGTATTTTATGTAAAAACCAAAGGGACTGTAAGCTGCTCCTTTGGGGCAATTGCATTGGTTTTAATCTGTAGGCTGTAAATCATTGTGTATTTGAAGCAGGTCTTTGTCCCTGGAGCTATGGTATCAAGCCATATAACTGGCCAAACTAACATGCTTTCTCTCTTGTAGATCTCTTGAACCATCATATATTGAAGTCAGCTATGTGTGCTGAGGCCATTATTGCTGGCTTGGCAATGGAGACTCTGGAAGGCACCACATTGGAAGTAGGCTGTAGTGGGGAGGAGCTCACTTTGAATGGAAGGCCTATCATTGCTAACAAGGATGTTGTGGCAACCAATGGTGTTGTGCATTTTGTTAATGAGCTGCTAATCCCAGATGCAGGTAAAAAGATACATCTGTGTTTTATGCACATCTTTCTACCCTGTGTTTAGAAAATCACCTGATTGAGGAGAGGGTTAGTTATTCTGCAGCAGATTTTAACTGAGCACAACAAGAATGCGGGTAAAAGCAAGAATGTGGTTGGCGTGAGCAAGTATTTGTGCATGCAGATTGGATAGTTAAGTACCAAACACCCAGATTTGCATGTGTAAGCACAGGTTCTTCAGGCATCTGCAGGGAAGTATAGAAGCAACTTGTCATTCATGCTTTCATCATGCTCAACTCATCCATCTTTGGAAACCTAGCTTTTAATAGAATATTATATTACTGCAGTTTAACACAGTATTCAAAGTCCTAAGATATAGTAATGAAGGGTTCATTAGGAATAATTAAATAGATCTGATAGAAGAGAACCAAGGTTTTATTTTCAGTCAAAAAGTTCCAACCTGTGTGCTATGGAATCAATTTCTTGGAACAGATACATTAGCTTTCCAGCAATATGAATAGCTTATTAGCAGGTACTTCTAATAGCGAAGAGTGTCACTCATGTTGCAGTAACTTGTTATGTGATTTTTTTTTTTTTCAGCGAAAACTTTGTTTGAGTTGGGTCAAGAATCTGAGGTTACAACATCTATTGACCTTTTCAGACAAGCCGGTCTCAGTTCTCACCTGACTGGAAATGAGCGTTTGACGCTCCTTGCCCCTATAAACTCTGCATTCAAAGGTAAAACTTCAGCAATATTTTATTTGTTCCATTGGTGACGAGCACAGACTCGCTTCTTAGAGGAACTGGGTCTGCAGAGCAGAATATTACTGCTGTTTCAAGCAGTGACTTTTTTTTTTTTTTTCCTTCAATGCATGTCCCTCTCAAATGGCTTCCATTATGAGGCCTTATTGTACTTTGGATATCCTAATTAGTACTTGGATCCTTCTTACTGGCTCAGTCATTGAAGTAAAATGAATCATTGGGTCTTGATGTACTTTTTGCTACAGATGGGATTCCTCGTGTTGACAACAATATGAAAAATTTGCTTCGGGATCACATTGTTAAAGACCAGCTTTCCTCTAAGTATCTTTACCATGGACAGAAGCTGGAAACTCTGGGTGGGAAGCAGCTGAGAGTTTTTGTGTACCGTAACGTAAGTCCCTATACATATCTGTCCTCATTGGCTACAATATTGAAGCACTAAAAGATGAATTGCTCTAAAAGTGGTCTTTGTAAATGGCATCATAGAGTTCTGGGTTTACAGTCTCACTCATTTCACAGCAGAGGTGAAATCCTGGCACCATTGTTTTAAGTGAATGGGAGTTCTGTTATTGATTTCAGTTGGACCATTTCAATTCCAAACAACTTGGAACCTGGAAGCTAAGACCTCGTTACACATTATCAACGTTGGGAATAAAAATTCAGCAGGCTGAGGACTGCAGTTACACATATGTAACCCCATAAATTCCTGAGCATCCTTATATTTTTCATTTTCATTAAAAAAACAATTACTGTGTCAGTTAAAATCCCTGTGTTAATTAAAATCTCCTCTCCCTTGAAAGGCTTTTATAATTTCTTTTCTGTGATTTGTATTTGCAGAATCTTTGCATTGAAAACAGCTGCATTGCTGCCCATGATAAGAGGGGAAGGTTTGGCACATTGTTCATCATGGAAAAGATGTTAACCCCACCAATGGGAACAGTGATGGATATGCTAAAAGCAGATAATCGCTTCAGGTAAAACATTATTCTTACTAATGACCACGCAGAAGCCATGGTTCCTATTCCCTGGTGACTATAGTCACTACTACATGGTGTGTGTAAGGGGAAGAAGAAAATCTAAAGGTGTGTCCTTTTCTTAACTTATAAAAAGCAAAGTTTGAATGAATCCAAGCCCCAGCTTTTAGTGCCACATGGGTGGATCTACACATGTGCCTCACTGTGGAGCTGACTAATTAGTTCCGCAGTAAAGTGTCACAGTCTACATGTGTGCCTGTATTAGGGCGCAGTAAATGAACTCCACTCCATCAAAATGCATGTGTAGACGGTGACAGGGCCTGGCTGGGGCATGAGGGTGCTAAAGTGCGGGAGTTGCCTGCTGCCTAGCCCTGCACTGTAGCACCCTCATGCCCCAGCAAGCCCCTCTGCCGCCCAACAATGCCACCTAGTGATGCCACCCAAGGCTTTCTGCCAGCCCAGGACTGCTCCACTCTAGTTCAGTGTGCTATAAGGGTCCCAGGAGCAGCTGCAGACACTGCATCCAGGAGCAGCTGGCTCTGGCACAAACTGCACCAGAGTTTATTTCTCCTCACTTGTAGATGCACCCAGTGAGGCAAGAATATTTGTGCTGCCTCCTTGATTTGTCCTTTGCTTCATATTTTCAATGTGAGCTGGGTTGATATCTATCAGCAGACATGCCTATTATTAGGAGTAGTAGTATAGAGATGGTTGGAAGATGATGACCCTATTGTGCATATATTAATACAGTGAGGACCCCATTCAAAGCCCCCTGGAATACTCCCACTGTGAGTTTTGGATTAGGGTTAAATTTATTGACCAACTTTTCAGAACCTGGTATAGCTCTACCATTGTAGCTTCTCTTGAACATCTATGATAAATAGTCACTAGCCAAGCAGTGCAGTTACAGTAAGGATTAAAGTAGGTTTGAACCAATGGCACTGACAAGGTTGTTTTGTGTGTGTGTCTTGTAGTACACTGGTGGCTGCGATCCAATCTGCTGGTCTAACTGAGACATTAAATAGGCCAGGTACCTTCACCGTGTTTGCACCAACAAATGAAGCTTTCCGGGCTATGCCACGTGGGGAACTGAACAAGCTTATGGGTAAATATCTATAGATGTGATCTGCCTTGCAGAACGTTGAACGTGTTTTGAAGGAATGACTGGACCAATGTGTCTTCTGGAACCCGTTCTTTGACCATGTCTGTTGAAAACACTCTACATAAGCAACCTTGATGTGCTCCCACTGAAAGTTCCTGATATATACAGTAGGCTTCAGAAATGGCACTGCATCTTCCAGTGAGGCAGTCACAAAGCCACTGAGAATGGGGGCACACACCACCATGACAGGTCTGCATTCATCTACAATATGCAGTGTACCCACCTCCTTGCTTGGGCTGGGCTCTGCTGATGGTGTAGACAAAGGGGGACAGTGGTACTACAACTGCCTCACCTCTTCGTGGTGTTACTGGTGATGTCCTTGAGATCTCTGGATTTGGCAAAGTATACAAAGAAAGGATCATTGCGCCACTTTTTCATATCTCACTATGCTTCTATGCATAATATGGTCACTTAAAGTAAGTTTTGACAACTGTTGTCTTCAGTGGGCTTTGAATCCAGGCCCCCACAACCAAAATTTTGTCTGAAGATAAAATTTTGTATATTGCTGATATCAAGCATTTTTTATATATAAAGCACATTCTATATTAACAAATATTTATATACCTATATGATAAGAGTGTATACAGAAAAATAAAACAAATCTAGTCATAAGAAAAAACTGATTTTCTGGGCTACCGAAGATCAAGACTGGGAGAGGATCAGTGTGCTGAAAAGCATAGAATTTGAAATTGATATGGAAAAAGTATGAGAAGGTTTACAGCTATCCTCCGTATAAACAGTAGGGTGTTCTCTCTTTTCCAGTTGAGAATGGATGTAGTTTGGAAAATGTCAGGTATTCTAGCGTAATATCTTCTTTGGTCATGAAAGCCTGACCAAATATTGACATCATAATCTACGAAGCATCTGCACCTGGTCGTGGGTGATCCTTTTAAGTGCCCAGACAAGTCATGTATAATATGAGACTGTACATTCATTCTCATGATTAATGTATAAATATTTCTCAACCATTTTGCAGCCACTATGCCCTGCTCCATGGGTGAAATATCCCAGATGTGAGTGCTTTAACTGTTCTTGGTTTTCTAAGCAAATATTTAGCTTTATGGTTCTGAAGGAGAAGTGAATCATGCTGGTGGGGATATGCAGTGTGATCTGACTTACATTGGATGAAAGAAAATTGCAAAACGAGATGCTGTTTTTCTAGATTAAAAATCTGGAAGTCATTTTATGCTAAAAGGTGTCCCGTGTTCTGGCTGATCTAGAGTTTAATCAGTGGCATTTGAATCTCTGAAGGAGAAAACGAGAAGGACTGATGCCCACAGCTGCAAAAATCTCTGACTATCCTAAACAGAGGTTGTAAATAATATACCCAATTTGCTTCTTCTGAGGCCTGATCTGAAGTTTAATGAAATTAGTAGAGAAACTCATGTTGTCTTCACTGGGCTTTGAATCCAGGAAATGCCTGCCCCCGCCACCCATGATCCCAGTGTCTGTGAACTCTGCACTGGTGCCATGAAAATAGTGGCACCCCATCCTATGCCTCAAATACTACAGTGTGGCTGGCTATGAGAAAGTTTGCAGCCCTTTCAAAAGGAATATTAATATAGGCAAAAATGTTGAGATTTGCAATAACAAACAAGGTTTTCCCTATTATATCCCTATTATTATTGTTTGAAACCTGACCATCCTCAGGAAATGAAGCAGATAGCAGAAACAGCTTCAACAAACATTTATTTGGGAGAAAGAGAATGAAAACATAAGATGCGGTGATGGAAACCCTCAGATTGTGATCTCGTCCAGTTTTATAAACAATGCAGAGTTGGGTTGGAAATTGGACTACCGAGTGGAAAAGCAATGCGTTATTAGAAGCAGTACCCATTCCTATGAATGAATTACTGACCCAGTGCATCAGCCTGGTTTAAGAGGACCCTGGTTCTGGACAGTGATCTTTTAAGGCCTGGGTTCATAAACACCCCATGGTACTTTGATACAAATGAGTTAAACCTGGTATCCCAACTAAAGTGGTTGTTGCATGTTTTCTCTCTTGCTTGCTTTGGTACTTTCAGTATTTTATAGGACTGCCCATTTATCATCGTTCTAGAGCCTAGGGAACAAATTATAATGTTGTTCTGGAAATGCTTCCTCTGCCAGGTAATGCTAAAGAACTTTCAAGCATTCTGAAGTACCACATCACAGACGAAATCTTGGTTAGCGGAGCAGTGGGAGCGCTCGTGAGAATGAAGTCTATGCAAGGTGATAAACTTGAAGTCAGCACTGTAAGTATCCCTTGAGGGGAGGAGGGGCAAGGAATTGTTTGTTGGTTCTTTGAGACATATATTTTTTTACCAAGCAAGTGCTTTTAACCAGCTAAGCCACAATGCCCCCCAATAAGTTGCTGTAGAGGTCAGCAGAGACCCAGGAACATGTACCCCACACATTCTCTGACTGCTGCCAAACCAAGACTCAGCTTCCCGGGGCAGTTTGGATTCAGTTATCACAATAGGTTTTTTGAGCTACCCAGTGACCATGGGTTTGTCAGGCTTTACATTTTATTTTCAACAATTGTTTTATGCTCATTTGGATAATAATCAGATGACTTCCAAATGCACCTTCAAGTCCCACTAAATGGTTTGTGCAACAGTCTGGAAATAGGAACCCCTGTACTAGGAACCCCATGGAAAAAAAGCCTGGTTTCTCCCTAGGAGGATAGTTTGAAATGAATTGCTAGAGTTGCTATAATTATAAATAACCCTGAATCATGGGGAAGAAATCAAATGAACAATCTGTTCATTACAAAATCTTCCCTCTAGGATTTTGTTTTTAATTTAATACATTCTGTGTGCACTCTTTTTAACAAAGCAGGATTTATTTCATTAATGAGCTTAATGAAGCAAATTTGGCATCCATTAATGGGAAAATAACTTCTGTAAATCCTAATAATGGATGAACTCCTGCAAAGATGCAAAAGAACCACATTCACAACAAGTTAAATGAAAAAATGTGTGCATGCCGTCAGCTGCTTCAAGTAGGCTAGGTTCTGGGCTTGAAGATCCATGGACCTGGTCTTGATCTGGCTACTTCAGATGAGTTTGCTGCAGTTAGATCCCATTAAAAAAGCAGTTAGATGTCATCCTGATGACCCAAGAGCACTGCTTTCAGGAAAGAGGCAAATATTCTTCTTGTGCCATAGCGCAGAATCCCATCTATCTTGTAGAAGAAGGAGCAAGTTCAGTTCCAGAGGCCACTGTTGGATGACCTGAGGGTACTTCTGCCCTTCTTCTTCTGACTGCAGTAGAACTGAACTAATAAAGTATACTCAAGACTGTGAAAGTCTTGAGAACTCCCCTTTCCTCCCCCTGCCCCAGTCTTCTTTTTTAATGGTGGGAAGGGGATTAACGCTACCTCTTTGGTACACCAAGACAGGTCCCTCTATTTCATCCCTACAAGTTATACCCTGGACTGTATAAACACAGTCTTCATAGCCTTGGGAAAGGGTCAACAGCGCAAAGGAGACCTTGAACTCCAGCCTCCAGCCATGGCAAAAAAAGGAAGGACATGTTTCTTCATAGGAAACCAGGAAGGACGATCCAGTGCAGTGTCACAGTATGAGGCAACAACCTGGGCGTCAGGGAAACCTGACTTCTAACCCAGACTGCCACTTGCTCAAGTTCACTCCCCCCATTTTTTTTCTCCATTTCCTTTCTCTCCATTTTTGTGTCTCAGCTGTTTAACCTGTAAGCTCTTTGGACTACAGACTATCTCTGACAGCACTAGGACAGTGACCCTGAACCTGAGACCTGTAGGCACTACTGTAATACAAAACTAGTTCACTACCACAATACAAAACTAGTCAAGCAATCTGATCCCGTGATCTTTACTTCACTTGGGTTCATCCACCCTACCTGATGTAGTAGGTGTGGACTGCTAATCTCATTCAGCTTCTGCCTTGCTGTTTGGTTTTATAGTCCTTCCTTCAGTGGAGAGTGAATTACAAATACTTACACCTACTGGGTAAATAAATTATGTGACTGGATCTAAGGGGGTTTTCTACATTTATTATAGTCATTTGGTTCAGGCTTTCCTTTTCTTTTCCTGTTTTTTACCTCCTTCCAGAAAAAAGATGTAATTCAAATCAACAAGGAACCCGTTGCTGAAAGCGATATCATGGCCACAAACGGTGTGATTTATGCTGTGAACTCAGTTTTACAACCTCAGGGTAGGTCCATGTTTTAAAAGTGTAAAGCTGCCTGGGTTGCTCACTTGTGGAAAGCACTCTAAGAAATCTGTTTGCAAAGGGAAATAAGATGTCTCTGGTGGCTGGTAGGGTAATGGGTACATGCTGCTGGTTTGTTGAGAAGCAAAATTTGGATGGTTAAAGTGTAGTGAATGGAGCCCACCACTACCACCTTTTTCTGATGTTTACTAAGTGGCTCAGAAGTGTTCTGTGAGATTTGCTTAGCCTCATTCTTTTTACAAAATGAAGTTGCACCTTAAAATGGCACCAAAGATTTTGAATGCACTTCTACCAAATGTGGCATGACAGTTTGAAATTGCTCATTTGGGCCCTAGTTCAGGCCCACACTTACATTTGTTCTCAGTTCAGCAAGCAAAACACATGCCTAGCTTTTAAAGTTGCAAGTAGTCCCAAATGCAACATAACACACAGTTAACTTTAGGCACTTCTTAGGTGAGGTCCTAAGGGGTGTATCAGGACCTTCAGGTATTATATTCTTGCCCTAAAGGATCTAATCCTAGTACAGTCACTCAATTTGGAAAACAGTGTGTGTTGGGGATATCTTGGTATTACTATGACCTCATCTATTTAACCTACAGTAGCCTTGCCAGTGCTCCAGTAAAAAATAGACTTTTATAGTATAGTCAGTCTCATGTAAGCAGTGGTCATGTAAGTTATTTTTGCTGTCTTAGGAATATGGGTGACACACAGTAAACTCTTTAATTTGTTGGTACCTTCATGCTTTCACATGATTTCACACGTGTATTCAGCAGAGGGAAATAGGGGGTATGCATCATATATTGTAATGATGTTGGAACTGTGCCTTTAGCTTCTAGGCCTCAAGAAAGAGGTGATGAGCCTGCAGATCCAGCACTGGAAATCTTCAAACAGGCATCTGCATTATCCAAGGTAAATAATTTAGCTTGCCCATGGTGCACTTCTGAAATTGCCTTGCTGTTACTAACTGTGCATGTTAAATTCAGTTTGGGGTTTATGCCAGTGACGTTGGGTCAGTCCCTAAAGAAGCGGACTCATCTCTTTTGCGTAGATATAAAATAGACAAACCGTTGGTCCTAACACAGGGCACATATAAGTCTGATGTTAGATGTGTGTCCAATTTTACACACGCACACACACACACACACACACACGCAGAATAAATGTCATTGCTATATCTAGATTCCCCCTTTGTTCAGACTCTGTCAGCTACCTTGTGTAAGAAACTTCTCTTCTGCTTTTGTCTGTTATGTACAAGACACTTTTTAGCTACTATATATTTCTCAAAATCA
>NW_017729000.1:10511710-10517912 GCF_001723915.1 Gavialis gangeticus | reverse complement strand
TCTGTTATGTACAAGACACTTTTTAGCTACTATATATTTCTAAAAATCACTTCTCTAGGAGTAACCAGTTTGCTGTTGAAGAATGTCAGGATTGGAAGACTTGTATCCACCATTAAACTAGATATTGTCCTGCATAATCAGTCTGCACCTCCCTTCAGATAGGGCAACCAAGCTTCAGAATTGTGGCACCCTCCATGGAGAATGCCCTTCTACCACATAGGACCCAGCATTGCATCCTTGGAAAGCACTTGCTTACCTTCACATATCCGATAATGTCATAGGGCATGTTGGCTTAGAAATGGCATTTAAAGGTTTGCTTTTTGGGAACTGGCCGTGCATCATACAAAACCGTTTGTAGAGTCAGGGCCATAATGCCACACACACACTTGCATGCATACTCCTGTCTTTGAAGCACTAGAGCTACATGCTGCTTATGACTCACTGCATTGAACACAGATGTAGTTTTGTCTTCTGTACTGTTGCTTCCTAGTGGGAGAGCTGGGTTAAAAGTGGTTAGTAGTTTTCAATAGATCCTCTTTGTTGAAAATTTGAAGAACTTGGACTAGATCCATTCGATATATTTAGAAAATGTTGACAAATCAGTTATTTGGCTGAATGGTGTATGCAGCTATAAAATATAGAATCACAGAAAATGAGGGTTGGAAGGGACCTCAGCGGGTCACATCTAGTCCAGCCTCCTGCTCGAGGCAGGACTGTCCCCAGCTAGATCATCCCAGCCAAGGCTGTGTATAACCTCCAAGGATGGAGATTCCACCACCTTTCTGAGTAACCTGTTCCAGTGCTTTACTACCCTCCTAGGAAGAGTTTTTCCTAATATCTAACCTAAACTTCCCTTGGTGCAACTTGAGACAATTGCTCCTCCTTCTGTTAAGGATTTCAGAATTGTTTTTACATTAAACTAATACGCCTTCTCTTGTTGTAGGTCTCTCAAAGGAATCCTCAACTAGGTAAATGGAATGTCTTATTTTCTATATTGTTTTCTCTAGGATATTTCTAGTTATAGGATCACTTGCTCTCTTCTGGGTTTTTTTAATCAAAACAGCCTGAATATTGCTAATGTACCATCCTGCTTTCATGTCACCATCCTCCACTGACCACTCCTCCAATATGCATTCATTAGAAATTGATAAGCCTTGTATCTAGACCTTAAGTGCTCAGTAAAACTCCTGAAGAATGGGAGCTGTATTATCATTATATAAAAGAATACATAGTATTTTCCAACCCCTCCTCAGTAGGGTGGCACATTGTAGGTGTTAAAAGGCCAGAATATCTGGCATCAGGAAGTTTGTGGCATGGATAATATTACTTGTATTCCAGTCAACAGAAAGTGAGGGCAGACTAGAACTGTTGTCTTCTCTGCATATCTTGTTCTTATCCTGAAGAGGCTTTGAATACTTGCAACTCTTGCTGAAGTCAACAGCAGTTATAAGTGCTCAATGCCTTGTGAAAGCCAGCAAAAAAACATGCACCACAGGCCTTGGCAGGAGTCCTCATCGCAGCAATGGGAATCCTTCCACTGACTCCAGTGACATTTGGACACAGCCATATTAGCGTAAAGGAAAAGAAATAGCAGAAATAGATGGCTGGGTAGTGATTTTCAGTCCAAGTAAAATGTATTGTTTGATGTGAACATGGGGATGTTTTCAGTATTGGTGTGAGACTAGGGATGCATGCATTATATTTTTTCACATTTGTGTCTTTCCCTTTTCTCTTTTCAGAACCTGCAGTTTCCAGGTTATTAGCAAAGATGAAAGGAAATCCTGGGACCATCTGAAGACCATTCAGAGGACTACACAGCCAGCGCTTCATTCAGTTTTTGCAGTTGGTTTGAGATGGGGACAGAGTTATTTTTAAAAACCAAATATCACACTTCAAATTTATTTTGTTTTCACTGAAACAGATAGGAGAAAAGAAGCCATGTGTATATATATGTAAACCATTGTTACTGTCTTTTGACCATATTGTTCCACATTAAGGCTGATATTTTTTTTAAAGTAGGTACTAAATTGAAATGTTTCTGGTTTGGGTACCTAATTTGCAACAACTTTTTGGGGGGCACAATTGATTTTAGAAGTGCAAGGGTGAACTCTCACTACAGCACTGATTCAGAAAAAAACTTAAGCACATACTTAAGGCCATTCTGTTCAGGATGGTACTGCTTAGACATACTTCCCTGAAGTAGGGATGATTTCCCTGTGTACTTCCAGTGGATTTCTCTGGGGTTGTGCACCATAAGCATCTCTGAATAGCAAGATGAATGTGTCATTTCACTCAAGGAAGCCTAAAGCAGCTTTGAAAAATCAGTGCCACCTATTGAAGATGTTAGTGGTAATGACCTAGTGGTAATTAATGAGTTCAACTTTTAAAGCAAATAGATTCCAGGTGCAAACCATACACTTGATCTACCTAGTGATTATTTTAGAGTTATCCGAGTAATACAGGTTGTATTACAGCAGCAGATATTCCCCACTCGGTCTCTTATTTGGAAGGACTATAATGCAGTTCAAAAGTTAATAGGCTTTTTTGCTGTTGTTGATACTGGGAAATTTGCATGATATAAGCTACAGTTTTGTTTTGTTTTTTTTTTTTGTGCTTTTTATTAAACTGAAAAGAGACGGTTTAAGAGAGCTGTCTCTTTTCACAATGAGACTAAAAATACATCCTATGTGTAATGAGTGTTCTCCCTAACAGAAGCCTTCAAATACATGATTCCTTTGTAATAATTGTCAAGGTTTTTTAAAAAAAATAAAATATAAACAACAAGGATTGTCAGCGTCCATGGTTTTTTATGGCTTGATGGCACTGTGACTTATTGCTGGGGGACAAAGTTCTAGTTGGCCAGGTAACTCCTATGGGTCAAACTAGTATTAATCATAGAGAGGCCAGAATAGCTGAGGAGGACTTCCTCTGTTGTTCTTTTTCCATGTGTGACTCCTCCAAATCCTGCACAGCTGTCAGTTGGCAGGTTGCTCAAGAGAAAGAAATGGAGATGTGGCTGCTGCTGATCCCATAAGAAGTGTTTCTGGCTATGGTTGGGCCCATGGATGTCCCCCCACACCCTTGCAGGCCAATATCACTGGGCTCTAAACATCAGAGCAAGGGGACAATCAGATTTGAAGCTCCCAGTTGCATCTATCTTGTAATCTTGTGTCTCTTTAAAGTCAAGCTGTTGAAAGGGAGAATGGCTTATCAGGTATTTCTGCTTCTTCCAGAGAGATCATCTTTCAGGGTTCACAGTCCACCAGCGTGAAACTGGCCTGCAATTCCCCAAGGGGTTTTGAAGGGCTGCAGTCCCACCTGTAGCAAGCGAGTCATTCCACCCCCACTGTGCAAAAGGTGCATCCTACAGACAAAATAAATGACAGCTCTTTACTTTTGCTAAATTTCCAGCAGAAGCCCCCAGTCTCACAGGGTGAGAGGATGGACTGGGGAGTAAGGATCCTCCAAAATACCTCACAGGGCATACATATCCACTCTAAGGATTTTGCATAAAGTGTGGTAGGAATAGCAGATTTGTGGGTGACATCAGCTGTTGAGCTTCCACACTGCTCCCAGGTGTCACCACTGAGCTTTAAGTCCTATCAAGTAAAGAGATTGGGTATTAAGAACTCAGAGGCTTCAGAAAACACTGGTATAAGCATTCCAGTACCTGTCAGCTTGCATCAAGGTGAAGGTTGTTCAGGCAGAGGCTAACATCAGGGATTTATGCTGCTGAGAGTTGTGAAGAGCATCCAATATAGGAGCTTTCTGTATGTGATCCTGAAAACCCCACAGAGACATCTCCAGGGGGAGATTTGTCTTCACACTCAGCTAATAACCTATGAAATATGTAAAATGAGTGTAACGAGAGAAGAAATTATGCCAAGAGACCTCCGGGTGCTTAATGAGCAGTATCTCAAGCTCTTTATATCTTGAAGACTTCAAAGCAGACATGTGGCTGACTTCTCTCCTGGAGTTTTTTCCTAAACATCTGGAGCTAAGCTCTTGTTCATCAGGATGCCAGGAGGGTTCCTTCAGTGAGTAATAGGCTCTGTATTCTCTCCTGGGTCAATTATCATCTCATGAAAGAAATGACTGTAAGGCAGAAATATGTGGGTATAAACATTTCACTTTAGAAGGGCAGGATAACAAAATCGATGTTGCCCTTGTTGAGGGGGGAAAAACTATTTATTTTTCTTCCAATAAAAGCAAAACTGAAATCCCTTCTTGCTGTATTGGAGACATGCTTATAATCTGATTCTGTGGGAAGTACTTAGCCCCTTCCCTTTTCCCCTTCTCACCTTTTCTATGTACAACATGGTTATTTTTTTAAATAATTTGATTCTATCAAAAAGAGAAGGTGATGTAGAAATCCATAGTTCTAGCCCTACACAGACAGAGGAAAGGTTAGTGGGGGCCTGGTTTGGAGACACTCTGAGCTTTGACTAATGGGAATCATGAATGATTCATGGGGGCAAAAAGAGAGCAGTTAAAGCACTCAGCCTGTACTTCATTCCCAGCTCCTTGGGTTACCATAAAATCCTTTGGAGCAGAGGCTGGACCTCACCTCTCCCCTTTTTTTCCCCAAGTGGGAGCCCTTGCTACAAAATTGTATACTTTCTTGCTCATTTGCTCTCTGGCTCAAAGAATATTTAAGCATTCAATACAAAGCACAACAGCTTTACAGGATGGAGAGGAGCAGCCTCATGACTAGGCTATTCTCCTTGGGGATGGGAGATGTGGATCTACATTCCCACAGACAGGAGACAGAATTGCACATTGCCCTGTCTTGGGCGATGTGCTTTCATTCCTATGGTATCTGGTAAAAGGTTCTGGAGTATGGGAGCAAAATCCCTTCACATTTTGTACAAGGCCTGATCTGCTTGGTCTGCTCTAGGTACACCAGCCAGAGCAAGCTGAGGACCCCTTTGCTATGAATCCTGAAAGCTCTCAGGTGCGTGTTAATCACCAAGCTGTTCAGGCCTATGAAGACTTTTTGATGGTTCTGGGTATGTTCAGAAACAGGCATTTAGGGAACTTTACTGGTGAAAACTTAGATGCCTAGTGAGTCTGAGCACCTCCAGGACTGGGTGGCAGTTGGGTAGTGGTTGTGAAGAACCAGACTTTAGACTCTTGAGCCCAAACTCTACATTGGCATTTAGGGGTCTGAGTCCTTCAACAGCTAAAGCCCTGGGTTGTTAGGAAAATCCCCACATTTGTTTTTATCCTTTTACTCTGTTTTCTTTGTCCTTTCATCCCTGATGCCCTTCAAAGTATTTTTTATCTTCTTTCCTCGTCTTTCTCCCCTTTCCTTCCTGCCATTCCATTTGTTCTCTCTTGCTTTTACTCTCCTTCATTCTTTCAGACTATTTGATCCTCTTTCCCTATTCCCTCTTTCTTCTCTGTTGCTCAATCATGAAGCACCCCTAGCTCACTCCTTGCTCACCCCATGATTCCTTCTTCTACCAAGGCCAAAGTTGTCCTGAACACTGGCACTGTGGTGGTCAGTGCTTGCAGGATAGGTAGAGGAACACTCCTTCCTTTGTGTTTCTCTTGTAGTCACAGGTTGAGAAGATCTGAAAGGCTGCTTAAGGATGGGCGTTCATCCCAGAAAGTAGGATGAACTTTTGGAAATGCCACTGAAGCTGCTGTCCTTATATGATGGCATTGTGTGTCTTTGGCAATTCTGGAGGTGAGCATTACCTTTCTTTTCATACTTTGGCAGTTAGCAAGAGCTTGCACAGATTGGATGTCTTGGAGACAGCACCATGTTGGCTGACCTGAGTCACACAGATGTTCAGTTGAGGGGAACTGCACTACTGAACATTTATTCTTAGAAGGGGGTATTTCCTCATAAAATTTTGCAATTGGTCCATTTGCTAACCTCCCCCTGCTTCCCACACTGTCACAGCTAAGCTAGGGAGTGGGGAGGGTGGGAGTGCCACGGAAGAAGGCTGGTATGAGGTGGGTAAAAGGGAAGTTGGCTTTGTGGGTGTATTGCTTAGGACTTGGAGAACCCTGTGAGAATGCTTTGGGGAAGGAAATGGGAGAGCTGAGATTGTGAGAATGGAGAACCCAAGCTTTGGTTTCTATAGAGACATCACTATGCAACATAACTAAACATGGAAGTGAAAGGAAGATGCTCGGAGGTAACGAACCACTGCAGGGACACAAAGCATACTGCTTCTAAGGAAGTACAAGT
>NW_017729000.1:10504288-10511593 GCF_001723915.1 Gavialis gangeticus | reverse complement strand
CCCCCCCCCCCCCCCCCCGAAACAAAGTCAAGAAGCTGAGGCTAATGCAGTATATTCGACAAATAAATTATCAGCGGAGAAATCCAACAAGTCAGACCGATTCCACTGCAACCATTCAATGCTGCTGTCTGCAAGCCAGCTTGGTAGCTTCCATTTTGGAAGTATGGGTCTCCAGATAAGTGCCCTTTATATATTCAAATATATACCAGTAAATGTATGCGTGTATAAAAAGCACAACTAAAGCATGCCTATGCTTTGAACTCCTGTGTGGTGGAGTGGAGCTAGCTTTGAACTATGTTTTTGGGGTACACGTGACAGTCCAGCAAGGGAAGCCCACAGCTCATCATGGGGTAATTCCCTTCATAACAAAGCATGTTTGTACTGGTAGGGGTAAAACATTAGAAAGTCAGCCCAGGCTTTTACCTAGGGACTCCTGCCAGTACCCCCTCCCTTCCACCTAGATAAATATCTCATCCATTTTGGGGGTGTTTTTCCAATGCCAAACCTAGCTGGGGCTTACAGCTTCCTAAGCAATGGAACGGAGTGACTGATGGATTAAGCAACTGGCTGTGGAGTACTAGGAAGTTTGTCTACTAGAATGCGAGTTCAAATCCAGACCAGCCCTGATAGCGATCAAAAACTGTGCAGTCTTTATATGGTCAAACAGAGGACTCTGTCTCCAAGGCAGCAACAAATTAACCTATATATAACCTAAGAGTCATTAATTACCTTAACTAATAGGGTATTCATCTGGAACAGCTGGGAGGTACTGGGTACAGGGAGTTTTGCATACATGTTTTTGAATAAAGGACAATTGGGATATTCAGTCATATTTCAGCTTTGGGTCCTGTTTTTTTTTTTTTTTTTATAGACCAGAGATCTTGGAATGGCATTTCTACCTGCACCTCAGTCACAGTGGTTATGGCATTCACAGATGCCTCTGATTCCACTCAAAGGACTGAAGGTATAAAATCACTTAGACTTTACCTGGTGAGCTCTCTCATCCTGTCCCTGTGTTGCTACTTTTTACACTCAATTCCCATTTATTCTACTAGGAGTTACATACATCTAAACACCAATCCAACCAAAAAAACAAAGGAAATTTGCAATGGTGAACAGCCTCATCTTATCATCCTCTCCACAAAAGTTCAATTATTTCATGGCACTCACCCTGCCGACACTACTAAATGCTGATTAAATACTTTCCTTCTTGCTCGGGTACCTATGAGTGGCATCCATCAGAACAATGAGCTTGGACTTGGTTTGCTTTTGGAGGAGAAATGAACATGCATGACCACCCTTTACGGTAATACCAATGCATCACACATCATTGTTTGGATCTTGCATGATGGATCCAACATGAAGTGCTTCAGATTCCATCTAATGTGGATGGATCTACTATGAGAAAATTCTGCCTGAGGCTTGTATAGAAAATACCCAGTTTGCTTCGGGCCTTTGTGTGGGACAACAGAAGGTGAAACAATTCCAGGTTGCTAGGTTTGGATTTTGTAGCACATTTGGGCAAGTTTTATTGATACTGACTATAATTTAAGGCAGGTTCCTTGTCTTCGAGGCCATAATAGCAATTGTGCATGTTAAAATGGTGTTTTATGAGGTGGCAGTTGTTGTTATTAATTTTAATGATCAAGTCTCATGACTGCACCCCTGGGCTGAAGAATGGAAAAACCTCAGCTAGTGTTTGTGTTCTTGCGGCATGGGCTGATGAGCTAGTCATAGTAATATTGCACCAATGAGTAGTAGTTTTGGATTTGTTTTCACTCCTCAGGGGTGAGCTATTTACAACAAAATGAAACACAAAGCCAAAGTCATACCTTTCCCTTTTCTTATTCTATTATGAGCTCTCAAGTAGGCTAATTTCAGCAGAAAATCTCAGTCAAGTGAAAGATGTTGGAAACAATTAATGAGAAAATCAGCATTTTGGGAGCCCTTTTCTTGAGTAAAAGTATTTTCAAGCATGCAGAAAAAGAGGTGGTTTCATCCGTTGTTACCTCTCCTTTGTAGCATTAGCCATTTCACTCCTATAGGCTACAATCCTGAGAACCCTTGACCGTATAGTTAAGTCCGTCTTGATAGAAGATATGATTTCAGCATATTCCTGTTGTCAGCATTTCCAGGGGCCATTAAGCATTAAAAATAAATTTAAGCGTGTGCCTATATCCTATTCTGATTTGGTATACCCAAATCTGGGCTATGAAGAATAAATCAAATTTTTCAAACGGTACAACAGAAAAAATGAGTCTATGAACTGCTTCCGTTTGGGAAGTCAAATGTGGTGGTTTTGCCCCTTTGGATTTTGAGACAGTAGCCAGAAACATCATTTTCTCCTCCTCCACTGATCCTGTGCAAATGTATTTCAAGAAGGAGAACAACAACAACACTGTGCTTTGTTCCTAGAGAAATTCCATACTGAGTGATGCAGTGGAAAACATGCGCTCCCTTGACTGAATGGAAACTTTGCAACATTGTTGTACTCGTTTACAAAGAGAACTCGGTGTTGATTTGACCCATGTGCTGTCATTTGGGTGGTCAGTGAGCAGCCTCCTGCATAAAACCTATTAACACGTACATGCATCTCATTAAGGGTTTTTGCAGCGCTTCGTACAACAGTGAAGGCATTCATTTATGTCGGAGGCCAGACAAAGAGAGATGGCAGCTTGAAGGAAGACATCCTAGCCAGATGTTCTATAGAAGGGTGACCCCCGAGGTCTTCTGACAGCCAAAAATAAAGATTGGGGGGGGGGAACCACCCACATGTCATTGCTGGAAGAAATTACATTCCGTAGTTGTCTATTGTATATGAACTCTAGTTGCTATAACTGCCCCTCAGAAGAGCGGCTGCACCTGTTAATTTTGTCTCTGAGGAATAACAAAAGGTCATTTCTTGCAAGAGGCAGAATTACAGGATCCATGAGCTTTCATGCTGTTTATCTGTAGTGCAGGCAACGCTTTTGTGTTGTCTTTTTTAGTGACAGGTTTGGAAGGTTTTGCCAAAACTTACGCAGTTCCTGAGGTGAAAAGCAGTTGAGGTGAAGTTCTTCCAACTTGGATCAAAGCAGCATTAAATTTTGTGGATTCTCAGAATGTTTTATAAGTGAATATCTCATAAAAAACTGAGATTTTGTTTTGCAAACAGTCACTTGACATGAATATTGGAAGGTATCAGGCAAGTTGTATAGCAAGGTGGATACTAGCACTTCTCCACTTAAATACTGTATTTTGATTAAATGTTCCAGGAAAAAGCAATGGCAGGAAGAGCTGGCTTGTTGGACATATCAATGAAGATGGTGCTGAAAAACTTTCAATTGCAATTGCAAATAACTAAAAGATTATCTGTGTCACTTTCAGGGTACATTTATCCACATTCCCTTTGCTAGTTATTAAAGATGTTGGCTTTACTGAAGGGTTTTTTCCTCCTAAACTCATTGCCTTGTCCTAAGCAATTGCACAATAAGTTGGAGGACCCAACTTTCCATTAAGACTCAACCTGACATCTGAAGTTTGGAGCTGCAATTTTTCAATTGCACAATTATTTGCACATCCACATGAACTATGATCAGAATGATTCACCTAAAGAACCTTGTCTGCCTAGGAGAAGATGCTGTTTCAAGGCAGAAATCAAGAAATTATGCGTGCAAAATCAGGAGGCCACATTTAGAGCACTGTTGTAGTTAGATTTTCAATTATGTGCAGCAAAAATTGTTTGTGTGCACACAACATTTGCTTTACCTGTGTGTGTAAGGAGGGGTCTACACATGGGTGTGATAAAATCTGGCCCTCCCTCTCTCTGCCTCACATTCAACATCTGTAAAATGATGACTATAATATTGATCTCCCTTTGAGCTTTTAGATAGAAAAGTCTGTACAAAAAGTAAGTATAAGGACCTTTATGTCATAATACAAGTTACCCACAGAACTATGAACCTAAGTGTATTAATAAGAACATAAGTGCTATACTAGGTCAGATGAATGCTCTGTTGAGCCAGCAGCCTTTCTCTAACAGTGGCAGTAGTAGATACTTTAATAGGAAGAATATATTCATAGGACATATTCAGTATAAACCGTACCTTCCTTAGTACCAGCCATTGTTGGTTTAGGGATGTCAGAGGGGACATCCCTAAATGTTCAGTGGACGTTGTTATATCCTTTGCTTGGACCAGATTCTATGATCTGCCTCAACAACCTCCTGTGGCAATGAGTACCACAAGTTAACTACTGTGCTTAACTATGCTGTGTAAAAGGCAAAAAATAAGTGCTTCCTCTTATTTATTTTAACTCTGTTTTCTGTTCATTTGAGTGTCTCTCTCCTAGTTCTTGTATTCTGGGACCTGATGAATAACAGTTCCCTATTCACTTCCTCCACACCCTTCATGATTTTCTAGACCTCTCTCATATGATGGCCTCTCTATGTAGGGAACCCCCAACTCTCCAGTGCCTGAGGCAATAGCAGGGCCAAGTATCATTATTTCTTAGTCATGGTTCCATAGTTAAGCCTCAGCCTAAATGTACAACCTGAAGTTTGTTGAGCCCTGGAAGGGGGGTTCAAATTTGACTCCCCTGTTCTCCAGTGATCCTCAGTTGCTGTGTCAGAGACATGAGCAATGAAGACACATTGCTGCAAGCTGGTGCCACCTATTTGTACTCACCTTAATTGTTTCTAAGCCACAGCCAAGGCTCAGGTCTGTAAACTCTTCTCTCTAGCTCACACTAAATGGCGGCTTTTATCTACGCAGGTTTGTGATGAAACTGTCATGGGCAGGCTTGGTTTTAGTTCCTGTTGTGTGGATGGGTTAGGACATTAACCCTGTAACTTGAGCAAAACATTTCTAAGAACATGCAAACTTTTTTCCAGGTTGAAAAACCCAGGAAATGCACGAGCTGTTGCCTGCTTTCCAGCTACAAATTGGAAGGCAACAAATCCTTCCTTTGATCTGCCTTCCTTATTACCTGAGAGAACCATTCCTCAACTCCTGACTGGCAGCTATCCAATTGTAACCTCCCCTAAGACAGGCTCTGGGCTTGTTCTGGCCCCCATGGAAGAATGGTGACTCCTAGATGCCTCATTGACTCTCACTGACCTCAGTGAAGCAGCTGCAGAAAGTGAAACTTGCTTATACGAGTGAGAGTCTCCCAACTGCAACTGAAGATCAGGAGCAGTATGATAAATCAAAGCGCTGCATCACTCCGGCATGGCAAAGGGGAACTACTGTGCTGATTGTGAAACAGCTGGGTCTAGTATAAATGAAAAGTTCCCTTTGAAACAAGCCCCAAAAAGCAGTGTGGAGAGCAGGGTGTGGGGAGGAATATGGAGTATTAGCAGAAGGTGGGTAAGAGGAGGCCAGCTGTGAGCATTTTAAGGACAGGAAATGCAATCTGAGTTCCTATGAAGGAGCTTACTGTGCAGGGCAGGAAACAGATTGGTGATGAGACTGAGCAATTATTCTTGTTGTGTGTAGCAGTTTTTCCCCCCTGCCACATAAAAGGCTGCCAGTTAGGAACTGGGAAGGTAACTATTTACAATGGATGGTTTCATTGCCAAATATTTATGTGCTGCTGTGTTCTTCTGGGGTCATTCACCTGAGTTTCTTGCTGCTGTTGCACTGAAATGTATAGATCAGGGAGGAAAATAATCCTATCCCGACCTTTTCTGGAATGAATAATAATGAGCCAAGTGTCCATTATTTGAATGGTGCTATTTCAGACAATGATACTACATTGCACCCTGGCCTTAGCCCTCTGAGGGACATTCAGAGCTGAAGGCACTGCACTAGATCTAATTCATGTTGTACCACTCAAGACCAACAGTGGTCAAATGTCTCATGTGTACTTATGGTGTTGTGGTCTCTTAGCTGTGTTTGGATGAGCAGGCTGCTGGTCCCTATAGCATTGTGCATCTTTTCATTCATGTTTGATTTGTCAAAATGATTCTGGAGATGTTTCCAGTATCAGTAACACTGATTTTCCTGAATGAGGAGGTCACAGAGTTGGGTGGTTTCCCTGGCACCATTCTCACTGTGCCTTCTAGAGGCAGCAGACAGAGCCCATAACTTTTCTCGGTAGCCTGTTCCAGTGCTTGACCACCCTCGTAGACAGAAAGAGCCTCCCAACCTCCAACCTAAACTTCCTCTGCTGCAGCTTGAGGCCTAGTGGTATTTCCTGTGGGCACAGAGAAAAGCCCATCTCAATCCTCTCTATAATTACCCTTCAGGTATTTGAAGACTATCAGATTTCCCTCTCACTTTTCTCTTCTCCAGACTACAAAATCCTAGTTCTTTCAGCTTTTCTGCATAAATCATGCTTTCTGAGCCCTTAATCATTTTCATTGCTCTGTTTTGGATTTCTTCCAAACTGTCCACATGCTTCTTGAAGTGTGGGGCCCAAAACTGGACACTGTGCTTACTCCAGGTGAGGCTTCACCAGCACTGAATAGAGCAGAAGAATCATTTCCCCTGATTTGCAAGTGATGCTACTGTTAATACAACCCACTACACTGTTGGACTTTTTTGCAACAAGAGCGCACTGTTGGCTCACATTCAGCTTATGGTCTACTGTACTCTCCAAGTTGTTCTCTGCAGTACTGCAGCCTGGTTGGTCATTTCCCAGTCTGTATTTTTGCATGCAATTATTTCAGCCCAAGTTTAGGACTCTGCATGTGGCCTTGTTGAATTTCAACTGGTTGATCAGAGAAATGATCTGCAAACTATCCAGGTCATTTTGGATCCTAGCCCTCCCCTCCAGAGTATCTACAATTCCACCCAACTTGGTGCCATCCACAAATTTGCTATGCGTGCACTTGATCCTATTATCCAAATCATTAATGAAGATGTTGAACAATACTGGACCCAGGGCAAGTCTCTGGGGGAACCCCACTTGATATCTCCTTCTAATTAGACACTGAACAATTGATAACTATCCATTAGGTCTCTAATACCCCATCACCGTCATCAGATCTCTACTGCTCCAATACCCTATCAGCAGCTCTTGGCTATGTATCCCTTCAGCTACTCAGTAACACCTGAAGAAGACATCACCAAGATCCAGTTATAGATCCTTCCCTTGTGAGATCTAACCTGGCAAATCTCCATGCAAAAATCCATAAAGCAGTATTTGCATGGGACCCCAACAGTGAGGTATATCTAGGGAATGAGAGGTGCACAGCTCTGGAGAAGTCCTCTCCTCTCTGCATCTCCATGGTCTCAGAATAGAAAAGCTTCATTCATGGTGCACTGGAGAGGTGCCGGAGGACTGGAAGAGGGCCAATGTGGTTCCAATCTTCAAAAAAGGGAG
>NW_017729000.1:10480320-10503630 GCF_001723915.1 Gavialis gangeticus | reverse complement strand
AGCACAGCCAGGAGTGACCAGGAACAATGGTCACAAGCTGGCAGAGGGTAGATTTAGGTTAGACATCAGAAGGCGCTATTTCACGGTCAGGGCGGCTAGGGTCTGGAACCAACTTCCAAGGGAGGTGGTGCAGGCTCCTACCCTGGGGGTTTTTAAGAAGAGGTTAGATGAACACCTTGCTGGGGTCGTTTGACCCCAGTACTCTTTTCTGCCATGGCAGGGGGTCGGACTAGATGATCTTTTCAGGTCCCTTCCGACCCTAGAAACTATGAAACTATGAAATATTGTCTTCTGGGTGTATGCCTCCTTTGGATTTCCCAGACCAATATTAATGCAATAATACAGTGACCAGGACAGTGTGCCCAATGGTGAGGGTAGGGAAAAAAGAAAATAAAGGAAAAGGAACAAAAAAATAGCATATTTCAAGAGAAATTTGCATGATCTAGTCCTGAGGCCCATTTCACAAGCCCTTGAGGGTCCAGTCTCAGAACCGTTTTGTATTTAAGAGGCAGGGACAAAATGGCACGTGTGATGACCACCATGTGCTCTCATGGCATATAGAAATGAGAAAACAGGCGCCTCCCTGGCTCTGCCCCCACTTCTTCCCCTCTGCAATCACCACCTCCAAATTGTCTGAGACACTAGCTTCATCGCAGAGCGGAGCCCAGAATCATTCTGCTTGGCACTCACCTCTCCCCCCCGCCCCAGCTGACCAACCACCATGGACTCCAACTAATGCTGCGCTACTGTAGTTCAATGCGTGGAACTGTTTAAAAACCCCCTGCGTCTGCAGCACGACCCCAGCTTGCCCCACTGAAAAGCGTGTTTGATGCCTTGCATTAAGAGGCCTTCTAATAGCATTAGTAACACTGCTCCCTGTCTGTGCCCTCCAGAGTGTTGGATGTCTCCATGAGATCCTTTAATTTCCTTTCTGTCAAAGGAGTTATTACCCAGCTATTTCTGACCTGGGATTACTGGGTCATTCCAGGTGCCCTTGGCTCCTTGCACAGGCACAGTGGTATATTCTGTGAAGCTACCCCATGTTGCAGCAATCAGGATCCTCTCCCCTTTCCCAGAACCTAATGCAGCAAGGGGTAGTTAAAAACCAGACGGTCTGGGGGGAACCTAGCGGAGTGGCAAGAATTTCCTCCTTTCCTGATATTCCCTTTTTAATTTGGCTCTTGCTCGGCCACTTCAGCAAGAAGAAAAAGCCAACCTCTGTCTAGTGTTAGCTGTTTCTGAAGCACGATCATAAACTTTATTATTCTGTAGATCCACAACTCATCTAGAGGGAGCGTGGTCATCTGGTTCTCTCATTTGTTTGCTCTTCTGCTGTCTGTCATTTATTTTATACGATAAAGCAGAGAGTCATAAGTACGTCTGAGCATAACTGATTATGCAGAATCCTTAGGAAATGGTCTGTGATTTTTTAGAAGGGTGTTTTTTTCTAATTTAATTGCTTGTGCTTGGTGCCTTATGTACTCTGCCTTCCAGGCCAGTTCCTATGGGAAACATCGCAGTCTCTTGAAACTAATATTCCCTTATCTTTCCTTTGTATGTCTTTATAAAGGGCCCATCCCCACATTAATTCAGCTTCACATCAGCACTGGCCCAAGACTGAAAAGACTGTGAAAACAGTTATTCTGCCTACTAGAAATGACCTTTTCAGACCAAGGGAGTCAGGGAAACATTCCCGTTTCCTCCCCCCTGCCTCTGGAGACTCAGTCTGTCGTTAAGCTTCCAAAGCTGTTAATAATACCATTTTCATTAGCTATATATTACCCGAGAAAAGCATGTTAGGTATTGTAATGCAGAATGATGGATATGGGTCTCTAAATAAACACTAGCTCAGAAATCTTTCTGCTCTCAAGCTTTGTTAGCTGAATTGCATGTGTGTGTGCGCGTCTCAAGAGAGGGGGGAGATTTAGTTTAATTGATCATTAATAGCTTCTGGGGCTACTAAAAGTCACTCAGGTCAGCATAGCTAATCTTTGCCTGCTCGGTGGTTACATAAAGTGATTCTTACTGGGAGTTTTTGGCGTTGAAGGCTGTCATAGCTCAGCTCTGAGCTGGGCTTGGTCCCCCAGCGTGGCTGCATGAGTGATAGTGGGCCTGCTGGAGGAATGAAAGGTGCAGATGATGAGGTTGGAGAGGTGCTGGTAGGAATGTAGCGGTACTGAAAGGTTCTCCAGTGCTGGAGACTTCTTGGTGAGAGGAGCCTAGTCAAGGAGCCTGAGGAGGGTTTTGTGTGTGTGTGTGTGTGTGTGTGGAAGGAGGTGGAAATCAAGATGCTGCAGGAGACGACTTTGGGAAGGGGTGGAGCAGGCAAGATCTTGGCTTCTGGTTCAGGACATGGTTGGCATCTGGAGCCAGTGGCAGAGAACAATGGGCTCATCTGTGGTGAAGTTCTGCAAAAATCCTTAACCTGTTGTGTCTGAGAAAAGGCTGAAGTGTTGTTTCTAAGACAGCCCATGTTTTATTTTATCTTGTCTTTGGCTGGAAACCCAAATATACTCCAAATCTATCCAGATTGCAATGCAGGGGATGCCTCCCAACTCCAGGGCAGGTTCGCTGCTCCCTTATTAAGATATGAGGCATGTGTCTGCTGGGCAGCTCAGAGTTGTCACCTTGTGGATGATAACCTCTGTGCCTTGCTTTCCGGATTTATTAAATAGGCATAATAGTCTCCACCTCTTAGGAGGCCCCCTGAGAACTTGTTAGCTCAGGCTTGCCAAGCACTCTGAAGATGGAAATTTTTTATTTTATTTTTTATTTTGCAGGCTAACCAGAATGGGAGAGCAAATTTCTCCCTGCTGTGTGTCTGAGTGAGGCATTGCAGCCCGTTGCTTCTCCCCTGCTACTAACACTGAGGACCAGAAGGAAGGAGAACAGCCCTTCACTCTTTCTCCTTTCCCCCATTCGTGCATGTCAGAGGTGACACCTCCATTGAGATTAACTTTTTTTCTGGAGGTCCCCTGCAGGATCTGTGACCCGTCTGCAGTGTACATATACCCCCTGCACTGTGAACAGACAATTGGCCTCAGTAGCCATCACAAAGAAGGCTGTTGGGAGTTGCACCACAAGAGACATGTTGAATGGACATAGTGTCTTTCCTCCCCTCTGCTCCAAATGACACAGAAGGGAAGCAGCCATTGATCCTTGCAATAGCAATTGTGGAGGGGAAGCATTTGGGCTGGGGGAAAGAGTAGCTCATGCTAAGAAGCACGTTTCTATAACTCAAAACGTGTAGGGGTTGTGATGCATTGGAAAGACGAGGAAGAAGAGGAAAGCAGCATGACTACTGCGCAGAGTAGGTGGCCCTTTTCATGCCTACCAAATGTTCTACTTGAGCCACTCCATTTGAATGCCACTGGCAAGTGTTTTTTTTCTCCTGTTTTAAAATATCCCTTTTAAACCATTGCAGGCTGTTAAAGCAGATCACCTGCTGCTTGTGAATACAGTGCACTAAGACTAAGCTACCCTTTGCTCCCTTGAGCAACCCTGACTCCTGGGATTGTTCCACAGTAGGAATCGCTCCTGTGATGTGTGGGGATTGCAGGATTGGACCCCTGTCTTTTGTTTTCCACTTGCAACCAGATTCCCTTAAGACAGTCTGCTGAACTATTTATAGATACCATAGCCAACAGCTGTTAATGCCAAACAGGAAATTATAAAACGGAAAAACTTGTCCACGTCTCCAAGTGGTGAAAGTAAACTCTAGCTTGGAATCAGTAAACACAATCTAATGAGTTCAGAGTTGCATCATAAGCTATACTTCTGAGGAAAGGTTATGATGGTTTTTCAGAGTCAATAGCTTTTTCCATTAGATCACATTTACTGTATCACTCTGAAGGCATATGGGTCAAACAGTGGCTCTGAGATGATCAGATGTGCCTGGAATTTGCACAGAGTGACAGTATAAGAGGCTGCTGGAGGGATTGTGCATAGCCTTGAAATTAGGCTGAGGTATATAAATGGGGCAATGTAGGGATCTTTTATTGGCAGTACACGCTGTTCTGGAGATGGCTTTCTAGACACTGACGTGTGTCTCTGGAGGCCTGCAATTGTTAATTATTTGAAATGGTGGAGGGGTGGGGAATGAAAATCCTTTGAAAACCATATGCTGAATTCAGGCCTGATGTGAGGAGAAACGAGAAGCATTCATGTGTTCCAACAGTTAACTGAGCCCATGTCGCCGAATACACTTTACACAACTTTTTTCTTGTGATTTTTTTCACTTAGGACTTTTTTGCTTCTATTGATAAAATACCCTGGGATAGGAGGGTGACTGAAGTATGAGACAGAGGTGTCATTTTAAACTTGTGTGGGATTCTCTGTCTTTGAAAAGAAAGGCATTAAAATTAAATGAAACTGTATCTTCCTCTCTTTTCCTCTTCTGTAGGAAAAGATGAGGTAGAAGACACTAGCATCACTTAAAATTTGCCTGTAAAAGGGCAAGAGAGATGACATGAGGCAAATATCTACCTTATTAGAGGCAAGAAGTTCTTATGGTGATCTCTTTTATTAGACCAACTGCACCAGGTCTTCATCAGGGCATGTCTTGCATTTGAAAGCTTGTCAAACTCTATCCCAACTATACAGTTGGTCCAATAAAAGAGTCCACCCTAAGAAATTCTGGTCTCTTGAATAATTCCTGGACCAACATGGCTACAACATCACTCTAACACTACCCATTTATTATTGTAGTTTTGAAATCTTGCTCTTCAGATCACACCTGTTTGATGCAAAGAGAAGTGTAGGGCTGTAGCTGGCAGGCCCATAGGAGATCAGGACTTTTAAATTAATAGTTTGAGAGAGATCATATTGTCATAAAAGCTCAGTATTCAGCATTGCTTCTTCTAACCCTTACAGCCAGCTTTCTTTAGGGAGCTCAGTACTCTGCTCACTGAACTCTTTAAACTTCATCTGCCTATTTGGGGGCCTTGATGGAAAATGAGCTCTCAAAAAACTATGCCTTTGGTTGTAAATGACACATCCCTATTCTGTTCTTTTTAATTGCATGACTAATCCCCTTAACTTCAAAGGGATATGAGTATGAGATGGATTTGGTTGTACTTGTACCTTTATTGCATTGTCATCCATGTGCTAGATGAAGGTTTGAGCTAGGATCGTGTATTTTAAGCAGGGGGAAATGACAGAAGGAAATGTTCTGAAAAGGTTATTACACGGGTAAAAGAAATTATGCTATTGGGACCTGACAAATGTATTAGTGAAATATAAAATGCGGAGTAGAATAGCAAATTTATTCATAGCACTTGCTGCCTACATTGACTGACTTGTGGGCAGAAAGAAATGCATGCACATCTCAGTCAGCTGAGCTCTGGGCACTTGCTTTTATTGCTAGAGAGCTCATGAAGAATGGAAGGCAGGTTTTATACAGTGCAATGGAGTCTCGAGGAGTATTCATGGCAGCACAGAGCAGCAGCCTCTGTATGTCTTATTGGACATGACAGCTTGCTTTGGGGGAAACCGGACAGCTGTGGCATTGAGTTGTTGTCAGCATCATGGCCTGAAATGTTTATGGCATCAAAAACGTAAGTAGTTCTTAGAAATGCAGCTTTGCAAACCACCAACCCATCACTGCATAGGCTCCTGCTGAACAGTCCTTGGAGGGTTTTTAGTTTCAGTGTTTCTACTGTGAGTGAATACTGGGCATCGAGCCAGTGGACAGCCCTGCACTCAAGAGGGCGTGATGCTGACTCAGAAAGAAGGGGAGTCAGGATGGTTAATGTATCTTTGAGCCACCTCCACAGACAGGACTTGCAAGAGTAGCACGTTCAAGCTGCCGTTCCCTTGTAGCTGGGCATCCGCTGCAAAAGGCGCTTGCTTTTCTAATAGGAACGTATCTTCCTAGGAGCACAGAGGCCCCCAGTCCCTTGCAATTTGGTTTTCTTTGCATATGCATTAAACCCTTTCTTCAAGGCAGTTGTATCTGTCTTTATGCTGTTCATGCAGTTTCTATACTGAATAAAAAATGGCAGTAGGGAAGTACTTCAGGGAATAGAGCAGTTCCAATTACAGCGCTGGGACACCTTGGCACCTTGAGTCCAAAAGTAAAGTCACTCAATAAGATCTGTGCTTTTCTGACTTGAAATGCTATGAACAGGATAGCATTCTAGTCTTGTCTCTCTGCACACTCCAGGAGTGGTCTGTAATGTTGATCAGTCCACGTCACTATAATTATACATTCAAGCTGAGTGGGTCTTTTCTATTTGCATTAGAAGTGGCCAGGTGCTTGAGTGCATCAGTTCTGTGGCTAGATGAACAAACATGCATCCTAGCTCTTAAGCTATGTACATCTGCTGCCTGGCTTTAGGATTCTGTTGAAGACCTCCGTGATCTAGAGCAGTGGTTTTCAGCCTTAGGGAGTCAAAAGTATGTGAATACCTGCACTTACAATTCAAAGGCATCTGCACCCCCATTCAAAATTTGCAAACAGGCCCACCCCTCCATTCAAAAATGTTTAGGGGTCTGCAAGTGAAAAAAGGTTGAAAACCACTGAACTAAAAGATCTGCATTAGAGGGACAGCTAGTAGGCACCTTTCCAATAAACATACATGCACCATTCTTCTGGTATCAAATGGCATAGCTTTCAGTATGTCTTCCTTGCTTCTGATAGCAGAACCTGATTCTATGAAAGGGTTTGCTTTGGCCAAAACAGTAATGATTGAGCATGATGCACAAGTCCTTTGTGTTTTTTCATCTGAAACAAGTGTAGCAGAGAGCTAATTTAGAGGGGTTAATCTAAAACAGATGTTTACTGGGAAAAAACAATCTGTTTGAGCCTCCACAGATGTACAATTAGTTGGAAGTTGTACATCCTAAAAAAAACCAAACCCCCCCCCCCCCAGCCATTCTTATAATTTAGTCCTAAATAATATGCTTATGGTCCCCAACTATTTTTGAGTGGTATTTTCAAAGAAGCCTAAGGAAATTAGGCATTTAATTTTCATTGAATCAGATATGTACATAACTCCCTTAAGCACTTTGAAAAGCTTTTGTGGTCTTAGGTTGGTGTTTTCAAATGGCTGTGAGTTACAGAAGAGCTGGAAATACCCACTGCAGTTTTCTATAGTGTTGCTGGGGTATTTAATCAAGCCAGTCTTAGAAGATGAAAGATGTATGTAAAAGACCCAAAGGAAATGGGGTATGTAGTTAAGATCTGACTTCAAGACTGTTGGAAGAAGTGGGTCTCATAACCATTCTCACTCTGGGATTTGAAAGCTGTCTCTAGCAGAGCAGCCATGACCTCTGTCTAAATGCCTCTTTCTTGTATAAATGCAAGAAAGAGCTGGTATCCCAGTATCAAGATCTAATGAAAGATTTTTGCTACCACATCTTTCTTCTCTCCTAAAAAAAATGGGTGTTGAGTGATTCTAGGATACAATGTTATTCTGATTCCATGCACATGCTACTGAGATTGGTATGGGGGGTGCTGGACGGGGGCTAATGGACACATCCTGAAAGGCTGTTTTGTCGCAAGTCAGCTTTGCTGGAATAAAAAAGAAACAATGACTCACGATTAAACCATATTGCTAGTTGCCAAATACAAGGCCTCAGACAGCTTAGGGTGAAATTTTATTTAGTCTGACACAGCAGTAAGATGCAAGAGCTCCAATATTACAGATGCCCATTACATCTCCAATTAATTTTATGGAAGAGGTAACATGGAACATTTAGAAAGCATTGGAGAAATGTGGCTAGCCAACGTACATGCCTGGCCAAAGAAACATGGCTGGGCTCCAGCTGTAGAAAAGCGTCATAGCTTTGCCAGTCAGCAGAGCTTTGGACTCATACCCAGACAAGATTTAAAGCTGAATATCTATTATATTAGGAGCATATTATAACTGGTTAGGAATTTTCCAAGGAAACTATTATTTTAAGACAAAGAATGTTGATTCACTGAAACCAAAACTTTACACAGAAATAAAATGGTTTCAATGAAAGTTGCACCTAGAAGGCTTCTCTGGTCTAAGGTGGAATCCCTGGTCAAGGTAAGGGTGAGACAACAAAGGCCAGAAGGCCTGTGGTTAGGACATTTAATAGGGATGTGAGAGACTGAAGTTCATGTCTCTGGTCTGAATTGGATAATACTGGTTGAAACTTAGTCTCCCAGATTGTAGATGAGTGAATTAAGCATCAGACTGCTGACTGTTCTGAGGTAGGGTCTATCTTGTCTTCTCACGAAAAGCTTTGAAAAATCTCTCTTTCATATGCAGGGGAAATGGAAGAACTCTTAAACCTCCAAATTTTTGCAGGCCAGCTTCTGGGAGGCACATAAAAATCAATGGGAGATAATGGTCCCTGGCTACTTCTAGGAAAGGGACACATAAAACCTATTACCAAGGTAATGCTGATGCCTCAGACCATACTAGCCCTAAAAAGGAATTTCAATATCTATGTCTGATAATAATAATTGTCTCTCTTGGTAGCACCAACCTGATACTAGCAGCCTGTGGTTAATGGACTTTCACCTGCTCCTTGATCTACAGTACTGAACTTGCTACCAGTTCAGCTTGCTAATGTTTAAGTAGACTTGATACGATGCTGATCTTGCTCTGCCCAGTTACATACTCTTGCAGTTCCACTGAGTTTCTCCTGATTTACATTAGGAGAAGTGAGAGGAGCATTAGAATCAATAAGTGGATATTTATAATCAAATGGCCAATATAGCTTGCCTTTTATTTGTGGCTTTCCAATCTTGTTTATTTACACCCTATTTGCATAAATAATATATTGGCTCTGACCTTTTGGACAGCATCAATCCAATGCGAGTGATGTGATATACAGTTAGAACAAGGAAAGGAAAGTGCCGCTCTCACTACTACAGTGTGCTTAGTGAGCAGAGGCAGTTTGACTGAATTTGGCTTAGTGCCTTGAAACGTATTGTTTAAAATAAATCAATACATGTTCCCGTAACATGCTTATGCATAATCAGGCAGTCAAAAGAAAAAGGATCCGGATACAGAGAATTGAGGGAAGTTCTGTGCCAGGCCAACGCTTTGGGCCTCTTTAGTCTTATCCAGGCTATGTTGTAGCTGAAAGCTGATGCTCTGCAAATGAGGGTGTCTGTAAAGCAAAAAGCTGCCACATTATCCCTTTCTTTCACTGAGCAGATGAACCCTGGGAGTAGCACCCCTGTAGAGAGTTGTTAAGGTGCCATAGTTTGCCTAGCAGTGACAGCCCTCCCTCACCTTGAACTTGCTCAGTTGGTCTATCCACGGACAGATGATGGTGTGGGTTAACCGGCTGGCAACTGGTGTTGACTTATTTCTGTGCATTGCTTTTAACTAAGTAAGAAAATATGGTAGTGATGGTAGTGAGAAAAGTGCCTTTTCATGATTGCTTTTAATCATATGTTGTTTTTTAGGTAGGCCTGCTCCAGGCTGTATTCTTCCACTGCAGATCTGGGATAACTACCACTATAATCACCGAGGGCTTTGTAGTCAGTAGAACTAGTGTTGAATTGTTTCTCTGTTAGGAGATTCTGGTTTACCTGTAATGCCGAAAATGATTTGGCTGATGGCCACACCATCAAACTCTGTCCAGCCATGCAAGGCAACTCTCTGATTAAATTAATTGTTAAAGCACCAGCATGATGTACAGGCAACAAAGAATCCAGTAGAAGGGTAACAATGACAGCCTTATACCTCTGTAAATCCCTATTCAACTTAGCAAAATGTTAAAAACCATGATGCATGATTATTCTACAAATGATTGGCTAAGTTTATGTTAATATACACTTCTAGCTATTGTATGCTTATGATGTGCAGGACTCTGTCAAGCTTGGATTGCTTTTATTCCAGTAGCCTAAAGTCTGTTTTCATGACAAGTATGATCTTGAAGTAATGTATTTAGTATTTCATCTGTTTATATTTGAAGGATGATTTTATTCAGGACTCTTCCTCCTTTTACATACTTCACGTAGCTATGCATCTGATTTTATACACCCCTGTAAAACCAGAACCACTATTACAGGGCTATGTGTCACCATGCTATAAACCCAGTCCACATTTTTCTGCTCCTAACAATGTGTTTATGGCAACTAGAATAGTGAATGTTAAATAAATCACAAGGACTGAATGGCATGCCCTAAGTGGCAATCACTTAATTTAATTACATGAAAAACTGAATTGTTATCACTTAAAAACAAGACTGCTTTGTCCATCACAGGGCAAATATAATTAGAACGACCTGTGCAGATTGAAGTCAGGAACCTGTTTAGCTTAAGAATGGTTTTGATGAGCACTCTTATATAACTGCTCATTGAATTAATTTGAAAAGGATGTTTTCCCTTTGTCTTTGTATGTATCATTCCCAGCTTGCTACATGAAACCATTATTGGCCTGGGAGGAGGGATGGGAGGAATATAAGAAGCAAACAAAAGGCGGATGGGTTTAGGGGCTACTTGGGTATCTTCATACTTTTGCATTAAAGGTAAAAGAAAGTTTATAAAATATATCATCTGCAGAGGAAAACAGTATATTGCACTAAAGGCTAGGGCAGCCAGCAGTTATGCAAAGAAGCATGTGTTTACCATTCCTTCAAGGCCAAGGGAAAAACAATGAATAGGTCAAATTAAGACCTTGAAATCTTGTATCAACAACTTTTGGTGCAGAGTCAATTTGGCCCACGCAAGCACCTGTGTTTGCAGTGAGAGCATGAGCATCGTAAAGCTTCCTCACCTACTACCTGAGCTCTTTGGTCTTGTAAATCAGTGACCTGCGCTCCCAGGCCGCATCCACACAAACCTGGACGTTTGTTTTTCTGGGGACAAGAAGCAGCAGCACACCTTGTGCTACTGCTACTTGTCCCTGGGGAACACCTGTGCCACGCACCTTCTGGTGCATGGCAGGTTACCCTGGGTGGCATAGGGGAGGCTGGGACCAGCACTGTGCTGGCCCCAGTAGCCTTACCTAGGGTCCAAGGGGCCTCAAGGAGCAACAGCTGCAGCAATCCTGCTGCTCAGAGCTTGGCTGGCAGCTGGAGTGTGGCTCCGGCTGCTCAGGCTCCAGTTTTGGATGGAACATTGCTGCCACGTGCACCACCTTGCTTTTTATTTATTTTTATTTTTTTGCATGGATTTTTTTGACCTGGGATCTCCCAGGGTCAAATCCCCCCCTGAACTGCTACCTTGCAGCACAGAGAACAGCTGAATGTGCAGTGTGTGGCACCACATACTGCACAGCTGTGCTTGTCTGGACGTGGCCCAAGTGTCTATTTTCTTTTCCTGTCTCTCACCCAGCTCCACTATGGAGATTTTGGGATCACCTTAGGTTGGCCTAAGGATTTTCCTTTTGCATTTCACTGGGCACGTCTCGACATGCATTAATGTGCTGTAAGTACAATGCATTAAGTTTAGTACCTGTAGTAACAGGTGCTAACTTACTGTGCAGTAATTGGCACTACTGTGCAGTAGCGATGGCGCATGCCTTTACATGACACTGATCCGTAGTAGACTAATTCTGGTATGTGTTGGCACAACTTTTGCCATGACACACTAATGCACAGTAGAATTGGTCTACTGCACGTCTAGCATCTCATATGAATGCCTCCAATTAAGCCCTAGATTTTGTTTTGCCTGGAGAATGGTGTCTGACAATATATTTCAGGGTTTTCCTCTCCCCACAAGACAATTCTGTCCTTTTGTTCCTTCACCCTCTGACTGACTTTTCCTTCCATCCTCCTCTCTCTGCCTTCAGCCCATTGCTTGTGTTTTCCCTTTGCTCCACAGGCCCCAGCTCTCTTTCACTCAATGTCACTTTAGCTTCCCCTTTGTGTTGCAGATCAAGGCTGGAAAAAATCCAAGCTGTCTCTGACTTTCTGCACTCATCATCATTGCATCTTTGAACACAGCTCTCTCCCTGGGCAATGATCCTCAGAGGGAAGAGCCCCAGTTATTGTAAGGTCCCTGGAGACACCCGGAACAATTGATAATTGGGGGTTTGGTTAACTTGAGTAGCCAGCAACCACAGACTTCAAAGGCTGCAGGCTACTGCCCAGATTATAGACGGCTAGCTTCCTCAGCAGGATTCCAGCAAAAGCACTTGAAGTGAGTTCCAGCACTAAAGCCAGGGCCCTTCTTGAGTTGTGCTAAATCAGCTCTTCTAGTTATCCAGGCCTCACTCAGCTGGAACCGCGGGCCATCTAAAACAGGCTTGTGTCCATAGCTCTGGAGGATCCAGCCCTGTTTGGAATAAGAGGGTTCTGAGTATAGACAGCGATGTTGAACACAGCCCAACCTCAGCCTAGGTCATTAACTCTACCATAGCTCTTTCCTTGTGATTGACTTCTCCCTCACTTCTGCCCTCCATAGTCCCTTCTTAATCCTGAAATAACAATTGTGAATGCCTCAGTTTCCACCTCCTTGCTTGTTTTTGACCTTTCCTATGACAGCTCCTTCCTACCACTTCATTGTTTACCTTTCTTCTCTGCTTTTCAATAGGAAGAGCTATTTCCTGCTTCATGGATGATCTCCTACCCTTCCTTGTTCTTGTTCTTGGATCTGAGGAAAAAACATGTTCGGAATTTTTAAAATACGGCCCGTGTGCACCCAACTTCTGCCCGTGAAATGCCATCATTTGGGCTAAGAGTCCTTGTGCATAGGTTTCAGCATTCGTTCATTGTCTGAACCATTGTTTCACATTCAGAAGCTGGATTCCTGATTTCTATTAATGTGAATGAGAACTGGAAGTCCAAATCACTTGGGAGTCTCTGAAAATGTAGTACAGTGCAGAGACAAACTAGTACAGTGCACAGAGAACAATGCTCAAAAAGTACTTGCAAGTAATGACAGAAGATGGGCCGAGGACCTCTTTATTAATTTATTTTTTTACAAGAAGTTATTTATGTTGAGCCTCCAGGAGAAATCTTGGGTTGAAAATAATTACTGTATGGCCTTGGTTCATTAACCAGGAAACATTGCTTCATAAATAGCACTATTCATTAGCTAATACTCTTTTGACCCTCAGACGTTCATAGGAAATAGGCCCTCTTTAAGGTTTAAGTGCCTGTTTCTTCCCCTTATAGTAATGTGGTTGCCCATCATCTTTGATGGCCCTTTGACATGTTAATGGGTCCTTCCAAATAATGTCTCCTGCTAATAGCAAGCAATTTTTACAAAGTATATCCAGTAGAAATTGTTGAGATAAGAGGGACTAGGTATATTTTGAGTTCGTTTTAACACAACTGTAAATCATACATCCAGAGGCAGACCGTCAAATTAATATTGAACAAGATGGACACTTCCCAGGATACAGGAGTTCTCTTGGGAAGCTCATATCTAGTTTTGACTAGCCTCTCATAATGTGATGCAAGAACCATCCTTCCCATATCGTCTGTCTCTGCTGGTCCTCACTAAACATGTTTTCTTAAAATTAATCTACATAAAACTTATTTTTAAAATCCTTTTTCTTTCTTCTCTACAACTTCCTGCCTGTACTGAAAGAAATCTCTTTACTCCGACTCCTGCAGTTTCTGCTTGTCTTATAGGATTATCTTTGACCTACTACTATTTTTCTACTGATGCATTTCATTTGGTAGGTTTTAGCACAATATTTGAAGAATTCATTTTTCTCTCTAGCTTTGTTTCTTTTTTGATTCTTGGAAGTGTTTCCCTCCCCCCTTTCTCCTACTCAAACCATCCCAGCATGTTAGGAAAAATAATGCAATTCTTATTTATCCAATTGCCTGCATTTGTGTCGTCAGCTCTTTTGTCAGTCCCAGTGACTCTGACTTCATCCCTGAATTGTTTGGTCTTCCACTTCTACCTTCCACAGCATCACTAACAAACATCACTTTTCTTCCCCATGCTTAATCCTTTAATCTGGCATCAGATTTAAAATCACATCTGTCCAGTATGCTATCCTCTATCTGTGTTCTCTTGGAGCTTTAAAGGATACATTTACAATTCAGCGAGAGGTGTGACTGCTACTGCTGTAAACCTACTTGAGGTACCTTGGGTATTGCTAGCACTGTAGCTGTGGCTGTATGGAGATGAGTGCAAACTAACCACCTAAGCTCATAGCCAGTTAGTTGGGCAGACTTTTGCTCCCTATGCCAACCTCTGTGCAGCTTTGTCTGCGCTGCTACCTGTACTTGTGCTAGTGAGTTTCCAGGTATCCTGGGTAAGTCTCCACTTCTTGACTGTGTAGACATCCATTAAGTTACTTTCATACAACTCCCTGCAATCTTCTCAAACTCTTTACTTTTAATGAGTATTTTCTGCCTGTTTCTTTTTTATTCTCATATCCACCTCCCCCCTGTGAGCCACAGGATCTGATCCCTAAAGACAGCGGTTCTTAGAAACCCAGTTTCCATGACCATCAAACTCCGAAGCATCAAGCATAGTTCCTCTCCTGCCCTACTCCCTGCTTTCTCCAGCTCCCCCACCCCCCCTCATTTTATATAGAATTGTACTACAATGCCATGATAAAAGGCATTTAAAAAAATAAAACCAAAGTGATAAAATAAGATTTTTTTTCTTTGCTGCATACATAAATTTGCTTCAGGGCTGTCAGTTATTTCCAATGACCTCTTTCCCCACCTGTTTTCTTAGGTTCAGACTGGATTCAGACAGTCTGGGGATTTAAAAAATCATTTCCTTAAATTTACTGCCTTTTCAAGCATCCTTGCTGATCGTAGTCTTCTCTGTCTTGGTTTTTTCTCCGTGGCTTATTTTCCTATCTGCAGAGTTATTTAAAATGTGGCTTCCATTTATTCAACATCAAATGTTTCATATTAAATAACAAAAGTGAAATGATCAAGCCTAATAGAACCAGAATTGACTTCTTTTTATTGGGCCTTGTTCCAAAAGTAGTCCATCCCAAGCCACCTCTCCTGTGGAGATCTCTTACCGTCATTTAAAAAGATTTACCCTTCACGAAAGAAGCAGCTAGGCTAGCTCTTGTTTTGCTTGTGATCTATGATGTGCAGCTCATTTGAATGATGTCTTCTCAGATACAGCAGGGTCATGATTTTCCAGACATGAAAACCAAATCTTTTGTTTTACTTTAATACAACTGGGACAGCTTGTGGCCAGAACACAGGGCTGGGAGTTGAGGAGTCTTTTCCCAAGTCTTTCCCCTGTTGCTGTCAGAGTTTATGTGGCACTGAACAAGGCTATTCAACATTTCTCTATCAAATGGAGATAGTGCAAGAACTTGCTTGAGAAGTTGTTCTTAGGAGTAATGTAACTTTGAAGAGGAATGTGGACTGTAATTGTGCCTACCACTGCACAGCAAGTGAATAAGGCCAAACAGACAATCTCCTTTCCTACAGAACTTGTTATCCAGGACCTGAAGCTACATGGACTTCAGTTATCTAGCTCTTCCTCATCCTCTCACAGGACTGCCCCTACTCTGTTAGACTAGATGATTCCTATATCTGCCTACCTTCTTTAGCCTGCTGTGCTCCCTGTGGAAATCAAAGGAAATCAAAATATAAGGAACTAGCACCTAAAAATGCAACTGGCTACAATACAGACATTGGTCACAAAAGGATTATGATGGAGATAAGCCACAATACGTACAGTCTTCAGTGAAGTGAAGTGATGCTAGAACAAACCCAGCTTAACTATTTCCTGGTGCGACTTCTATTTTCCTGTGAAATACTGTAACTGAAAAAATTAAGATGACTGTATTTTGAGACCTAATTCAGCAGTGGTGTATCAAACTGGGTAAATACATCATTTTTATACATAAAATAGAAATATTCCATCCATTCAGTGAAGGCTGCATGTTTACGTTTCCTCTGGTGGTAGTCAAGAGGTTACATTTAAGGGTCTTCTTTATTTTAACTGGCTGAATGGACTCAACTGTGCCGGTTGAATCCATCTTTAGGGTTTGCTGTGGATACTGACGGTACAATGTTTGTTTTTGTTCTTTTCTTTTCTAAAACCGTAGACCCAATTCCAACAGACATAGGAAAAGGACACACACACACACACACACACACACACACTCTCTCTCTCTCTCTTCCATTGAGCTGTGTGCATACACAAACATAGTGTGTATTTCTAGCAATCATGCCCATGATTTTAAAGTATGTGCCATATGCACACTTGAACTTTCCATGCTTGAAGGAACCAACAACAGGAGTTATTTCCTAGTTATGACCTCTTCAAAAATGACCAGCTGACCTCGCGCTTCAAATAATGCTTTACCCATTGTTAAACATCACTGTAAACATGCATCCATTACCATGTCTTTGATTTGATGTTACTTATATAATGCTGTCAGGAAGAAATAGATATTCTCATGCTACTTACTTGAACAGTTGAAGAAAGTGGCTTGTCCTTGGTTGCCAACCAATCTGAAAAAAAACTTTATTTCATCTCCACCCACTGTCCTCCTACTTCTTTCCCTTCCCCTCCTCTGGAGAAGGCAGGTCAACAGCACTTGATAAGTAAACATGAGGACAAAGTCAACTCTGACGCAAATAAATGTGCTGATTTCACTGGAGCTGTTCCAATTTACACCTATGCTGAATTTTCATAGAATCATAGAAAATTAGGGTTGGAAGGGACTTCAGGAGGTCGCATTTAGTCTAATGCCCTGATTAAAGCAGGACCATTCCCAACGAGATGATCCCAGTGAGGGCTTTGTCTATCCAGGTCTTAAAAACCTCCAAGGATGGAGATTCTACAGTCTCTTTGAGTAACTTTTTCCAGGGCTTTACTACCTTCTAGTGAAAGTTTTTCCTAATATCTAATCTAAATCTCCTTTGCTGCAAGTTGAGAGCACTGCTCCTTGTTCTGTCATCTGCCACCACTGCGGACAGGCTAGCTCCATTCTCTTTCTTCTTTGGAACCACTTCTTTTGACCCATAGCGACGTCTCTGTGCCAAGTTGTTCTGCATCTAATGAATAGATGATATTTTTCAAATGTGTATAAAATTTACAGATGAATAAATCTTCAGGGGTGTTTTATATGCTGTAGCATATGAGGTTGGATTGATGCTACTTAGTTTCACATACTGCATGAATCATTCACCCATCTCACTAGGTCATTTTTGACTGAACTTTCCTAAGTCATTCTACAATAGGCTGGTATTCAAACTGCCTAACCTTTGTCTCCACCTATATGCATGGAAACCTACCATCTGTTAGCTATCACATGTTAGTCATGGCTTGAATCTGTAGGCTGTCTCCTGCATCTGGTCTCAGCTTATTTTCCCCCCTCCTGCATCTTGCTTCCTTTCTGATCTGTTATTAAAACGGTACTTTCCTAACTTGGCTCCAAGCAGATAAGGAAGACAAAAGCTGAACAGAAGACATATGAAGTCATTCTCTCCGGCACAAGCTGTAGGATAGATATCTATCTTACATCCTCCCAACATCTGGGTAAGAAGCCTGCCGTGAACTGGTGTATGAACTCTAAGCAGGAAGGGGAGGTGCTCATTAAGGACACACAGAGCAGTTTTTCAAAAGCAACATATACAGTGGATGGCCACTCAACCCATTATGACATAAAAAGAAAATAACCTGTATAGCTGGGGGTAGCACCTGCATCCTGTGAGAACCAGGCAGTTGAGAATCTGCAAGCTATGCTTATTTTAAATGAGGATCTGGCCTCTTCACTATGTGGCCCATATCTTCAACATCATCTTGGTTCCAGTCATTATTATGGGAGTCAGTGGATGTTGGCTGTAGTTCCCTGATTTTCTGGAGCGGATCAGAGATGACCTAAGTCCTAGCAAGGGTTAGAGTGGCTTAAAATCTCCTCTCTATTAAGCCACTTTGCTGTGGTCTGGAAGAAATTTTTACATCTGAGCATTGTGCTCCAGCCAATACACACTCTCTTTTCCAGCTGAGTAAGGGAGAGGGGCACAGATGCCAGGTATGTCAGCATTGCCCCTGTTATGAGATCCCATCTAGTGGGTGTAGCATGGAATTTGTGAGGTTGAGTGTTATTTTTAAACCTTCTGAGTTTCATATACAGATGCTTGGGTTCCTTTAAAAGCCTGGGTTCAGAGCTGCAGCTTTCAAGAAAAATGCTCAGAATAATGCGATTCTTGTTAGAAGCAACAGCACTGTGCATCCAGGCTGCACAAAGTGATGGGGTACAAGAGAACTTGGACCACTGTCCTCAAGGCTGCTTTTGTGTTTCTTGGGTCTAATACCTGCTTCATTAGTATGCTTGCCCTCCATGCAGTGCTGGTGTGCATAGTAACAGCTGGCTTTGATAGAAATTGGTGCCCAAACCTTCTGGAACTTCAACTCCTTGCTCCTTTCTGTGCATCATCCTTGATCCAATGTTGGTTGAGGTCAATGGAAAGGCTCCTATTGCCTGAAGCAGGCTTCAATGCAGGCCACTGTCCCGCTAGTGTTTGCTCCTACTTGTCTGAGACATTGTAGCTTTTAGAACTGAGAGCCCCAAACTCTCCTTCCTAGTAAAATGATCCTGGGTATTATAACATGCTTGAATTGTCCAAACTTTTCAGAAGTTATGATGTGAAAAACACAATGATGGCTATGAAGTCTGCTTAGTTTCTGCAGGAATTATTACTCTAGCTTTGGTGCTATTGTACATTCTGGCTAGCTCTTAAAGTGAAGGCGTCTGGAGTTTGGTTTATAGAATGAAAATAACACAGAGCATGAGTGACTGATAAGAGAAGCTCTGCTTTCCTTAGATCCAAACAAATGGAAAGGGAGTGGAGGGGGGAAGGCATCCTCTTAACAAAAGGAAATTTCCCTAGTCACCCAGAATTTAATTACAGTTTCATAAACCAACCTATTTGATTGGAAAGAAGCAATAAGAAGAGAAGATTAAAAATATAACTTTTTAATTAGATTTAGGGAAAAAATAAAACAGTTTCTGGCCGACTTTTTTTAAATAGAATGTTCCATTTAAATTTTAATCTCTACGCCTGCTAACCTCAGGGTCCGTTAAGTTGTTTTCTTTCATTTCCCCTCCCCTGTTAAACTCTTAATAAATATTCAATAATCTCATCTAAAAAGGCACAGTCATCCCTAGTGTTTTTTTTATGAGGGGGTTAGTAAGTAAAGCTGTGCCCAGAGGGATGGGTGTAACTTCAGCTATAGACATCACTGAGTTTTATATGTGATTTTATAGCAGTGATTCTTAACCAGTGTGCACTGAGAACTTTTTAAAGGCTGCTGTACAATACTGGGTGTACAAACACCTACACCTGATTCACAAGATGAACCCAGAGATCTCAAAGAGGAATCCATAGTGTCAAAAGCATTCTGTTTTGTTGTGGTCTTCCTGAGTTCTTTGTAGCCTTTCCATCATCAAGAACGAAGTGAGAGTTAGCATTTTACAAGGAGTGCCTTGAGTCTGAAAATATTGAGAACCATGATCTTATAGTGTGCCTGTCACTGTAGCATGTGAGTACTTTTCTGGGTATAAGTGCAAAATAACTTCTAGGATTAGACCTGATCCACATCCTATTATGTATAAAGTGAACTGATGGGTTTCGGTGGACTTTGGACTAGATTCTAGAACATAAAAGATGGTATCTAAGGAAGGAAGCAGTGACCTGTTTTCCTAGTTCTGAATATTATAATTGGGTTTTTTTTTCAATATTTCTTTTCTTGATTAAATTTAGCACCACAATTTTCAGAGAAGGTTTTATAGATGCTGTGGTCTGTGCTAGTTACTGAGGTAAGCTCATTCACAACCAGAAGAGGGCTAGTTAGTTCCCACCTTCTCTTCAGATTGGTTCCATCCATGCAACCACCTCAGACCCTGAAGGTCTCCTTCCCGGAAAAAAAGAATGCCCCAGGAATTTGAGGAAGTCTTTGGTAAAGCAGGACCTGTTTCACAACCCAGGGCACAGACAGAAGTGCAGCTCCCTGCTGTAACTCATAACGCTTTGAAGGAAGCATTTTGAGTTGCAATGATCCCCCAGACCAAACAGAAGTTAACTGTTGGGTCCAGGGGGGTTGGGGAATCCGGCTGCTTGGCTGGGAGCCTGCATCTGGTTTTTCCTAGCACTGGTGACTCCTCCCTCCCAGCCTTGGAGCTGTTTTCAGGATGGGATGGGGGAAAGGGAGCAGAGGGAGCTCCTCAGCTGGTGCTGGAAGGTGTGTGTGTGCGGCAGGGGCTGGATTGGAGCCCCCCCACCCCACCCTCTAGTACCAGCTGAAAAAACGCCAGACTGAACTCCCCTGTTCCCTTTCCCAACCTCCTGTCAGAAGGCTGTCAGATAGGGCTGTGCAAGGCTTTGGACCATGCTTTGGATCTGGAGAAGTTTTGGACACTTCGGCATCTGAAGCAGTATGTCTGGATCAAAGCACTGGCTTTGTTAGGCTTTCCAAAGCAGTTCAGAGCTTCTGAAGTGCTTTGGAAAAACTTCAGAACCGCTTTGGAGAACTGGCCATAGGGTATAATGTGGAATCAATGAAATATCTATAACTTTAACAGTTCCCCCCCAAGCCCCTGCACTGATCTTCTTGAAACTTGGCAGGCTTCATGCTCTCAGCAGTGGCTACCATCCCTGCAAGTTGCATCCAAATCAGACAAAACACAATACAGTTATAGACATTTCATTGATTCCCTATTATAACTTATGGCCGGATCCCCTAGGCAGTTCTGAAGCTTCGGAGCGGCTTTGGCCGGATCAAAGTGGGAACCCAGTCCGGACCTCCAGATTAGATCCCTGGCATCCGAAGCCAGATCAAATAGCTGCCTACTTGCACAGGCCTACTGGCAGGCAGTGCAGACACAAGTCACAGAAGATTCTCTGTTTTGAAATGCCTTCATTTGAACCTTCATGCAATTAGTTTTGTGGGACTGAGCACTTTTAAAGTGCTTTGCAGCCACGCACTTCTGTTTGGTCACAGCTGTAGAGTCCTTTCAGGGGCCAGATTGGCCGAAAAGTGTCATTTCTGTCTCTGCCTCCGGTTACTGGGGAAATTGAGGCAGTCATGTGACATCACAGCTGGGTCAGAGAGGACAGCTCTTGCGTGCAAACTCATTGCCTAAGGGTCTGTCATTGCAAGGGAGATGAAAATGTTGGCACAAAGGCCCCTTTGACTCTTGCTTGAGGATTCTTTGAAGGAACAGGCAAATAATCCCCAGATGGGGAATAATGACACTTTATTTACCTAATGTACTAAAACAAACCCCTAAGTGCAGGCTTTCAGCCAAGCAATAGTCCCGGCAAATGGGCTGCTCATGAAAACTCAAAAAAAGCCTTGCTTCCAACATGTTTGTTTATATATAGGGCCAGCTTAGCGGGGCACCAAGAGGCGGCTTGTCCCTAAGGCTGCCGTATATGTATATGCATTTACTTTAACTGGGTAATTGTTAGTTTTGGAAAGGCTTCCTTTCCCGCACTGGTAATTACAGCTTGCCTTCCCCCCTCTCCCCCACAGAGTTGGTAGTATCATGTCTGGAGATTACCCAAAGTAGTTAGTAATGCCAATTAGCTACTTTTCTTCTAGGTACCAATATAGCTAGCAAGCTCCATTTAAATAGCTGTAAAAATATTCTGCATGGCCCATGCTTTGTTCCCTTTAAATGAGGTTACCTCCCAATGACTTTTTAATGGGAACATGGCTAAGTACATAGAACACAGGAAGGGAGGGGACTTCAAGGATTTAGGCTCTTGTGCTGGTTTTTCACTGTTTTGTTGGGTGACTTTGGACAGCGCTCCCTTCCTCAGTTTCCCCACTTGCAAAATGAGGAGGAACCATGAAGGTAACAATAAATATTGTTTTGACATCCATGGAAGATGGATGTTGTAAGACTGATCTACAGAGACACTGTAGCACATCATAGATTCGTAGTTTGTAGAGTCGGAAGGGACCCCGAAGGATCGTGTCCGACCCCCTTACCCCAGGCAGGAAAAGGAGAGAGGTCAGATGACCCCAGCCAGGTGCCTATCTAGCCTCCTCTTGAAGACCTCCAAGTTAGGTGATAGTACCACCTCTCTTGGCAGCCCGTTCCAGATTCTGGCCACCCTTACTGTGAAAAATTTCTTCCTAATGTCTAGCCTGAATCTACTCTCCACTGCTTTGTACCCATTATTCCTAGTTACTCCTAGGGGTGCCCTGGTAAATAGTGTATCTCCAACTCTCTGTTGTCCTCCCTTGATCAACTTATAGGCTGCTACAAGGTCTCCCCTCAGATGTCTCTTGTGAAGGCTGAAGAGATCCAGATCCCTCAACCTCCCCTCGTAGGGTTTTGCACGGAGGCCACTAATCATGCGAGTGGCCCTCCTCTGCAACCTCTCCAGATTCTCCACATCCCTCTTGAAGTGCGGTCCCCATAACTGGACACAGTACTCCAACATCACACACAACATGGATATTTAGATGTGTGAGTTTTTATTGACCCCTGGTGTTCTATGCTAGGGCATCTACTAAAGGAAGTATTCCAACCTGATCAATGCATCTCCAGCAGAGACATGCATACTTCTGATGCAGGTCACAGTAACATCTTGAACTAGCTGCCTGACCCATTAGGAAACAATATGCTACAAGCTTCTCCATTCCTGTATGACTCCCACTTCAAGCTCTTGTGATAAGTGATAGATGCTTGCTCAGTTACCCCCTTGGATCATAAAAATGAGACACTTTATTAGTCAGGGAAAGCCTGAGACTTGCAGATAATCTCAAGGGCAAGCAACATGGACAAGTGAGAGAGCAACTTGCTGAGTTGTGCAGTGTCCTGGATCAAGTCAAATGCAACTCCTGCTCTCAATTACACCGTCCCTTCCCCATGAGCATCACTGAGGTTGGAGCAGTAAAATGAGGTTCCTGTATTCTGGGGATTAATTCACAGACTGTGGAGACAACCGGCTTTCTTGGAGAAGTGTAGATGCCAAACTCTCAGGATTGCTAACAGGTTTGTCATTATGCAGAGAGGATAGACTGGTGAATACTCAATTGTAAAATCATAGAAAGGTTAGAAGGGATCTCGGGGTGGGAGGGGCATGTAGTCCAACCCCCTGCTCAAAGCAGGACCATGGTAAAATGTTGCCAGGAGGTGGCAACTTTTTTTTTTTTTAACTCCTCTCTTTCCAAGGATTATGCAACTAAGCATGTGGATGTAACTAATGACACTCTTTCTGAGACCAAATTTGGTTTATTTCCATGGGCTGGGATGTCATTCCAAAAACCAAAGACAGAGGACTTGAATGTAGAAAGTGATAGTATGCGCATGAGTACAGAAAATGTTGAAGCTAAGGGGAAAAATTTAAAAAGTAGACTAATTTAAAAACAAGGGGGTGACTCTCTCTGAGCTTTTCTATTCCATTATTAACCACGACAGGCATAAATCCAAGGTGTTGAGGGACAGCAGATATGAGGGCGGGGGGACA
>NW_017729000.1:10478146-10480309 GCF_001723915.1 Gavialis gangeticus | reverse complement strand
AAGGTGTTGAGGGACAGCAGATATGAGGGCGGGGGGACAGGGGTGGGTCAGTGTTTTTTATGTAAATGGTTTTGACAAGATAAAAGATTGGCCGGGCAAAGAAATTCAAACCTGACTACGTATGAAAATGAATTGAGCAGACATCTTGGCCATTTGTGTGCTCCCTCTCCTGGACAGCATAAGTCCTAAGGGCCTAATCCAACCCCCATGGAAGCCAGTGGAAAGATTTATGTTGATTTTAGTGGGAGTTAGGTTTGGCAGAAAGGCACAATATTTTTCACTTGTATCGCTGTCGATTTCTATAGAGTCCTTTCATCCAAGGTCAGGGAGCATTCATCAGCAAAGACTTGTGGAGTAAACAAATATTATTGTTATAGCATCAGTGCTCTGAACAATGATTTAATAATTCATGCTCAAAACCCATCTCAGAAGAAAATGGTTTCTTTGGAAATCTGAAAGCAGATGTGTGCTGCCTGCTGCATCGTGGCCTTATTTCAGCATGAGCTGTCGCTTGATAGCCTGTTGAAATGGCATTGGCCTGTTGCACAGCCATGTGAGAGCTGTGGCATATGAGCAACCTGGAAACTTTGATCGGCTTGGGGAGGGGGGTAAGAATAAAATAAACAACCAGTGGCGGCACGAGAAAGGAGAGGCTGTCACTTCTCACTCTGAGGTCGCCGCGGAGGTGCAGGGGGGAGTGCCAGAGAGTGGAAAATAAAGAACAAAACGCTGATATTCTTCATGCCAGAGCTGCTAATTGGCAGGGGAGGCAGGCTGACTTTGTCACCCTTCCAGCATGACAAAGGAGAGAGGCCCCTTTTAGTTTGCAACAGCCTGTGTAACCTACACTGAGAGGTGGCTAATGTAGACTGGAGGTTAGAAAAATCGGGGGGTGCTCATTGCTTTCCAGACTGTGCAACCCGAAGAGGGGAAAGCCTGCTGCCTTCTTTCCCAGACAGGCCTCAACAATATCAGGTGGCTGCGTTAGTGAATTTTAAGGGCCTACTGACTTCTGACTTGGAACAGAATAATCTTCTGGAGGAGGGAGGAAAGTTCAAAACCGCACAGGCGGCCATCTATAAACATGCAAATATAAACACAAAACGCAAGTGCTGATTGCACACAATCACAATGGCAAAGGGGAAGGCTCGCTTCCAAGTTCAGCAGTTACAGGAAATGATCATATCAGCAAAGGAAAACCCCTAACATCAATATAAGAATTAATCTGCACATAATTTAGAACAGTCGGGCTGCTTAGCTTGAGGACATTGTTTCCTATTACTACAAAAGCAAGTTGCTTCGTGCTTCATCTGATTACACAAGTATATGAAAACTATCTACACTGTACCTAGGGTGGTTTTAATCTTCAGAGTCAGTGACACAATCACTGAAGATTTCTAATTGCTGTCATAGCCCGTTACAAATAATTGCTTCAGTTCCTCCACATGGGTGACTCACAGGGTTGGATTTTAAAAATGTCACAGGAGAGGGCACTGTGATGGGCACTGTGTGGTCTGTGAATAGTTACAAGTGTTTTTATCAAGCTGGTGCTTGGTATGTTTAGGACATAGTACCAGCACCAAGGTTTTATTTCTTAGGGAACATGTTTCTTTGAATAATGGGCCAGAAAACTCAGTAGCTCTTGTGTGAGAAATGAATGGCTAGGTTAAAGAAAAGGTCTGAAGCAGTGATTTTTAACCTCAGGGTACAATGAGATCCTTTTATTAGTGCTGTTAGGTATGTAAATACCTACAAATGATTCACAAGATAAACCCAGAGATGTCAAATAAGAATCCATAGTGTCAAAAACATTGTGCCCTGTTGTGGTCTTTTGGAGTTTTTTGCAACAAAAACATTATCTCTCTTTCTGTAGTCAAAAATGAGTGAAAGGAAAGAGCTGTCATTTTCTGACCCCTTGTGTCTAAAAGGGGGTGCTTCAAGCCAAAAAGCTTTGAGAATCACAGGTCTGGAGTTTGCTCCTACTTTAGGCAGAACTCTTGGGCTAGGTACAGACAGTCAAAAAGCCCAAAGCTGAATCGGTTCAATCTTTCCAGGTTCATAGGTTAATAGACATTAGGGTCAGAAGGGACCTCAATAGATCATCAAGTCTGATTCCCTGCATAGACAGAAAAGTGCTGGGTTCAGATGACCCCAGCCAGATGC
>NW_017729000.1:10472332-10476932 GCF_001723915.1 Gavialis gangeticus | reverse complement strand
CAGCTGTTGCCTCTCTACCATGTGAGACTTGTCTTGCCCAGGTTAGTCTAAGCTGTGTGGAGTGAACTGATAAGCAGGTGAACAGGCGTTCACTTTTGATTCAGACAATGCAGCCACATGCCTGCAGTGGCTCAGCCAAAAGCAGGGGGTGGGGGGTGCTAGAGCATGCCTCCCTGCTGGGCTGCAGCAGACAGCTTGGGCCAAGGCTAGCCCACCCACCCTATGAGGGAGGATGTTGTGGGGGTGGTGCAAAGCATCCTGGGATGCTGGGGGATTGTGAGTTAACAGATTTAGGTTAAATTGGTTTATTGAACTTGTATCCCAGACCCCCTCTAGTTTCAAGTCTGATGCTACATCATCTAGGTTTATCTTAAACTGGTTTCAGCCATTATATGCACTGAACTTCTGTTGTGTTATAAATTTGAACCAGTTTCTGATCATTTATACCAGTTTATGTGTAGTTTCTGTCCCTAGCCTTGGTGAGACTTGGCCCAATTTTGAAATCTAAGGATGAGGTTTCCTGCTACATAGTGGAGACTAACACATGGTTTGGATATCACTTCAGATCTTGTCATCCGTTCAGCCCAGCTTAAGTCTTAAGTGGGACAAGAGTGACTCGGGTCCTTCTACAGAAAATTAGCTTCACATATGGTTGTATAGATCCTTTAATGTTTTGAGCATCTTACTGAAGTCAGCAGGGCGCAAGACACTCAATTCTGTAGAATCAGAACACTGCCTATTATTTGATGGGAGCTTTAGAAATGTTGATTAGACTAATGCTGCAGGGTAAGTCCTGCAAGGCAGCGGATTCAATTCAATACAAACAAGTTCAAAGTACAGCACTGTTTGTTCCTTGCCACTTGAGGTCATTAACAGGCAGACAGGAAGGAATAATTTTCTTGAGTACAGTGGTGTCAACTGGTCAAACATTTCTAAAATTGCTATTTGAGATGTATTTAATAATTAGAGAAGTTTGCAAAGGCAGCAGGTGCAGAGATGTTCTGGAAAATGAATAAATAATATGAGTGAAAAAAAGAGCAAAACAGCATGGAGTATTATCCAGCAGTGGTAATGGGGTAAGCAACAGCTGTGGTGTCTTGTCATGTTGACCTTAGGTTCCTGGTGAGAAGCCAAAAAGAGCGAGAACAATCATTCTGAAGTGGAGCTGGAAAACACCAGAAACGTGGCTAACCTCAAAGTTGAGCTTGAGTCTCTTTGGCAAAGATTCCTGTGTTGAAGTACAGTTTTTAGAACCATTTTGCTCTGCTTGAATTGTCTGATGATGTGTGATTGGGTGCTGACCCCTTGGCTTTGTCTTCCTCTCACAACTCAGTTCCATTTCAAGAAGTCTCTGGAGTTGGGTAACGTTCACTCTTGTTCACAGAGCAGGTTGAAAGATGGGATGAGCACTTCACAGAAGTAAATGTTGGTGGAAGTCAGTGAGAGTTGCTAGCCTACAGAGCAGATAGTGCTGTGGTAGGCAACAAAAGGAACAGACGTGAAGGCAAAAGAAGGGGATGGGGGTTGAAGAGAAGAGCCTATAAACACAGAAAGGCAGATTCAACAAGACAGATGGTGAAAGGGAAGCAAAAAGTCAAAACAGAAATGGAGGAGGAAGGGGAAAGGCAGCACAATGGGGAGAGAACTTCAAGTCCTCTGCAGCAGGCTCCTATATTTCTTTCTTGCAGGCCTCGATACTCATCTGCTTCTGACCTCAGCAATAGGATGGGTGGAGCGGTTGAGAGTCAGTGGGGAGGAAATACAAAGAAAGAATGAAGATCCAGGTGGAACTTAATTAATTAGCAACGCAGGCTACAAAATCCAAGTCTGGAGTCATATAAGTGTCACGACCAACCATAAAATGGTGTGTGCCATAGATCGGTACAAACATCAAATATCTTGTGACATTCCCCAAGGCCACAGAACAAAGATCTTGGAGGAAACATAAAGAGATTTTTCTCATAATTATCAGAGTGGCCTTGCAGTAAAAATATCCAAGCACTCAAGAGATCAATCCTTTTGTTACCAGCTGCTACTCAAAGGGAAAAAGTGTTTGCACTTTTGCTTTTTTGTTTGTTCTCACAACATTTATGGGTATAGATTAAAGACGCTAAATACAAAAAAGTTAAAATAAAATTTCCTTATGACCATACTCTCCCATTAAGTGCCTTATTGTCAAACTACAGATTGGTATCAAGCACAGGATGTCAGCTTTTTTTTTGCCAAATAAGAGGATGTTGAACCAGGCCAGTACTGAAGAAGTACTTTAGACCATGTGGAAAATGGTATTCCTGCCTTTAATTAAAATGACTATTTTTTTATTATATTCCCAGAAAGTTGGGGACTTGAATTCAATCCCTTGCTGCTCACTAGAAGCTGTAGATGGCCATTTGAGTATGTAGGGATGATGTTGCTTGAAGGACCCAGAACTTAAGATGCAGCTAGGAATGAATGGCTTTAAACCAGTAGTGCAACTAAAGTGGAATTGGGGCACAGGCCCAGGGCACCAAAATTACTAGTTATACCTCTGCTTTACACCCTCCAAATTATGGAGGGTTTTAACAGTTAGCTGTAAGGAAGAACACCCCTTGAGAAGCTCCCTCTATTCATCACCCACTAAAACACAGCTAGATCAGGGGAATTACGGCACCCACTGGTTTGTACCTGATACACAAGGTGCTACACTGCTTCTATTCAGAGAAACTTGCCATTCCCCAAGGCAAATGGATGATGGATAAAAACAATCGCAGAAGAGAACAAGTGGACAGAAAATACTAAGTTCCTTTTGCTTGAGACGAACTGGTGAAATGTTAAGAAGGGACTGATGTTAAAGTATTGTTAGCACTGCCACCTCCAGGGGAAGAGGGGTGTGCGTAATGGAGTTTGGGAATTTGCTTTCTGTTCTGCTGCCCTCTATGAATTGTATTTGTAGCCAAAATGCAATCTTCTTTTCACCTTTTTTATTATTTAAGTAAGGAAGAGTTTGTTTGGTATCTTCCCCCCATCCTTTTATTGGCTAAATGCTTGTAATGTTATATCACAGCAAGCAGGAGCTGTAGATTTAAGTTCCAATGTAGACTGAAGGTTGTACATGACTTTGGGAACCAGTATTGAAGGCTTAAGTGACATTTCAGCCTGAATTGCAGTGAGATCCATTAAACAACTCAGGATGTGCACTTAGGGTTGGTGTCTGACACAATCCTGTGACTGCAAATACCATGAAATAAAAACAATCGCAGCAATACCTAGTGTAAAATGCTACGCCTAAAGCAAAGCTTGCTCTGTGGGACTGGATTCTAGTTTACAATACAGAGGTGTGTGCAAAAAGCCCCTGCACACATACATACTACATGCATGCTATGGGCTGTGATGTTTGCAAGCAGGTGGAGGAAGAAAGAAAATGATCACAGACCCTGAATCTCTACTTCTAATGTTGCCAGGGTTGTGGCTGCCTCCTCAGGACTTTTGCAATAGCTAAACTCTTTCTAACCCAACGTAAGGCAAGCCTGGCTTAAATGAAGGTCATTATGTGACCCCTAGTGTGGTTTTGGGTTCTTCTTGCAGTTGCCAGGGAAAGGAGTGATGCAGAAGACAGTCATAATATCAGATGTGAAGTTCAATCTAAGTTACCTCTAAGACTTTAAGGACTGTGAACCCAGAGGTTGAATCCAGCAGCAGGCCTACAAGGATCAGGGGGCTTTTGTGGGTATTACTGGGGCTGTTCCTCCTTTCTTGCCAAGTCCGTAGTGGCATAGCAAACTCACTGAGTGCTCAAGGCGATGGGGTGGGGAGGCGGCAAGGGTATGCTGCCCCTGGTCAGGGAGAGGGAAGTGGGGAAGGGAGTTCAGTGGCATGGTTGAGCGGAAGGGAAGTCTTACCTGCCCAGGCTGCTGCTGCCAATGCTCAGCATCAGCAGTGTCGACTCCCCCATGGCTAGGCCTCATAGTTGGTAGTGTCGGAAGGGACCTGAGTACATCATCAACTCCAACCCCCTGCCATGGCAAGAAAAAGTACTGGAGTCAAACGACCCCAGCAAGGTGTTCGTCTAGCCTCATCTTAAAGACCCCCAGGGTAGAAGCCATTACCACTTCGCTTGGAAGTTGGTTCCAGATCCTAGCAGCCCTGACCGTGAAGTCGCGCCTCCTGATATCTAGCCTGAATCTACCCTCTGCCAGCTTGTGACCGCTATTCCTAGTCACTCCTGGTAATGCTTGGGGGAACAGGGACTCCCCCAATGCCTGCTGGTCCCCTCTGACTAGTTTGTAACAGGCCACTAGATCCCCCCTTAGCCTTCTCTTGTGGAGGCTGAACAGGTTCAGGTCCCATAGCCTCTCCTTGTAGGGCCTGCCCTGCTGCCCCCTGATCATGTGAGTGGCCCTTCTCTGGACCCTCTCCTTGTTGTCCACAGCCCTCCTGAAGTGCGGCGCCCAGAACTGGACGCAGTACTCCAGCTGCGGCCTGACCAGTGTTGCGTAGAGGAGGAGGATCACCTCCTTGGACCTGCTCGAGATGCATCTGTGGATGCATGACAAGGTGCGGTTGGCCTTCCTGACTGTGTCCCCACACTGCTGGCCCATGTTCATTTTGGCATCAATGATGA
>NW_017729000.1:10469439-10472152 GCF_001723915.1 Gavialis gangeticus | reverse complement strand
GAGATTGTCCAGACCAGCTGATTTAAATACATTCAGTCCCTCCAGAAGTTCCCTGACTAGATCCTCATTGACACTTGGCTTGGGTGTGCCTCCCCTGGGGCCTGAGGGGGCCCCAGTGGGGGACTGATCTGGTCCCTGCTCAGGAAAATGGAGGCAAAGAAGTTGTTAAATAGGTTAACTTTGTCATCTGGTGTGATGACCAGATTTCCTAGCGTGTCTTGCAGGGGCCCCACTCCTCAGAGCAGATATTGGTGCCCCATTCATTTCCCTCTCACTGATACATACATATGGTAAGCAAGGCTATGCCTGCTCTGACAAAGGCTCTCAGAGGGATCACCCCTGCCCCTCCAGCAAAGGCACCTGAAAAGGGATCCTATCGCCCACCACAGTCAGCACCTGCAGTGGGTGCCCTGCTCACCTGCCTTTGTTATGCTACTGCGAACCTCTAACCTAGTTGGGCTTGCTTTTGTGCAAGTGGGGCAGGCATCAAGACTGACCAGGAAAGGTGGGAGGAGGTGTTGTCTTTGTGAACCTGATGTTAAAAGCTCTCTGTCTTATGAGTAGACCTTGTTTTCAGGGCCAACCCATTGGTAGGTGGAGGTCATTGATAGACGGGCTTCGTGCCAGACTGAGCCTCAGTGTGACATGCTTTGTGGAATCCCCTTCACCACCCTGAGAGGCTTGCGCCACATACAGGGGGAGGTGCCAGGCCAAGGCTCAATGCACTGCTCTGAAAAATGAAGGAACAGTACATCAAACTGCTGTGTGATATGTCAGTGGTATTTACAAGTTTGCTTGGAATAGGCTCGCAGGTGCATGCTAGCTCAAATTGCCCCCCAGGTAGTACTGGATCCCATCCCTGCCATTTCACTCCTTTCTGGTGGCTTTTAAATGAGGCCATCTCACCTCTAATACAATTGTTCTAATACTTCAAATGCTTCACTCCTCTCCTGCAAGCGGCTGTATAAATAATATTTCCCAGCAGAGCTACTATGAGTCAGAACAACTGCTTGCTTCCTTGGCAGGTGTCTCCACCAGGATCTGTGCCAGTTGAAGACTGTATATCAGATAGCAGACTAGGAAATCATTCCAACTCCGGGAACTGCTGTGCTAAAGTCCTGTAGGTGATCGTAGCCTGGTTCTCTTTGCATCTAACTCCAGGCAGGCACTGCACAGGTACCTAGGATCAGTCTCAGATTCACTCCTGACCAGGACAAGCTTGACCTGGGTGGGAATTTTTTGATGAAATGATTGTTGCCAGTTTGACTAAGCTGAGTCTTTCCAAACTCTTCTTAATGAAATCTTCCCAAGGAAAAGGTGGTTTGTGGGTTCAGGATGGAATTTCTCCCTCTGAATGAAAGAAGCAACCCGATAATAGCCAATTGTCTTGTGACCATGCCACCCTGCTGAGAGACCCACATTCCAGTCCATTGTCTAAACTGGCCTGGTCTAAACCTTAGTCACCTTCATCCACCTGAGTTCCTTCGCTTGGAGATGACTTGTTATTTAGGTGTGTTAGACTTATAAAATAAGTAAAGAGAATGCAGGAGGTTTCCTCAGGTCAGGATCAGCAAAAGTGGCACTTTTTGAGATACCCAAGTTCCTGCAGTGGGCAGACTGGCACCTACTGGTAGTCCTGAAGAGAGAAGGAGGGGCATGGCCAGAAAGGAAAGGATAGGAGAAACTTAGCCTGTGCTGGTCTCTGAAACTGCTGTTGCTCACTGCTCCAGAGGTGGGCTACTGCTGTACAATATGAGTATTCAGTGACATGTCTCAGGAAACAGCCCTGTCTGAGAGAATTGCAAGCCGACCAAACAGAAAAATAAGTGAAGTCCAGCAAGGGGAATGCCTTGTGGCCCGTTCTTTTCTTGGTTACAGTTTCTGGCCCTCAAGCCACTTAGCCACTTAACAAGCAAGCAGTGAGATCATTTCAGTTGTCCATGTCTGCTCGGTCAACTGAGATGGCAAGATCTGCTGAGAGATAAGGGAAGGTCTCAAAACATGTGCCTGATTTGAACTTCTGTGCATTGTAGCCTACAGCATTTTCCACAGCTCTAAACAAGAGGTCCCTCTACTGGCAAACTGTTTTAGAGCACTGAGAGAACAATAAGTTATTCAGACCACTGATTTGCTATTTCTTTGTGTTCACCTCTTAGACAGTATGGACCAAGAAAAAAATAAAGCCCTCCCTTTGGAGAGTTGGGAGACAAAACTGAGAGGCAGCATCAGAAATAAAGCATAGAGACCTTTCCTAATTCCCCCACCCTCTTGAGCAGGCCTATTTTCTTGGTGGGAGATGTTATAGGTTCCTTCTGAAGTATATATTTTCCTCTACTCCCACCAAGAAAACAGGCCTGCTCAAGGTCTCTATGCTTTATTTCTGATGCTGCCTCTCAGTTTTGCCCCCCAACCCATTTTCTCTTCCCTTGATGCTTTGGGAGCACCCATTGGTGGGGGTAGCTTATTCTCTTAAGGGTTTAACTCCAAGTTTCATCCATATCATTCATGAAAATATTCAGTCTCCTGGTACCCATATGGCAGGAACTGGCAAGCCGTACACTCCATAACCGCTAGCTCTGTACAGCACTGCTGCACCCTGCCTTCCGGCACGTGAAAACAGCAAGGCACTTTGCCCTTGTAGTAAGCAGTGGCCTTGGCTTTATCAAATTATTGCATTCTGCAAACACAATGGGAACGCGACAAAGAGGTATTC
>NW_017729000.1:10440636-10464439 GCF_001723915.1 Gavialis gangeticus | reverse complement strand
GCTAGCTCTGTACAGCACTGCTGCACCCTGCCTTCCGGCACGTGAAAACAGCAAGGCACTTTGCCCTTGTAGTAAGCAGTGGCCTTGGCTTTATCAAATTATTGCATTCTGCAAACACAATGGGAACGCGACAAAGAAGTATTCAAGCTTGTAACCAAGTTGTTCTCCCATTATAGCCACTGATCTCAGTGATGAGATAAGAAAAGAATAAGGATAAGATTTTTTTTGGTCTACGTTGGACCCCATGCTCCTGGTCCTGAAGTCCTCAGTAATTCTCCAATGGAGCAGAACATCTTGGCTTCATTCATTGTACTGGAGCTCTGTCAGTCTGCACCAGCAGAGAAGATTCTCCCCATAGAGAACAGAGATGGGCCGATACCAAATGCTTTTGAAAGTCCCAGTCTGAGCTTTTCAGTTCCACTTTTTTTTCTTTATGCCTCTTGTAATAGGAAAATGCCATGCTGGTTACAGAGGAAGGGACAAAACTATCAGAGAAGGGCATTTATTTTTGTGCTCTTAAGAAGCACTTGTAGACAGCAGGCATACAGAAAAGAAAAACATAAAATTACAGGTCTCGATGGTCAGGTTTTCTTTACGTGTTATGATGCAGGGGGAACAGTTTCTTCCCATCTTTGAAACACGTTGTCATCAGAGCCCTTGAGTGTCTTAATGTTACTCATATTGTTTATATTTTCAGGGATGTCCCCACCCTTGATACAGAGGCTTAGCAGCCCTGGCGAGGGAAGGCAGCCCCACGCAGCTGGGTGGGAATACCGAAGGACAATGAAAACACAAGGGTATCCAAATGTTCATAGCCGTCCAAGGTCAGCTATTGTTCCACGTATTATAAATAGCTGCCTGCTGGTAATAATGTGAAACCAAGGAGCTTTAATTTAAAAAGCTCCTTTCTTGTTTAGCTTTGAGGTAAGGAAAGTGGAACAAACTGTTATATGGCATCAAAGGAGGAACCTACTGAAACTTTCACTATGGGCAAATCCAGATCTATCTATTATTAGATCACAACAAAAGTCCTGCACTTTTTGTCTTGTGTCAAATAGAATGAAGGAATCGCAACCCAACAAACAAGGCCCCATCTGAGAAGACTGTCGAAAGGAAATGTGTTCTTGTGGCATACCTAGAAAATCCAGGCTGTGGGTTTTTAGAAAGTATACAGGCAGGCGCTGGAGAGCAACTTTACTGAATATAATTTTGTAAATTTGTATTTAAGAAAAATAAATGGGATCCAAGTTGAGTCAGAATGTGTAAAGGATCCTCAGTGGCTGTCTCTAGGGTACGTCCAAAATCTCAATTAGCAAAAAGTCAACATTCTCATTTCTCAGGGGGTTTTAGTAAACATGTCTGCTGTATCTGTTCAAAGACACTGGCAAGAGGGACTGGGTGATTCAGGGGCTTGGTAATACATAGCAGGATTGTTGCCTCTGTGGTACAAGTTCAGGGTGCTAATAGTGGAAACATCTATTACTCTCTGGTGGCCTTTTGCTGATAACTCACTATGTAAGAAGTGACTTCTGGCCATCCTTGCACTGGCTACCTTGTTAGCCAGGATGGCATCAGAGGGGGTTAGCTCTTCCCTGCATCTCCTTAAAAGACAGTTATACCGACAACAATGCAGTACCAGGAGTGTCCAATATTAGTGTTTCATGGCCATTACTCTTGAATACTCCTGTATGGGTAGAATGTCCCTGACTGACCATGGTGGAGACAGACAGGACCAGATGAAGAAGCTTTAAATTCTTGTCCTATGCCTCTTCTTTAGATAAATATGACATTTTTCTCAGGGATGTTATTTATGATGAGTCAAATAGTAGTCTGATCAAAGGCAACATTAAAGTAGTAATATGATAAGAGGAAAGATGGTCCAGTTGTTGGGCTGTTGGCCCCAGGCTAGGAGACTAGATTTGTTCCTTATTCTGTTAGGGACTTCTCTGTGACCCTGGACAGGTAAGTCACTTGGGACTTTGGCAGCTAAACACCTATGAGGGTCTTACCCTGTATTCCCCATGCATTACTAGAGCTCCTCAGCTGCATGGGGTAATATGATGATAAATATATTTGAGACTATTAAATGCTTAGTGTAGTAAAAGAGACCTGATATTTAGACGTCAAAGGAACCAGGATATTGCCTTTTTTAGTTCTTCTCCGGCATCTGCACACTAAAGTACTGGGCACTAGAGATTAATCTACTCATAACGAGATAAACAAAAAAATTGGGCTCCTTGCATGTCAATTACATTGGCTGATTTTGTCTAACACTCAGTGAGTACAGTATAAAACTAATGGTAATAATAATTTTATGTATGAGAACTATTTTCCACTGCCACATCTCCTCTAAATCTTGTTATGAACATTTATCTCCCCTTTGTAGATTTTTTTTTCTTTCCTACTAAAATATTTAATTTTCATGGAAACTAGATGAGTTGTTTAGATGTAAACCTGGCTTTTTTCCCTTAATAAGCCCGAAACAATGTTGAGTTATTTAACTGCCCACGTCTATTTGAAATAATTGTAGAGACTGCATATGCTGCAATTCAATGACTACTCTACTGTGATCGTATTTTACTGAATGTAGTATTGTGTGTTTAGCCATTGTACTTCTAATTACAATGAAAATGCACTGAAAAGCTCTGATGGCATTATCTTCCGATTTATCTTCACTATCCACTTGAGCATCTGCCTCATCTTATACAGCCTTATAAATCAAGAAGTGGGATAATTATGGTGCATTTTTCCTTTTTTAAGCTTCTTAATGATATATTTTCTGTTGGAAATCCATGCCTGCTGGTATGCCCAGGAAACTTCCTGAGGAACTGGTTAAATGATGCTGTAAGCAGGAGAAATACTTTGTTTTTAAGGGTTGTATCCAAAAATGCATATCATCACAGGAAACAGAAGACCAGAGGGTTAGGAACACCATTCAGAGTAGCTTCTATAACTCTTCACTGCCATCCAGGTCTGAAGCCCTCCTTACTCACTGGAAAGGTGCTGGCAGCATTGCTCTGCAGCCACCTTTGAGAAATGCCTTGTGATGGGATGTAAATATTGAGTTCAAAAGGCCTTGTTACACTGTGAACTGCACATGCATGCATGTGCATCGATGTTAGTGCTAGTTTGAGTTTGGAGCAGTCACATGTTAGGGCCAGCAGGGACCTGGAGTACTAAAAGGTAAGAATTCCTCCCCCTCCCCCATTCTGGGATTTCCCTCTGCCTCCTGGGGGCTTTTCCCCCTGCCTGTGCTGTCTGTCCTGGGGGAGCAGTCAGGGAATGGTTAACCTGCCTGCCTGGCCACCACTGCAAGCTGCTGCTCTTCTCTGGGCTAAGCCCAGCCCAGACAGCAGCAGAGGCAGTGGTGGCAGATGGACAGGTAGGTTAACCTTTCCTTGCCTGTTCCCAGGGGCAGACAGTGTAGGCAGCCACAAGTGAGATGGGGAGCAAGGGACAATGAATGGGAAGCTGGGGAGGGTAAGGAGGTTGGGGACAGTGGGGTTAATTTGGGCCAGTGAAGTTTGGGGTGAGGTGTTTACACTAAGGTGTAGCCTAGAGTGACTACACCATAGTGTAACATGTCCTGGGTAACACAGATCAGAGAGAATGCTGCCCTGGAGTGGTGTCACTTTGAGACACTTAATGCATAGATAAAACTAGCTTTGGGTGTTAATATGCAGACAATCCAGGAGTTAAAAGCTCCAGGAGCTGCCCAAAATTATCGTGGAACAAAGGCCTGAGATTCTTCACCGTTATCAGTGTTGGAGGGGAGTGACACAGGGAATTCTGTCAGGATAAGGGAAACAAGTAATGTTGTCCCCTAATGATGTTGTTTCTGTGCTTCAAACTTTACTTAATCTCCTCTCCTGCTGAACAGCTACACCTTTTGCAAGGTGGTCATCACGTGAATAGTGATCTTTGCAAGGTGATGAAAAAGATCCTCTAATAACCCTGGTCCCTTCATCATGCATGGGGAAGGCTGTAAGACTTGTTTCTTAATGGGAACCTTGTAGAGGGCCCTTCTTCCTCTGTGGGATATACCCATAACTTTCTAGAGGTGTACTAATAAGAAGGATGGAGGCATACACCATGACATTGGGACCTAGAGACTAGTCAAGTGCCGTGTTGACCTCCAGTCAGAGAACAATACGGAGAGAGAAATACACCAGATCTAGGCGTCTTCCCTTGTAGCAGGGTGGAAAACATTCCTCCACAGTGTTCCCAGCCAGCCTCCAAAGTGACTAAAAGCAACCAGTTCCCAGCACTTGATGACTTGCCCCTGCCCAGAAAAGCCTGCCATCCTTCTTCAGTTATACCAGCTAAGCCTCTGGCCCTGGAGGCTCCTGATTTCTGATTCTGTCCTTGGGCTGCTAAATTCCTCCTTTCATTTTTCTGCATAAGTGCTGTAAACATTCATTCAAAACTTTCCATTTCTGAAGCCTGTCTCCAGTTCCTATGGACTGTCATGGCAGATCAATTGCTGGAGTGCTGTGATGGGAGGTCACATTATGGATATATTATTTAAAGCAGATATATTTTTTTTCCAAACTTGTATTCTAGGAACTCTGTTATATTATTTTTTACTTAGACACTGCAAAGGCAGTACATAAGCATTCTTGTTTAGGATACAGTGTGTGAGGGAAGTATTCTGTACTTGAATGGGACATTTGAATTACAGTGAAGCATGAAGCAATTGAAAGATAAACATGTGTAAGAGGTGGGGAAAACAATAAGAGAAGAAACCCTCAGACCTGCAAGGTGACAGTTAGATTGGAGAATGCTGCTGCATTTTTCCCCTCTAGAAAACAGGAAGAAAAAAGAAATGGCAATTTTCTCTCAAACATTTTCACTCATTCTAGAAAGGGCCAGGCTTCCTGATTGCCCACTGTCTTACATTAACGTCTTGAGTTAGAAGTGCACATGCTGATTCCTCAGAATAATATGAATTAAATGAGGTACTTAAAACATGCGTTTCATTGTCATGTACTTTGAGGAGTTCACTAAAACTGTTTTGGCAGATGAATATGGCAGTGCCATGCAGGGATTTCTCTAAAGGCTCATTAGAGACTATTCATTACACTTTTTTTAAGTAATGGAAAGTCTAAAGAAAATAAAATTTCTCTGAAAAAAAGACCTAGTAAAAGCTCTGCTATTAAATCTCAAGCTGCTGACTTGTGAATTGTCTGGGGGAATTTGTCTTTTCCCTCCCTGTGCCACAATACAATCTTTACAAAGTCTTCATGAGTGATTGAGCCAAGGGATTTGATATCTCATTATCTCTTGCTTCCTCTGTGAATTAGTCAATCCCCAGACATTTCACTCTATAGTTTGACTAATCCACTGAAAGTAAATGGGTCTCTTTATATCTGATTTAATACTGAAAAAAGGGCGCTTACAGACGTGCAGCAAAGCTGCTTCAACGTGCTGTAATTACAGAGCATCAGAGCAGACTCAATTAATCAAGTCTGCTGGAACATAGTAATTACCCCCGCAGTTTTTACCCCCCTGTGATGTAACACATACACGTGACATCAGTTTTGCTTTTAAGAATTTGGGGTATAGATTCCCCCAACCCCCTGCACCGATATTCTTGAAACTTGGCAGGTTTCATGCTCTCAGCAGAGGATATGATCCCTGCAAATTTCATCCAAATCAGACATAAAACAACAAAGTTATAGATATTTCATTGATTCCCCATTATACCCTATGGCCAGATATCCGAAGCTGCTCTGAAGCTTTTCTGAAGCTCTGAACCACTTCGGAAAGCCTAACGAAGCCAGCACTTGGATCCGGACATGCTGCTTCGGACACCAAAGCACCCAAAGCTTCTCCGAATCCGAAGCTCTGTCTGAAGCCTCGCACAGCCCTACTGAGCAGCACTTGGCTCCTTATGCTGAGTTATAAATATTTAATATAACATGCAGAAAAAGCATGGATGGGTCTTGTAGCAAAAGCCGGATAGACACTGCAGGGGTGGTTCGGATACAAACCTGAACTTACAATTGAGACCTAGCTCTACAAATGAGACTAATTTTCAGCAAATCTTTTATAAGCTTTGCAAAACAATACTAAGGCAATACTCACAGCTTTACTGCTAGACAACAGCAGTTTACAGATATTTACAATCCCAGTAGTTTTGCTGGGGAAAGTATTTCAACATGACAGAGTTGTGCTATATTCCTTCTCCCACTGTCTACTACCTGTTTCTAGCCATGAGAACTTCTCAGTGAGAGCCAGATTGTGAATCCCTTTGGAGAACACATCCTTGCACAGATGATCCCACTCAAATCAGTAGGGCTAACTACGTAAGGAACTGTTCATTGATGAGAAGTAATGGCTACATTCTGGCATGAAGTGACTTGGAAGCTTTCTCAGTTATGGACCAAGTAGAAAATTCCCTTCTATTCAGCACTGGTGTGAATGTGATAAGATCTCTTCCAGCTCATAAACTGCAGGTACTTGTTCCTGGGTCAAGACAGAATGAGTGTTGGCAAAGGTTCTAGAAAGAATGTCCTATGGTAGAACAAACTATTCCAAAGTGCAGGAAGACCAGCAAGTTTGGCAGAAGACCAGCTTGACATAGCAGGGAACTCTTCAGTAAGCTAAATCACAAAAAGCAATCTTACAAGAAGTGGAAACTTGGACAAACAGCTAGGGAAGAGTATAGACATGTTTCTCCGGCATGCAGGAATGAAATCAGGAATGTCAAAGTGCAATTGGAGTTGCAGCTAGCAAGGGATGTGAAGGGTAACAAGAAGGATTTCTACAAGTATATCCATAACAGGAGGAGGATCAGGGAAAGTGTGAGTCCCCTACTGAATGGGGGAGGCAACCTTGTGACAGAGGAGGCAACAAATGCTGAAGTGCTCAATGCCTTTTGCACCTCAGTCTTCACAGGCAAGGTCAGCTCCTAGATGGCTGCACCAGGCAGCACAGTTTGGGGAGAAAATTTGCAGCCAACTTTGGCAAAAGAACAGGTTAGGGACTGTTTAGAAAAGCTGGACATATACAACTCCATGGGGCCAGACAGGATGCACCCAAGGGTGCTGAGGGAGTTGGCTGATGTGATTTAAGACTCGCTGGCCATCATCTTTGAAAACTCATGGCGATCAGGAGAGGTCCTAGACAATTGGAAAAGGGCAAATATACTGCTCATATTTAAGAAAGAAAAGGAGGATTCAAGGAACTACAGACTGGTCAGCCTCACCTCAGTCCCTGGGAAAATCATGGAGCAGGGTCTTCAAGGAATCCATTTCTAAGCATTTGGAAGAGAAGAAGGTGATCAGGAACAGTCAGCATGGATTCATCAAGGGCAAGTCATGCCTGGCAAACCTGATTGCCTCCTATGGTGAGATGACTGACTCTGTGGATGTGGGGAGACCAGCAGATGTGATATACCTTGACTTTAGCAAGGCTTTTGATATGGTCTCCCACAACATTCCCACAGACAAGCTAAGGAAATATGGGCTGGATGAATGGACTGTAAGGTGGATAGAAAACTGGCTGGATCATCTGGCTCAGAGGGTAGTAGTCATTGGCTTGATGTCTAGTTGGCAGCCAGTATCAAGTGGAGTATCCCAGTGGTCAGTCCTGGGGCCGGATTTGTTCAATATCTTCTTCTATGACATGGACGGTGGCACAGAGTGCACCCTCAGCAAGTTTGCAGATGACAGCAAGCTAAGGGGAGTAGTAGATATGCTGAAGGGTAGGGTTAGAAATAAAAGAGACCTAGACAAATTGGAGGATTGGGCCAAAAGAAATTTAATGACGTTCCATAAGGACAAGTACAAAGCCCTGCACTTAGGAAGGAACAATCCCATGCAGCGGTACAGGCTGGGGACTGACTCTGAAGAAAAGGACCTGGAGGTTACAGTGGATAATAAGATGAATATGAGCCAGCAGTGTGTCCTTGTTGCCAAGAAGGCTAAGGAAATACTGGGCTGCATTGGTAGGAACGCTGTCAGCAGATCAATGGAAGTGATTATTCCCCTCTATTCAGCACTGGTGACACCACACTTGGAGTACTGTGTCTAGTTTTGGGCCCCCCACTATGGAAAGGATGTGGACAAATTGGAGACAGCACAGTGGAAAGCAACAAAAATGGTTCAGGGGCTGTGGCACATGACTTCTGAGGAGAAGGTGAGGGAACCAGGCTTATTTAGTCTAGAGAAAAGAAGACTGAGGTGAGATTTAATAGCAGCCTTCAACTACCTGAAGGGTGATTCAAAAGAGGATGGAGCTGGACTGTTCTCAGTGGGGACAGATGACAGAACAAGGAGCAATGGGTTCAAGTTGCAGCAAGCTTTAGGTTGGCTATAAGGAAAAGCTTTCCCACTAGGAGGGTAGTAAAGCACTGGAACAGATGACCAGAATGGTGGTGAAATCTCCATCCTTGGAGGTTTTTAAGGCCTGGCTAAATAAAGCCCTGGCTGGGATGATCTTGTTGGGACTGGTTCTGCTTTGAGGAGGGAGTTCGACTAGATGTGACCTCCTGAGGTCCCTTTGAGCCCTAAGGCTAAGTACAGACCGTCAAAAAGCCTGAGGCTGAATTGATTCAATCTTCATAGGCTGGCATAAGCTGTGTAGATTTAACCAATAAACTAATGAACAGGCATTAACTTTTGATTCTGGAAATACAGCCAAATGCCTGAAGTGGCCCAAGCCAGAAGCCGTGAGGTGCTAGTGTGTGACTCCCTGTTCATCCAGAGCAGCTAACCTGGGCCAAGGCTATCCTGCCCACCGTGCATAGGGGCTTGTGGGGGAGGTGAAAAGTGTGCGAGTTCACTTGAATCTGGAAGGGATCTGGGACAGAAGGTCAATAAACTGTTTTAACTTAACTGTTTTAACAGTTAAGTCTGATACTACATCCATCCAGGTTTATCTTAAACCAGTTTCAGCTGTTTTGAAAGCAGTTTATGTGCACGAACTTCTGTTGTGTTACATATTTGAACTGGTTTCCAATCACTTATACCGGTTTATGTGTAATTTCTGTCCTTAACCTAATTTTCTGATTCTATTATTCTAATGGCTGAGAGCAAATTCCTTCCCAGATGTGGCTGCTTTTGTTGTTGACTTCATACAGCATCTGCCTTTACTTCATGAGTGATAACTTGCAAGAGTAATTGCATTTTGTTATTGAGGAATAAAATTCCGGTTTAAGGCACCTTGCACTGTGCATGGGAAAGTCGTTCCATTGGGGTTAATATTTAAGTGAGGAAAAATTAACTTCCATTGCAAAGATAGCAGTTAAATAGTTTTCAGGGTTTTTTATAAGTTTATCTTAATCAAAATCAAACCTAGCCAAAATGCAGCCTCTAGAACAAACTCAGTATTTAGGTCCTTGTCTGAGTTCATAGCTTCCATCAAGTTTATTACAGGAAAAGACTATAGGTTACAATGTGAATTTCCTCCATTTGAATCAAAGCAATTTGCAGCTGCCCCCTTTTTTCCAAAGAAATAAAGGAGATTGCATGGTTCAACATACAGCTGTTGACCCCCTACTGCTACTCTTGGGTGGTCACATTTTGCCCAGCCTTTGAACCATATGATTTTGGACAGTGGCCACCTATTTCTAATGGAGAGCTCTTGCTTAAGCACAGCTGTTGTCCTTTTTGCTCCAAAGGTCTGCAGCTTACCAGATGCTATTCATGCACTGGGGCTATAAGTCCATTAAAATGAAAGCAGCGCTGATAAATCACAATACCTCAACAGTACATCGCAGCAGCAGGGTTGTAGGAATTTGGGCTGCTGCTGCATTTACAGCTAGAGTCCGCCAGAGGGTGCCAAGTAATGATTCATTCTGTCTGTACTCCTGTTGGGAATAAGTGTCATCTACCGGTGTCTGACAGTGAGGGCGCAGGAGGGGTGTCAATCTTCACTTCATTTTAGACCCGATTTATAAGCTGCCTCCCATAGTGAGAAAGGACTACAGGCCTGTTAGCTGTTAGGGCCCCTGTCTGGTCTGTATTTGTTTTTAGGCAGTTTTGGACAAAGCAGTCTGTTGTGAAATGCATTCAGACCTAATTCCTGAATGTGCAGGGACTAGTGCTACAAACATGTCCAAGCTTGTAAGCACAACTGGGCCTGCTTATAAATTTAACATCTCACTTTGGTACTTGGTCAAAGGTAAGACACCCACTGTACAACAGGTTAGCAGGATCCAGGACATACAAGATAGACTAACCATAGGATCATGGAAATTAGGGCTGGGAGGGACTTCACAAGGTCATCCAATTGAGCCCTCTGCTCATGGCAGGATCATCCCTGACGAAACCATCCCAAGTGTCTGTCCAGCCTTCTCTTGAAAATTTCCAGGGATGGAGATTCCACAATCACTGCATAGTCAGAATTGCACATTACCTAGGTTTCTCTGTCATTTGCTTAGGTTTATGGAAAGATTGTTGCTGTCAATTGTATTTTGATTCTGAATCAAATAAATAAATTCCCCATGCTGGGTATAGTTCTAAATGTATTGTCAGGTAAATTTGGAGTTATTCCTCCTTCAAAATCAGTGGGACAAAGCAGCATAAATTACAGGATCAACCTAGTTCACAAAGCACTGAATGTTATTCCCAGAACTAACATTGCTAGCTTGGGTATACTCTGCACATTTGTCTGACAGAGGCAGAAAGTTGCTCGGGGGTGCTTTTAAAACTCTTTCTCTTGCAATAACTTTCTAAAATGGATAATTTTACTGTTCAATGTCAGCTGTAGAAGCTTGGTACCAAATTTTGAAAAAAGTAGACATGCTCCTCCAATACTATTTAAAATAGATTTGTATGTTAGAAATGCTGTATTCTCTTCTGGGGAGTGACATATGTTAAACTGTGGTGTACCGTGGACCTCTTATGCTTAGTGAGAGCTTCTTACTTAAAATGAAAGAAGACACCAATTGAGACATCTAGCTTCAGCTGCACTCAGTTGCCCCTTGTACAAACAGCCCCAAGCGTTTTCCTCCTTTGTTTAAGTAGATTCTGACCTTCAGCCAGAGCTAATTTTTGTAGCTGGCTCCCGTCTCCAGGATTTGAATCAAAATGCCAAATCCAAGTTGAACTGAGTGAACTTAATGATCCCATCCTGACATTTTGCATCTCAAGTCCAACTTTCGTTTAGGTTCATCTGGATTACAGCAAATAGGCTTGAAATAAGCCTGGCTTGAACTTTTTCTCAACTTGTGTCAAGCACTACAGTTTCCTGCAGGGTGCAGAGCACATTCAACTTCTCCAGCATATTTATTCTTCCTTAGAAGGCATCTGCTTTTCCCAGCATCAGAAATGATGCGGCCTGGGTATTGTTTGAAAAGAATCTGAAGGCCATGTGTATTTCTCTCTTCTATGGATAATGTCATTTCTCTTAAGAGCCATCGCATGTTTTGCTTTGATAATTTTCCCATCTGCCTGGGGTCATCACTGCTGCAAGCTTTTGATCACGTACAGCACAGTATTTGCCTGAGTTTGCAGGGAGTCAAGTGCTGTTTTTCAACTAATTATTTACTGCAAAACAAATGGTTTTGATAGATAATTTTCCACAACAAATTAATTGTCTCTTGTACAACGTTGCTATGTACTCGCTTGCCTCCTCACCCTGCATCGTCAGTTAGCAGCAACTTTGCAGTTGCCTTCAAATGAGATTGAGTCCTTGATGAACTGTAGACTTCCTTATTGTACTGCAATTAGAAGGGTAAATCCTTGCTCATCTTATTCATCCCTTCTGAAGTCACTGGGTTTCTGCTGCAAATTGGAAAGGAAGATTTGGCCCAATGTACATTCATTTTCCTGAATATTCCCCACTAAGTAAAAACTGGGATTGCCTTTTAGGTGTAGTGGCTGCCAGCTCTCCCTAGCTCTCAAAGCTCACTATTCTTTTCTCTCTGTCTTCCTCTACTAGTTCCTTTTTGCTTTGGCTTTATCTGCAACAGATGCATGGAAGTAGCAAATGCCAAACCAGAATCTTAAGCTGGCAGGGCCCTGAACAAGTCAAAACGGAGTCCTATATAAATGGCTCCCCTTCTCTATGGCTTACATCTCTTTGGTGAAACTCCAAGTGGGCATGAGTAGAAGTCTGTGAAACAAGTTGGCTGGGCTCCCAGAGAGATGGTGCACGGTGTGTAACAGCAACATCAGTGTTTGCTAGAGAGAGGAATCAGAGTTCTTATCCGAACACTCCAGACTTTGGAGAAATTTGGATTCTTTTTTATTTAAGCCATGCTGCTCTTTGATTTGAGCACAATTCTGTAGTCTCTCAGTACCAGACAACTGATGCATTTGCAGATCAAGATGGCTTTCATATCCTAGGAAAATTCCTCCTATTGACATCAGAAGACCATATGGATATGATCCATACTGTATGGAGGTGTGTCTATAATATAAATAAGTGATGTTTTCCCGTTGCTACTAGGGAGAACAGACTTACCACCTATTTGAGATGGCCTATACATGTTCCACACCACAAACCAGTTACATCCCACAAAAAAACATTACAGGAATGGCATAACCAAGGGTAGGACATCATTGGATTGTAGTTGGGCTATTAGAACTGCCATTACTTATGCTCTGCCTCCCCTGCACATCTATAGAAACAGGGCTGTCACAGCCTAGGACCTTTCATTAACACTAAATTAACTAAAAATAACAGATGGAATTTCTCATTAGCTTTTAGCCTTATTTTGTTGCCATAACAACAAATGGTCAAATTCCCACCAAATCCAACAGGAGCAGCATGCGGTCTACACCGAACACTTTTGGAAATTCTGCTCACAATTGGCAGTAGCTTGGTTGTTGGGTAAACTTCTGGAAAAGAGGGTAATTGCTTTTGCAAATAGACTTAAGAGGTTAATTCCCACTGACTTTGAATGGGGCCCGGGCTAAGGCTATGTCTACACAGTGTACTTGCTGGGCTTAGCTGCAGTGCCCTTGAGCATGCTGCTGTATTCCATCTAGGTCACCTCCTAAACCAGAAGCAAGGCAGCTGAATTTCTGGGGTGCTTGAGGTAGGCTAATGTACTGCTGAGCAATGATGCTAATTAGCCAGCCTGCAGCATCAGATGGGCATGGCTCACTGTTCTCAGCTTAGGAGGCAGCCTTCATGAAGCGGTGCAGTGTTCCTGAGGAAACCATTGGAAAACACTAAATTTACAGTACAGATGTTTCCTAAAAAAAGTTTAGGGCAGCGCTTCTCAACCAGGATGCAAGGGCAGATAAGGACAGGTTCAGGCTTCTACTGCCTCCACTGCCCAGCCCCTCTACCAGGAAGTAAGCACTGTAATAAATAAGAACCGTTTCAATTACCAAGAGTTATTGAGTCTCTCAAGTCTAAAAAGGTTGAGAATGACTAATATAGGGACTCCTATGTCACTTGGACACTTTTGAAAATGTTTGCTAATTATTTGTCTACTTCTGTTTGGTCTTTTGGTAAATTTAGTCACTTGTTTTTTCATTCCTTATGTTCATATAATGAGGAAGCTCCACCTGACTTAAAGAATGCCAACACTGCGACCATCTTTAAGAAAAGGGATAAGTCAGTGTGTTGGAACTACTGAGGCATTGCCCTCCTCTGCATTGCTGGGAAGATTCTTACTAGTATCCTTCTGAATCACCTTGTCCAACTTGCCAAAGATGTCCTTCCAGAAGCCAGTATGGCTTCAGACCATCACAGGATATCACCAACATTATTTTTGTTGCACAACAGATCCAGGAGAAGTGTAAAGAGCAACACCAGAAGCTGTTAATGGCATTCATCAACCCAACCAAGACCTTCAACAACATCAATCATGATGCCTTATGGAAGGTGCTGGCTAGGTTTGGTTTTCTGCTGAAGTTCATCAGCATCCTTAGGCTACTTCATGATGGGATGACTGCCACAGTCCTTTGCAGTGGATCAGAGACAGATCCATTTACCATCCATATTGGTGTTAAGCAGGGCTGCATCATTGCCCCAACCCTTTTCTCCATCTATCTTGCTGTGATTTTGATTATCATCTGTGACCTCCTTCCTCCTGGAAATGGGGCTGAGTATCGAATGGATGTTCAGCTTTTCAACCTGCAGTGCCTTCACAGCAAGACAAAAGTTACTAAGACCGGTATAACTGACCTTCGGTACGCTGATGATTATGTTATCCTCATGCACAATGAGACTGATCTGCAGTCCGCTCTTGACCTTTTTTCAGGTGCTTGTCACAGCCTGGGACTCTCCCTTAATATTGGGAAGACCAAGGTGCTTCATCAGCCTGCCCCAGCACAAGCTGCCCCCCTCCCCACACAAATTACCATTGGTGGAGAACCCTTGGAAAACATAGAGCATTCCCCATACCTTGGCAGCCACTTCTCCCAGTCAGTCAGTCTTGATATAGAAATTGAACATAGGATTTGCTTTGCAAGTGTATCCTTTAGAAAGCTGCTTCCCCATATCTTTGCTGACCGAGATCTCCCGATGGAAACTAAGATCCTGGTCTACAATGCAATGATTATATCCGTTTTTCTCTACGGGTGTAAGACATGGGTGATGTATCAAAGCCATATTACGTTCCATTGGTGTTGCCTCCCTCAGGAAGATCTTTTGCATTAGATGGGAAGACCACTGCACCAATGCCATCACCTTCTCTGCAGCTAACATAGTCAGCATTGCAGCAAAGATCATGAAACATCAACTCCGCTGGGCTGGCCACGGTGTGTGGATAGCTGACACTCATCTCCTGAAGCAAGTCCTCTTCTCTCAACTCAGTCATGGTAAGAGGACCCGTGGAGGACAGAGAAAGATCTCCCAGGAAATCCTGAAACCATACCTTAAGATGGGTGGCATCAAACTTATAAACTGGAAAGTGCTGGCTGGTAGCATGTCTCAGTGGCTTGTAGCATGTCTCAATGGCACCATGCATCAAGCTACAGCCCACTTTGAATGGAACCGTCTTACTCAGGAAGCTGAGAAACGGCAGAGGATGAAGGAAAACGCACAACATCCTGGCCAACAAGCGCACAACATCCTGGCCAACAGTTATGCTCCGCCCCTCCCCACAAGGCACCACCTGTCATATCTGTAGAAAAACTTGCAGAGCATGGGTTGGACTGCTCAGCCACCTTAAAACTGACCAATAATCCCACCATGGCAGACATCATCCTCGCATTGAAGGATAGCTGAAGATAGATGTGAACATAGCTGTGCCAAATTTCAGGAGGAATAAGTCTCCCAAATTGAACACCAAAGCACTGATTTTCCTTAATCAGTGTCTTCATTCAAGGAGGTTGCTGAAGTCACTGCTTATGCTGACTTCCTTTTGGAAGCTGAATAATATATTAGTTAGGATAGATGGAACCCCATGAATGAGATGATTCAATAGAGACTGCAAAAATGTTGTAATTATGTTATCCATGTCATTATGTACCTAAAAACCTTTTAAGCATCTGCCTTATGGAAACCAGTTTCTCTTGACAGTTATAGATGCTTCTAGGAAACTCTCCCTAATCAGGTCAATATTAGTTTAGTGAAGGGAGCTAGAAAGAATTTCAGGTATTACTGAACAGACAGTCCAATTGCTGTTCCTGGGTCAGCAAACTCCCTCCATGTAAACAGCAAGAGATTGCCTTGGGCCAAGGATAGTACATTAGTGACTCAAATCACTAATTTAGTCATTTCTAATATTCTCTTGAAGGGTAATCCAGCAAGATGTCTTGGAGGATTTCACTAGATAGGATGTTCTCCAAACAAGGCAATGAAAAAGTAGCTAAAACAACAGAGATTTCATTGCATGCCTTAATTTAAGCATGCATTAAGCATCCTAGCAATGTATTACCATGGTAACCATCTCCATATTTCCAGAACAATCACTTTGAGCCATTAAGCTATCAAGTATGTACTCATTGTAACAAAATAATTCATAAACCAATGGACCAAGTGCCAGAAAAAGATATAATCAAGGACTCGGATGATCCTCAAGAGAAATATTTTACTGATTTAACATGCTTTTACCCATTTGTTTTTGTTAAAAAAATGGTTATGAATATGAGCTGAATGCAGGAAATGAGTGCTTGATAAAGTTATTGAGAAATGCTGGATCTTGCTGAAACATAGCATGAAAGGAAAAATGACATAGGGTGCTGCAAGGGTGGAGGGGGTGAGATCCTTGTGCTTCCAAAATTCCTGTTGATTGCTGAGAGTTCAGAATATGCTCAACCAGTGTGTGCTTAGTGAAGTGAAGGACTTACTCCATCTTTTTTGTATTGCAAAGATCTTAGGCCAGGTAATAGCTGGCCAATCAGAGAAACATAGGGCTGGAAGAGACCTCAGGATGTCATTCCAACCCCCAGCACAAGACTGTCTCATCCCTGTCTGAAGCATCCCAGAGAAATGTTTATCTAAACTGGCACACACAAGCTTACAACAACAGAAATACTACAACCTCTGTAGGTAATCTATTCCAGTCCTCCAGTAGTCCCCAACCCAATCCTTTCACTATTGCGAACAGGAGGAAGCAAGAATGCTTGCAAAATCCAGGGACAACATGCACAGAATTTGCAAAGCCTCAGCCGCCTGTTCTATCATTTTAATACTTGCAGAGTAGACAAGTAAAACTCACATGTGCATGAATGGAGATCAGACCGAGGCCCCACAATTAACCTGGTAACTTTCTATGATTTTCCTTTATCCAAGAGTGACCCACTGTTTTTGAACTCAGAATGCCTTTCACATCATACCTAATACTCTGAAATAAGTTAATGGCATAAAGCAGGACATGGGCGACTGGTGCCTCCTGAGTCTTGTGGGGGGGGCCCGCAGAAGCTGCCACTGGAGTCGGCAGTGGGGACAGAGCTGTCGAACACCCACAGATGCCACCGGCAGTGTCGGTGGCCGAGCTGGCAAGCTCCTGCAGATACCGGTGTTGGCAGCGGGGACGGCCCTGTCGGGGTGACACGTCAAGCACTTGCAGATGCCACCAGCAGCTTTGTCAGCAGGGATGGTCCCATCAGGAAGGGCGTGTGCCCCCATGCTCCCCCTACCAGTTGCCTGTGAAGCAGGGGTTGGCAACTTTTTGCCACTACAGGCTGGAGTTTGTGACCTGGCTTCCTGCCATGGGCCACAAGTCTTTGTCCCTTGGAGCAACAAAGCCACCTGTGCTTAACTTTGCTGAAGATACCAGCGTCTCTGCAGCAAGGGTAGCACAGGCACGAGAGAGCAGCAGGAAGACTTGGAGAGGGGACAGATGGTAGAGTCAGAACTTCAGGGCTGGATTCAGACCAGAGGCCAGAGCTTGCTGACCCTTGGCATACAGCACTGAGAATTCCCATCCCTGCAAGTTTTCAAGAGCAGGTTAGACAAATATGGGATGATATGGTTTGGACAGGGAGGATCCTACTTTGAGCAGGAGGTTAAACTAAATGGCCTCCTGATGTCCTTTATATCTCTGTTTTTTATGGTTCTATGGGAAGCCAAGCTGTTACAATGGCTGAAGCCACCATGATGTGAAAGAGTTCTTCTTCATCTTATTCATAGTTCTTAATCAAGCCCCAAAAGCTCCATAACTTTGCCTTAAAAAAAACACAAAAAGACTGATTCTGCCCCCCACTTCAATATTAAAAACAGATACAAAATCCCCTATCTCTGATTTTATTTGCTAGGAGCTTGACTGTGCAGAGTTTGCCAATTCTGTGCTGTGGACTTCTTGAAGAAAGGTGGTTTTATGCCGTCAGGAATGCTCTCGAGTCCACACGCTGTAAGCCATGCCTGCTCTTGAACCGCCACAATAATCCACCCCTCCTTTCCCTCCCCAGCAGCTCTGTTTGGATTGCAGAGTGGACTATAATGAACAACCAGATGTTTGACCTTTTCACTCTATTGGCAACACTGAAGTGTCCTTTCCTGTAAACTGCTGTTGTGTGGGCTTTTTTTTTTTAATCCATCTGACTGCTGCTGGTTATTATCATTTATTAAGTTTAAAATAGCCACTTTCATGCATATCATAATGACAATTTCTTACACAAATAACACGTAATGACGTGAAGCAACTGCATGATGACATAACAAATGATCCAACGAGAACATCTTACACCTGGATTGGTTCATGATTGTCTTAATCTCAAATGAGTGAATTCCTTTCCCTGCGCCCCTGTGTAGAGAACAAGAAAAAAACATGCTACCTGCAAAAGGCAAAGATATGAGACAAGACATGCATTCTAGCCTGTGCAGTTAGGCTAGTGAAGGTAACATAACTATGAAGCAAATGCCAAAAATAGGAAAGAGCAAACACATTAAGACCTTCCAGTAATGACAGTTGACTGTAACAGTACAAATGTATTATTGTTCAGGGGTTGTGAGCATAATTTCCTGAGTACAAGCCTGATAAATCTACAGTACATGAAAACCAGACTTGTCTGCAATTATAGAGCAGGTATTTCCATTTTTTGTTTTTGAATTCTTACTCGCTATAGATGTATGCTCTAAAGGCAATTCTGAATACAAACATTATTTCCATTTTTGCATTAAGGAATGCAAATAACAATATGATTACAGATGACTGTTATTGGTATGTTCATATCAGAAAGCTTCTAACTGCATCCTGTTAAAACTAAATGGCTGCATTCATAATGCTCTGGGCTATGATGCTATGCAGTCCTACAGATGAGGTAGGGTCAAGGCAGATTATTGTTTGGAAAGGAGACCTCTGAAGAATGCATAGGTGTTAGAAGCACTTTCCAGGCACTGAACTGATGTCCCCAGCACAGGGTTAGGGAATGTGGCAATGCTGTAGGTGTTGTCATCTGGATTAGAGCTAAATCTGGGTTCCCCATGCCATTTTGGAAAGATGGGGTTGTTTTGGCTTTTAGCTGTACCTACATGGTTAAATGAAGTAATGCATTTTTCTGACCTAAATTCCCCCTGCAGAGTCAAATAGTTACCATATACTTTGGTTCCTCACGTAAAAACTATGTAGTGTTACTCTAGGCCAGTGGTTCTCAGCCTTTTTAGAGTCAAGGCACCCCTTAGCCAGCTCTTAGTTTTCTTTTTTTTTTTAACTACCAAATAGAGCAATACTTCTGTTGCAAAGAACTCAGAAAGACTAAAACAGGTCAGAATGTTTTTGACACTACGGATTCCTCTTTGAAATCTTTGGGTTTCACTTGTGAATTCACATTTGTGCACCTAATAGCGCTAATACTGTGTGGGACACCCACAGCCCCTTGAAAGGATTTAAAGGCACCCCAGGGTGCCATGGCACCCTTGTTGAGAATGACTGCTCCAGGCTGTGAAACACCTTCTGCGTCCTGCTCCAGAGATGGCTACATTTCAGTGTCAGAGGAGGTAATCCCTTTGCATCCTTTACCTCTCTGTCATAGGGCAGTGGAAGAGGTTAGCATTTGGTATTTGTAAACCTTCTGGAAGGCCATCATCTGAAAGGAACCAGAAGAGCACCCAATATTACATTAACAGTGATGGAATACGTTTCAGAGGAGGTGCTTCAAATATAAAACCCATTTGGCAAAGCTTATCCTGTGGATCAGAAGGAATGCAAAATATAGCAGCTCTGCTATTAGAAGAATTCCCAAACCGAGCGGTCTGAACGCTGCGAACACTGACAAAGTTCACTGGGGAATTGTACATATAATTTGTGCATGTAATCGCCTGCCTGCATTTGTGGAAAAGTAGAGCACCAGGGTGTATTTTCCTATTAGGAATATTCTGAAAAAGCATATACTGTATCTCACAGGGCATGTTTAATACTTTTAAATGTTTGAACATTGCAGTCTTTTCACAAGATGTCCCTTCCCCCCCTTCCTCTTTGCTGCACACAGAATGAAGCTAGATGGACCTTTGTTTACAGCCTCTTATGCTGGGCGCTTTTTCTGCCAATGCCACAAGTGATGTCATTTGTTTAGTAAGAGACTGACTATTAGAAATGCCAAATGTAATTAGAATCTCAGTTTTCAGCTGCGCTTCTCAAACGCTCATGGTGAGAAATGGTTCTTACCTTTTGAACTCTCAGGCTACTTGCCCAAGCAAAGGGGAGGCTATTTTTCCTTAAAGGGACATTTGTCAATAGTTCCAACTTGCTGTGGTAGAAATACTTCACATTCTGTAATTGTTCTCCAGCTTTGGAAAGTTTAGAAGCTCTCAGAAATTGGGGCAGTGACACCATTAACCATCCCTTCTCTATTGGGTGAGAGAACCGTTAAGTCTTTCAGGTTCCAGAGGTGCAGCTAGGTTTTCTAGGCTGTTTCAAAGCAATCAGGCCATGCTGGGGAAGCAAAGCAGGCAGAAAATAGCCAAAACCTGCCAGCTGAGCTATCTGTGACATGCAGAGAAAAGCAGTAGATATGAGGGATGGGCTATGGATAAGGAACGACATGGCTCCTTGCAATTGCACTCTAGGGGGTTGTCTCCTGTGGCGCAAATAGCAGCAGTAGATATTTGTGCTATTGCCGTTTGTCCCCAGGAATGCCCCTGCACATGTGCTCTGCTGCTCAGCAAAATGACCTGGGTGGGGTTGAGGAGGCTGGGGCCAGCGCCTGTCCTCCCCACCAGCCTTACCCGGGGTCCTGGGGGCCTCCTGGAGCGGCAGCAGCAGCACCAAGCCAGCCACTTGGAGCCTGGAGAGCATGGCTTTGGCTGGCCAGGCTCCCTTTCTGGTGGCACCTGCTGCTGCTGTGTGTACCATGCCATTTTTAAGTGGTTTTTTAAAAAATTTTTTTAACACTGGAATCTCCCAGTATTAAAAAACCCCCACCACACTGCAAATTAGCAGTGCGGCAAAAGCTTGCACATGCACCACGTGCAGTTTGCAGTGACTCAAACTGCTTTGAGGGGCTGCAGACCGCATGCGCACACTTATTGGGACAGCCCTAGCTGTTCCGAATTGTCAGAAGCCCTCTGCAGGGGCAGTAGCAGCTGGCATTCATTTAAAGCAATCTCATGGTGCTGTTTCGGCCCTGGTTTAGAACCAGCCTGAAAACTAGGCTGCTGTACCTTCTTGGCTTGCGGACACTCCTTTCACCATGTCCATTCCCATCACTGCACCAATTGCAAACAGGACCCAGCAGCGAATCTGGGCCTCTAAGCCTAAACCAGAAATTTGTAGCTGGCCAAAATTCCTATTCCAATTATAGGCATTATGTCAGAATAAACATGAGCACTTAGGGCTCAATGCAGCATCCGCTAAAGTAGACATCAGAAGCTCCCATTGATGCCACTTCCTTTTGTATAGGGCCCTTAACTTGCAAAATCCTTTCTTCTCTTTGCTGAGCAGATAACATAGCTGAGCCTGCAAGACAGCTGCACTCCCAAAGCACTGAGTATACCTGCTGCTTTGAAACATATGGGCAGGGCTCATTAGATTTACAGCACCTGCTTTATTTTGGCTAATCTTCAATCTTGTCTTAACAGCATTCCCTTAGCTAGTTCTCATGCTGGCTCCTCTTGTACATCATGGGTGCAAAGAGCTCTCTTAGCTGCATTCCAGACAGTGACAAGCCTGCCTCTGAATTATGGGTGTAAACTCTTGGCTCAAGTTATCCCAAAGACAGTGTTGCCTTATTCTCTGGACATTTCCTTGCGATTATTTTTTCCATGCCGCTTGCTTCATATTGAGTGTGTGAATGCAGAGCATTGTGGGGGAAAATAAGTTATATTAATTATCTTTCTAGCTGTTAAGGTGCCCCTCAGTCATAAGGGAGCATCTTACATGTGTTGTCCAATGAGCTTTCCTGGGTGGAAGCCCTGTGCTGCAGGTAACATTTGCACGCAGGGTGTATCTAAACTCCTAGTAGTAACTGGATAAAGAAACCAGCTCCAGTTTTCCAGAAACAAAATAACAAAATGACCTTTTCTTTTCATCATTGCATGGGAACCAAGGCAGAGATTTTCAAAGGCATCTAACTGGATTTGAAAAACATCCTACTTTTGGTGAGGTTTGCACTCCTAAATTTTGTACTTTGTTTTAGAAATACCACCCAACACTTAACATTGATCAACACTGCAGCCTTTGTGGGTAGCACAGATTTTCAAAAACGCCTTTCACTTTGCGTGACTTTATTATTATTTAGTAAAGGCCCTATCATTACTAGCTCTGAGCTAAGCTCAAAAAGGATATAAATGAGGTACTAGCTCCCTTTCTACCCTTCATACTAGGCTAAATATAGGAACAGTGAGTGTAGAAAAAGCATTCAGAATGGTAAGGTCCTTTTTTAAAAAAGATTCTTGTTATGATTTTGGCACCATTGCCATAATTCACAATCTTCAATCTCATATGGATCACTGTTGCCATCAGTCCTGACATGCATCCTCATTTTGGGAAATTACAAATAAATACCTTGATAATTACCATTTTTAGGGTAGTCTTGGGTCTTAGTCCATTAAATCAGGTGGACATACATGCAGGGATTCCCAAAAAGATAGACCTGAAATAAGTGCAGAGAGTTGTACACCTAGCTAGATTTGGCTCCGGTTTCCCCAATATTTTCAGGCATCAAAAAAAGCTAAGACTTGGCTCATATTTCATCCACACTAGTTTGTCACTGATGAAAGCTTATTACATGGAAGTTAAAATGGATATAATGCAGGCTGATGCAATGGCTTAATGTTTAATGTGTTGCTCTGGTGTGGATGACCCACATACTGGAGCAGCAGAGGCTTGAACAGGCAGGGGGTATCTACACGTGCAGCTGGCATGCCTGAGGAAACTCTGGCACAATTCACACCAGAGCTTATTGCTCCCGGGCACAGTGTTTACACATGTGCCCAGGACCACAACACCTTAAGCAAGGGCTGTGCAGCCCCAGCTGGCAGGGGGCTGTAGGGGTCAGCCTGCCAGCCTGGAGCTGCTCCACCCAGTTCAACATGCTGCAGAGGGGCTGGCTGGGGCATGAGGGTGCTACAGTGTGGGGCTAGCTGGCAGGCACCCCTGCATTGTAACACCCTCCTGCCCCAGCCACCCTGGTCACTGTCTGTGTGTACACTGCAGCAGCATAAATAACTCTGCTGTAGGATAGTACTAGTGTCAGGCAGTACTATCCTACAGCAGAGTTGATTAGTTTACTCCAGCATCATAGCGTTTCACTTGTAGGTGGTGACACTTTACTGTGGAACTAATTGGTCAACTCCTCAGTAAAGCATGTGTGTAGACGACCCTGCAAACTCCTAAGTCATAACACTATGAACTCAGGTCTGAGAAAGGCCTTGGATTCTTATTTCTACTCCCAAAATCAGTTATGAGCAAAACACAGAAGATTGAGGGACTAAATACACCAGTAGCGAGCTCTCTTAGTTCATATGGCCTTTTCTATGTTGTTGTAGGGTTGGTACGTTGTAGCTATGATGGTCAAGGAAATGTACAGAAGGCAAGGGCTTTTTAGGTAATGTCTTTTATTGGGCCAACTGTATAGTTAGGAGAGAAATAACAACCTCTCCTGTGTCCTTGTAACAGGGCGGTGCCAAGGTACCCCCTCCCCAATAAAAAAGTATACCATCCTGTTCTAGGGGCAGGCCACCCCGCACTCACCTGCCATACCTTGTTTTTAACTGCTATAAGTAGACCTCAGGAGGCGACCCTGATCTAACTAAGATGCCCTTGGACTTGTGGCCCCAGCTTCCTGGATGAATTGCACAGCACTGTGCCTCCCTTATACCGTGTCCCATGCCCCAGAGATGGCATTCTACTCATCATATCTGGTTCAGGCCCCCAGCTGGGCCACACTCTGACTCATGCCCCTAACTGAGCTGTATTCCTTAGCTCAGGCCTTTTCCACTCCGCTCAGACCTGGCTTAGTTCTGCTCAGGCCTAGGGACCTCCATTGTACATCCAATCCTCCTTGTCCCTCAC
>NW_017729000.1:10403795-10435636 GCF_001723915.1 Gavialis gangeticus | reverse complement strand
CCTTGGACTTGTGGCCCCAGCTTCCTGGATGAATTGCACAGCACTGTGCCTCCCTTATACCGTGTCCCATGCCCCAGAGATGGCATTCTACTCATCATATCTGGTTCAGGCCCCCAGCTGGGCCACACTCTGACTCATGCCCCTAACTGAGCTGTATTCCTTAGCTCAGGCCTTTTCCACTCCGCTCAGACCTGGCTTAGTTCTGCTCAGGCCTAGGGACCTCCATTGTACATCCAATCCTCCTTGTCCCTCACTTTTCTGCCAGGGTGTGCTCCCTTAGCCTTCCCCCTCCACAAGGTAACCCATGAGGAGGTGGGGCTGAGGCTTTCTGGTGCTCCATTCTCCCCTTTCACTGGAATGGCACAGGTGTGGCACTTCCTGGAAACAGCCCCACCACAGGCAGCCCCACCACACCAACCAAGTCCAGCAGGGTGCAGTTTTTGGTCTTACTTGACCACTGTCAGGCCTACCTGGTCTCCATACTTTCTCCCATGGGCCTCCCTTAGAGGTTCTGCCCCTCTCCTGGGCTAGTGGATATTGGGTCCTCAGCCCCTGACTCCATCTCATGGCTCTCTCTCCACTTCTGGCTCTAATCCATATTTGGACTCCTTACTCTCAAAGCCTCCTCCTCAGATGGTTCTCTCAGCCAACAGCATTCTAGCTGTAGTGGCCCTGTCCCCTACCCGTTAGCTGTTGTCTCTCTCCACTGAGACCTTTGGCCTCCCTGAAGCCCTGGCACTGCTAGCAGGCCAGTCAAGGTGCCAGGGTCTCCACAGCACTGGCCATCCCTCATGGTGGGCTTGCCCCTTCAGCCCTGTCCTGGGCCCTGGCCCCAACATAGGCCAGTCAAGGTTCTTGTAACCAGTGAATTGGCTGTCAACCCCCCTCAATCATGGGTCCTCCCTCTTGGGTTCCTTCTACTAATTCCCCTGCTCTCCACAGGGTTCAAAGCCCCACCGAGATCATGTCAGCCCCACTCCTGGTCATGAGCTTGATCTCAGCTGTTCTGGCCCCCCTCTCTGGGCCCACCTAGTCACTCTCTGGCCAGATGACCCTGAGCCCTCCTGACCCCTCTGCCAGCCTCTGGTGTGAGCTGCCCCTCACTCTGCACTGCTCTGGACTCTCAGTAGGCCTCTGGCACTCCTTGCTTGGCGCAGACCTGGCTCCTCACCAGGGCTCTTGTACACACTGCAATTTCCTCAGGGCCAATCTGGCTTCTCCTTAGGCTCCTTGTATGAGCCGCTCCCTCCTCTGGGCAGTCCTGGCTCTTCTCTGGGACCCAATCACTCAGTCTTCTGTTCATCCTGGCCCCTTCCTAGGCCTCAATATATTCAGCCATCTTTTTTACAGGCTGGTCTCTCTGCCCCTTCAGCCCTACTCTCCTAAGCTGTGAACCCCTCCTGGGTTACTAGAAACCTTCTCCTTCCCAGTAGTTCCCAGATGGTTCTGAATGCCCTCAGGAGATGCGGCCTTCTGACTGGTGGGTGTTGCTCCTTCAGCTCCCCAGATGTTTCAGCCCTCTTGCAGTTCTAGCCTAGGCTTATGTCCTGACCCAGCCCAGCTCTCTTTCAGTTGTCACTCCCCCAGCAGTCATGCAGCCCTCCTAATCAACCTCACCTGTCAGCCCCGAATCCTCTGACTCCCTGATTAGGCCTGGCTGCACCTGCCAAGGGCTCTGCAGCTCCTTCAAGGGGCAGGCACCCTGGTGCTCTGCCACAGTCCTCAACCCCCAATTCAGGAATTTGCTTATTTAAATGCTTAAAGTGATGTGCATACTAAATGCCTTCTTGAATAGAGATTCTTTCTTGAATTGGGGCTTTAGTCAGTAGATGGAGAATTTTTGATCCTAGAATATTATTGTTGCAAGAATTGCTACTTCTCTGCCTCACACTGGGGCAGTGCATTTCAGTAGTTAGGGGAAATTCTACCTCTGCAATGGGCTTTCTGAGAGATCTTGGTGAAAGCCACATTCTACCTTTATGTCTTGGTATCCCCATCCATAAAAGAGATGATGATGATTACCTCCTTTAGCAAAGCCCTCTGAGATCTCTGGGTGAGAAGTGCTATATAAAAGTCATTTATTATGTGTGGTCATTGCTAAAAATGAAAAGGCCATTAAATACTTTTATTAAACTGCTCCAGAGGATGGAAAAGTCATTTACTAAAGAGACAATTTGGAATCATAAACTAGGGCCATGTGCTAAAACCATAGAGAAAGTAGAGAAGTCTGAGTCCATAAAATCATGTAAGGGAGGAAAAGCCAGAAATGCTGTGGGTTGTGGTGATAGACTCAGGCCATAGAATCCAGTCAGGAAAAAGAAAGATATCTGGAGAATTCAGTTTAATACAGTGACCAAAGAATTCTGTTTCCACTAATATAATGGAAAAGAATGTCTAACTAGAGAAGCAGCTTATGGGAAGACCTGCACTTCTCAGACAAATATCTCCATATATATATGGGGTTTTTTGTCCCAAATAACTTTAAAGCAGCACTTTCCACACTCTGTCATGAAAACAGTGAGTGCTAAGATTTTTCAGGTGCAGGCTAAATCACAGGGGAAATGTCATTTTGGCTCACAAATCCAGAATTTTAATACATAATAGGGAAAAACAGTTTTGCAGCAAAGCATTTTTGACATTGAGACCTACACAAGTTTAGTCCTTTTGCTTTCCTTTTAGCATTAGGAAATTGCTTGATTTAAATGTAAATATTCTCAGCTTTTTGCCTTGCAAATAGAAAGTAGGATTTGAAGCGAATCCTTACATCTTCTTTGCTCAGCTTCCTGCCATCAGTCATATAAAAATTTAACTGCATGCAGTTTGATGGAGAACTTGGTTCTAATTTTGCTGTTAAAGATACATTGGAAGGGAAAAGCTGATATTTCTGGAGGCGTGATCCAGACAAACTTGTAAATGCTGTCATGTAACAGGTTTGTTTGCTCTTTGTAAGGAGTGTATGTTTTTGGCTCCTAGTTGTACCTTTTTTTTTATATGTGAGCATCAGTTTAAACTTGAGCCGATCAATCTTAGAATACTGGTAAGTAGTTTGAACCCTGGTGGCAAGTGTCCGTGTGGGAAAATTTTTTACATGTGGACTGTCTGTATTTCCTGGTGCCTACCATGTGATATTTGAGTCCAACCCTGTATACTTCCTTCATTCAAGAAGCTGCACTGAAGTCAAGATCTGTCCCTATAAGTAGTAAGACATTGAGAGGACAAGTGAAGTTTCTAGGTAGTTTTTGTACAGGACTAGCCCATACTGTGCATCTTTAGAGGGAACAAAGGAGGCCCGTTACCCCTCTGGTCTAGCTACCCATACCAGAGATATCATTAAGGCCGTGACAACAGCCTCAGCAGTGTAACCATATCCTTCCCTCAGATGTGGGCAAGAAATAGGGACAGGGTGGAGCTGAGGTTCCAGTTCTTTACAACACATGGGCCAATGCAGTTGTAATGGAGCCATACGTTAGCCCAGACATAAGGATGGTTCAGGGAATACTACCACCCCAGAGCAGGTGGGGAAACCGGGAAGAAGACTGACTGAGTCCTGGTCTGGTTCCTTGTGTGCGCCTGGGCAGTACATTGTTGTAGGGTTCACAGCAAAGTCACAACAGCAATCTATGGTGGGAGAAAGCTCAGCCCTCTGCTTCAAGCGGCATCTGCCATTCCTCATTTCATACTTTCATTGGATGGATGTAGTTCTCTTGTGAATCAAATTTGGATCATCCCCTTGTTTGGCAGTGCACCAGGGTCAGTTATTTCCCTAATACATTATTGAACTCCATGTCTGCCAAGGGATTTAAATTTGGAACTTATGTTAAATATCAGATAACAGGGCTCACACCTCTTTCCAGATGTTGTCTGTTCTTTGTCATTTCTAAATAGTCCAGCTAAAATCCAGGCTCCTGACACTTGCATTTAGTAATTTGGATTGATTGGGTGGGGGCTGATCAGACTGATCTCCCAAATCTCACCTGATCAGAGCTCCTACTAACATATATAGGAATCCTGCAGGACAGAGTCCATTGAAGCTACCCATAGTCAGGACCTGATATGCAATTCTGTCATTCTTATAGGCAATGGTCAGTGCATTATGCTATCAGGAAGCCCAATTTATTTCAGCTGGAATACAAATAGTCCCTCTCCAACAGAACGCATCCTCCCCAAATAGTCTTTACTATGGAGTCCACTAAAAGTGATATACTATAAAAGTGATAGCTATAATGCCAATGACACACTGGTCTAATTCAAAACTGATGTGACTGTTTGCAGAAGCCTCAAGATGAACCCAAGAAAAACGTCAGTTATGCTAATTAGAAGTGGGAAGTGTTTCAAAGAGTTGGCCAGGACTAGTCTCCACCTTCAGTTTAAGCACCTTAGCTCCCATTCATCCCCAAGGGCCTGGTACACTCCTTGATGACATTGAACGAACATATAACATCTGTTTCTAGAAATGCCTTTTGTTTCCATCTTGCTATCAAAAGTCTGACTGTAGTAATTCATGCATTTGTCGCTTCCAGGCTGGATTACTGGACATCACTGAGTGTGAAGCTGAATGCTTGAGGCAGCCTCTTTTTTTATTCCTAGTCCCTCCTTTCATTGCCCAGCCCCTCAAAGTAGCATTCTGACCTTATAAAGGGAAACCATCTTGTCCACTAGGGTCTTTATTATTGATTTTTGCATCACAAGCACTCCAATGCTATAGTGACAGGCAGCAAAATAAAACCCTATGATAGATGGACCTATAAATTTTTGGAGAGCAAAGAAGAGAAATAATAGCAATATGGTATAGCTTACAACGTTCAATAATGCCCATTAAGGTAACTGGCCAATGATGATAACTATTCTTCTGAGCTCCACTGGTGACAGTAAAACTAATGTAGTTACTTATTTATGAGCAAACAGCAAAGTAGGTATCCAGAAATAATTATTCAAATGATAGGAACATCATCACTTTTCTGGAAATGACCCATTTCTGACTTGAAACCATTTCCAGAAAGATAATTTGCCTTCTGGTACTGCTGTGCATCTACTTAATAAATCACGTCCCTGCTTCTCTGAAGGCCTTGTTTCAGTCACAAGGGGATACAGTACTCATTAACAAACTGGACTATGATTCAAGTAAACTGGATCCACAAGCATTTGTAGCACTGGTGCCCAAAAGTAAAGAAAATTAAAAATCTTTGGTGATCTTGCTGATGTGTTCAGTAATTTCTTCCTGTGGGCAGGAGTCTGTTTCCTATGATGTTCAAGAATATGCAGAACATTTTTCACTATTTCTATCACCGCTCTCTATGTTATACTAAATGAAGGTCACAGGTTTCTATCCTTATTTTCCCCTCTCATCAGAAGTTTTCTTTTTTGTTTGTCTACATCCCCACCATTTACTTTGGCTCTTGTTACATGCTTGTGAGGCAATTACCCTCAGGCTTTAAAATTAGCATTGTCTATTTTAGATAATTGATTTTTTTTAAGGCAATGGAAGTTACATGAACTACTAAAATGCTGTGCCCTTTCTAAAAATATCAGCAATGAGGACTGGGTAACTAGACACATAAGGGAATACAGAGCTTTTAAATCATACCATGTTGGTGAGTCACTGATACCTTCCTATCAGCTCAACCCCTCAAGAATAAATTTAGTAGTAATTTAATAATAATGTATTGAAAATAATTTAAATGACAGTTTGGGGTGGACATTTTATGTAAACAAACTCATGTAAATAAGCACAACATCATTATGTAGTTACATTTGATAATAAGGGGTATGTTGAAGCATTACACAAAGAGGTAAATTAAACCATTTTCTACTATAAAAAAAACCGGTTTGCTAGTGTGGGTGTGCAGACTTTTGAAAGCAAATTTTTTATACTCTTGCGGACAAAATACATGTGTTTTTGACACTGGAATGCAGTGCACTCCACCCATGAAACTTATTGCAGATATGATTTAACAGAGAGATCAGGGCGTAGAACTTTGATTGCTTAGCATCAAGGAAAATTGCTTAGCATCAAGGAGAAATCAATATCCATAAGAACACACTACCAACTTCTTTGATGAAGGCACCTACCCACATAATGAAGATAGCTGCTGTTCTTGGCTTAAATTTCTTATTGATCTGCAGCCATGACGTGCATAAGAGGCTAAAGAGTTGCAAGTGTTACAGAATCATGTTTTGATAACTTAATATTGATTTCCCCCCCTCTAATTTCTTTTCTGCAATTGTTTGTGACCATCTGCAGATTAATTTTCCAATTGAAAACAGATCTTCCTCCTTTAAACTCTGGAGTATTGTATAATGAAAACTGCGCAGTACAGAACCTGTTTATGAACTTTTAAATAAAAATACATAGAACAAAAAAAGCTGTTCATACAGCATTGCTGCTCTGACAGGCGGTGAAACTATTCTGTCCGTGAACACAAGTGCTAAGACTTAATGGGATCCCTGCAGAGCATTTTCATGCCTTCCAAGACATAAAAGACCATAACAAAATATCCAGTATGCCCATAACTATTAACTTGGATGACTAAGGAGTCCAATAGAAAACAATACCACTGTGGGAAATATTTGTGGTAGGGAAGCAAACAATAATTGCAAAGCGAGATAAAAATGGAATATTCTCTCACAGACATATCACAGCCAGTGAAATGACACTGTGCCCCTTTATAATGGAGGGCAGTCCGCAAACAGCACGTCAGTACAGAATTAGCTTGGTTGTCTCAACTTTAAAAGCAGGAGTCCTGAAGAAGCTGGGGATTTCTTGCTAGAGGAATAGATACAGTGTGTGAAACACATGAGACTCCATTGAATCATGGTATCATTTGAAGAGGCCCTTCTGCATACACAACGGGGAACAGGAGCAAGATCATGGTTATTTGAAGCTGCAGTCTGATCTCGCATGAATGTAGATAGCATGTAGTCAATATGGACTTTTGTAGAGAGAATTTTGCCCTCTGCCAGCATGATCGTACAATGTGGAGAGTATCCTTTCTTTCTCCTACCCGGTATAAAGTGTCTGCAAAACTTCCGATGAAGTGTCTGCAGAGTGGCCCTGATAGAAACACATATGGTATTATTTTGCATTTTATTTTTAAATTAAGGGTTACCTCTGCAACCATAAGGACCAGAAACCTGTTTTTTCTTTTCAGTGAATGGTTCTGGACTGCAAAGTGGGAACTCAGTGAACCATCAGGAGCTGATTTAATTTGTCCCCTGAATGATTTTGCTCAGGACACTTGCTCAGAATAATGAGGGCTACTGCAGTGTGCCACAAGAATAAGCAGTTGTACTGTTGAGCACTTCTTTTGTTTAAACAAGATGTTTCAGAGAGTTTCAGCTGATTTTCTGCTGAGAGGGTCAAGGATAAACAAGACTGCATATGTGCACTGTCCTGCAAGGAGGAAACAGGGAAGTCCACCCCCATTCTGGTATGGAACTGCTGAAGTGACATTTATGGAAGTGATAAAATAATCATAGTTTATAGTGATTGTGGATAAGATACTGGCATCTTCGGCTTAACCACATGGTTTTGTAGGCTGTATTTTCCCAGGATGTCTGAATATCCTGGCCTCAAATACCCTCCTCCTTGAAAAGAAAAAGCCTTTTTCAGACCTTTGCTGCTTCCAATACAAGGCCTGGTGGGGAGTAGGGGAAAGAAAGGTGGAGGAAAACAGAGAAGATGAACCTGTACCTTGGAGTTGGGAGAGATGGGGAGTTAGGATGTTGTTATTCCAAAACATGAGGAGGAGAGATCTGTCAGTCGAGGAGGAGAAGCAGGGACAAGTGACTCTGCTAAGCATTTTCTCTGCTAAGCTCTGCTTCATTGAAACCACACGTCCAAAACGCTGTTTACGCTGAGAGAGTTAGATAGCTAAGAAAGAGAGTTGGGTTGAGTGCGGTACATTTCAACCCAGCAGCAAATCCTTTGAGGTCAGAGAAATTCTCTGATGGGACCCGATAGCTAGTTTACTGCATGCTGCCGAAGAGGTACACACTTGCTAGAGGACGTGGTTTCCAGTTCTTTGAAACAGTGAAATAAATGTTGACTTCAGAGAGCTTTTATGTAGTGTAGGTGCCGCAAATGCTACTCAGTGGGCATGTCTACACATGCATTAATGTGACTTTACTAATGCTTATTAAATTTAGTACCCCCAAATGTGAGGTACTACATTAAAGTGCATTTGACTGCCCTAATGCACAGTAGCACATTTGCACAGGTTTTAAGTGATGCTTAATGTGCAGTAGATTATTTTACTGTGCATTAGCGTAATGTCACAGTTTTTTATGTGACGCTTTAATATGCAGTAAAAGAATCTATTGCACATTAAAGTATACATGTAGATGTGCCCAGTGGGTATGAGAGAAACCAGAACTGGTTCTCGCTCCCCACCAAACCTGAGCAAGCTGCTTCCCTGCATCCCTCCCACATAGCTGAAGCCATAGACAGGGCATGCTGGGTCAGAGCTTAGAGGTCAGGTGCATTATCTCCACACTTTTGAAGTTGTACATCCACCTTCATCTTCATCAGTCCTGCCCAAATTGGTCCTCTTCCCCCAGGATTAATCTGCATGAAGAATTTGAGAAAACCGTCCAATATAATATTGCATGTGCAAGGTTTGTGTGTGCCTGCATTATTTTGATGTCCAGAGCCTAGAATTCAACTTGATTCTCATCTAAAACTAAAAACTGTTTAAATTGTTGAATTTAAATGATCTTGATTGTACATAAACAAGATGAGTGACATCAAGTAGAAGTTGTCTTCAAACGCATCTACGCTTGCATAAGCAAAAGTAATGTATTCTCTTGCATACAACCTGTCCCTAATGAAATATGTGCCTTGCTTTTGAAAAGCAGAAAGGAAAAAAAAAGAACTTTCCTTGAGAGCTTCTGCAGGGGTGGAGACAGCAAGCAGCCACAGCCAGCAGCTCTGGCATGGAGCACATACAGCTTTACTTTTGATTGTCCCTGGCAGAGGCTGTTACCATATTTCCTCAATTATAATGCACACACCAATTTCCAGCAGCTGAATTTTGGAAACAATACATATTGCATGCAAGACAATGCAGTACTGTAATTATGGGGGGGTTTAATTGGTGACATTTTTCAGACTTCTTTCTTCACTGATTGTTATCTGAAGAATGTCAGAGAATGCAGAACTACAATAAAATTAAATGTACTTAGATTAAATGGTAGTGGCCAGATTCTGTTTCATGTATTAGGTGCCCAAGTGGACTTAGGTGCCAAGGAGCGATTTGATTCCCTGCTGTTCAAGTCCTTGAAAAATATTAGTGCAGCAAATACTGCTCACTGCCTTCTGGGATTAAGCCTTAAAGGATCAGATGAAGGTGTTATACAAAAGTAGGGGTATAATATATTTTTCAGGGATTCAGACTGGACGGAATAGGATCCAGTCACCTATATTCATTTAGGCTTCTAATAGGTGCAAAAGCAATGGGCGGGCTGCAGCTATATTTATGTGTTTGCTCTGTTATAAAATGCAGAGGATTACAATGCCTTCAGTTTTTACATTCAAATAACCCTATGCTCTGATCATGATAATTAAATATAACTGTAAATATGTATGTTTTGCATATAATCCTGTACCTGCTGTAAATTTTTAATCAAATCATGGCTGGAGAAAGGCAAGAAAGAACTGATGCTGTTGAGGCCCTCTTAGAAATATCAAGTTACCAAGGCTGTAATACTTAGTTCCTTACACTTGTGCTAAGAGGAAGAAAAGAATGGAACCAGAACGCTTCAAGGAAACTACAACATTTTTAAGCATAGTTGAAGGTAGGTTGTTATAGAAGCTGTCAGTCTAGTGGTGAAAGTTCAATGTTGGATGATTAGGAAATAATTTTTAGTTCTATTCCCAGCTCTGACATGGACTGTATGAGCACAGGTCACTTTCTTGATCTCTGTTTCATGCTCCCTATGTTTAAATTAGAGATAAAAATGCCTCTCTTACAGAAGCTATAATTAAGTAAATGTTTGCCAAATGATTCTGATGTACTTTAGACCTGATTAGAGAGGGAAAAAAAAAAACAATTCCCCCCTCCCTCTCTGATATTCTATTGGAATATACATTTCTGTTGAAATTAAAATAAAATTCATTTCAGCAGAAAATCAACTAGAGAAAAATCTCTGAAATGTCATTTTTAAACATTTTACAATGAAACTCATTTATTTATTTTTTTAATTACTTTTCAGGTAAGATTTTTTTTTACTGTGTTGCATCTTAGAACACAAAATTAAAAGAAAAAATCAAAATAAATGGATTCAGTTTTGACAAAATGGAACAGTTCAACCTTGTTTTTATTTTTAGAATTCTCCTTAGTGCAGAATTTCAAATTTTGAGGGTTTGATTCCTCTTCGAAGCCAAACTTCAAAACAGTGGAACAGTATTTCCATCCCATACAAGGCTCTATTTTGTTTTGAGTCTACTATGTTTAGATTTATTCATATCAATATTCTTCTTGTTTTGAAAAACTGAACTCAGTAGCTGGGTTAACAAACTGAAGTGTAATTAAATGAAGACATCCATTCAAATCACCTTTACTGTGCCACAGTAATAGTCTCCTAATGTTGATTATAGTAATTAATGCATTTTTGTGAAATACAGTATAAACTCATTATCAGTTTGCAAGGAGTCTTGCACCTGAAGCTCATTGTGTTTCTCTGACAGAGAAAGGCTTGTTAATGTAACCAAAAATTATTTCACATTCTCCTGGCTGTGAACAGAAGAATTATCCCTATTAAAGGAGCTGATTATTTGTATAATTTGCAAATTTATAATGATAGTTGTGGCAGAAATAATCAGGATGCTGCGCAAACAATTTTCAAAACAAGTAGAAACACACAAGCGATTATAAAAGAGAATATCAATATAGTAAAATATTAGCAAATGAAATCGGACATAGCTGTCCTAATCAGTACCGTAATCACCAATAGCATGGGTCAAACCTTTGGACTGAAAAGAGCCTCGTGATAATTATAAATGGATTGATTGTGGTAATGCTTGCACACGTGAGTAATCGTACTTTTTGGCATAAGCGCTTCCAACTTTGGAGTCAAAACTTGTGTTTCTACATAATGCACTTTGAAATTGTGAAGACCTCTGCTCTCAGCAGAACAAGGCAGCTATTTGTGTTCATTTCAGTCCATTCAGAGGACAGCACCATTTTACTTTAAGTAGGTTTGTGTTCTTTCTTGTTCTATTATCCTTTTAATATATGGAAATTAAAAAGATCATTTAAACCCAAAGTATCTATATACTGTTTGAGTACAAAGAAACATAATGCAAAGACTCAATACATTTTCCTCCTCCATTCGCGATTCACAAACAGACAATAAAATGTATTGACTAAACTGTTCACTGGAAAAGAATCAAAGATTTTTGATAATCTCATTGATCAGAAATTCTGTGAAGCATGTTGCTGGTTCAAAGTATGGCTGTATTGTATTGCAATTAAAAACATTATTTCAAGATGAAAGAAACAAAACTTGTGTTGGTATACAACTTCCAGAAAGTTTCTAAAGTGGGAATTTGAAGTCTTTACACACACAAACACACACACACACACACACACACTTCCCAGCTTGACTGCCCTTGGTTGTTTGCTGAGAAGTATTTGTTATCTGATACCTCAGTTCTCCCAGCAGGCAGGGGGATACTTCACTCAGAGCTCCACCCCTAGCCTGTCTGTCGCCAGTATGAGAGAAAAAGGGAGAAATAGAAATCACTTGGAAAGGAACTAGAGGAAAAAAAATAAGGGCACAGAAAATGGAGCTGCAATAACTTTCTTTCTCCAAGGTAAAATGATGGAGATTTGCTTATTTTTTTCCTTCCCTTTAAAATATGTCTACTTCTTAATTTGTTAAACCCTGTATTTCAGGGGAAAGAGGAGAGCTGGTAACATGGCGTCAGATCCTAAAACTTTGCAGATTTTACTGTTGTTAAACTGAATGTAACTGAATAACGTGGCTAAGATCTAAGCACAGGCCTGTGCATGTAGAACTTTCCAAGGCAGCATCTGCTGCTAAGATCATTAATTTCTAGGATTTGAGTTAAATCATGAAACAATAAAGTTTTAATACTGGAGTTGTAGAAAATTCCTAACATTCATAGTGGGTTTGGAATAATGTGGATAGGGAAAAATGTTTTTTATTTTTAAAAAAGTATACGTCTGTGGAGAAGGAGAGATTTTGTGCTGAAGCATAGGTTTGAAATATGCATATAAAAGGATTGTGTTTGAATGGTATTAGGGTTTCTATTCCAGACAGTCAAGCAAATTGTGTAATGTTTATCTTTCAGTATCTTTAACCCAATCTAAAAGTGCAATTCTGTCCTCATGATGGGAAGCAATTAACGTATAAAACAGAGAATAGTATGTGTGTGTTGTAAATATGATCTAAAAGAGCTTTGAGAACCCAAAATGCAGTTCAGAAGATGCAGTGCACTGTAATTAGGGGTTTCAACTACTTTATTGACCAAGCCTTACGACCCATATAAGCACCTGGAGTGAAAAAGTTTATGAAGTTTTAACTTGTCCCTTACTATGCCAAATACAGAGAAATTGAGGCATAAACAGAGAATTATTTTTCTCTCCATTTCTTTCAGCCTTGTAAAAACCCTGTCTTAAATTTAAAAGCTGACTCCCCCCTATCCCCCTTCCCATCTTCCCCACAGCATTTCTATGAAATGTTTGTGTCATTGTGAGTTTAAAGACTAGGGAAGTGCAATGAGTGGTAAAAAATGGCAACAAGAAAATATTTTGGTTACTTTTATGAAAATTAAATATTTCTTACCTTTCCTTTTTTCTTCATCTTCTCTTAGGCCACCACTAAGTTTTAATTTAGAGGGCATCCTCTATTCTGCTTTTGTCCACATAAAAAGCATTTTTGGCTGCTGAAAATAGCTCCTGTGAAAATAGAAGCAGAATCGGCAAAATTGTTCCTAAAATCACTCACACTTTTACTTTCATTCTTTCACTTGGTTGAATTAATACAGAAAACACTCGGGTGAAAAGACAAATTTTGTGCTAAAAGTATTTGAAATCTGAGCAAAACAGGAAAGGCTAATAATCTTGCCCTTGAGGTTTTTTAGCAGTTTCATGAGATAGGCATGAATGTACTTACAGCTGCACATCTTGATACTGGAGAGGATATTAATTAAGCCAAAGGTAATATTTGTTGGTTAGTTGTATCACTAAGTGCGCAATGATCCGTTTTACCTCAAAAAAGCCTGATACCAGCTTTGCACCTGTGTTACTTTGTGGACCTCAGTGGAAACACTCCACAGTACTTACATCAATTAGAAAGAAAAGTCATGCTCTCAAGCAGCTCATATGTATGTGATTTTGAATAACAGGAATATTATTGCTAGTACCACTGTGCTGGAAAATGGCATGTGGCAATAATGGCAGTGGAATGTATTTGTCTTTTGGAATCAATTACGGTTATAACTAACAGTAATTATGTATGGGCTTGGTCCTCAGAGGCATTTTCACCTGCTTCTCTTGTCCCAGACTATAGATGCACTTTTTTCATTCGGTCTAGATAGTTTGTTGAATCATGAGAACCTTTTTCATCAATTTTGAAAGTGACAGCCCCTGCCGGCCAGAAGTATCCGTGTAATCAATGGAGGGCTAGTTTAGGTATAAACATTATGTATGCATACAGGGACTGTAGGATGCATTTACTCCACTGCAAGTGAAATGACAGACAACTAGGGTTGCATTGTCAGTTGCTTCTTTCCTTTTTCTTTCTGTTTTCAGCAGGAAAAAAACAATTATTTGTTTAAAGAATAAAATCCTTTGATGCCACCTATTAAAAATCTTGCCCATTTGTGTTATAGTGCAGTTCTGTGTAGTTCCATCCCAGCATCACTGGGGAATGGGTGTAGCCCAGAGAAGAATTTGGCCCCTTGTGTGAGCTATACTTTCAGTGTTTCCACTATTTAGGGCTCAGTTTGCTAAAAATAGTTTTCCTGTGGTTTTGGCTATGGAGCCGCAAATACAACTGCTCAGTGCATGGCTATTGTGGATCTTAGTCCTAATTCTGCTGCTGAAAGCGGTGGACTTCCAACTCAGTTTTGTCAACAGATTGCTATAATTAGTGTGATGCTGCATGTTAGACCTCCCCACCGTCCTGTACATGGAATGTGTCCCACCCAAATGTCAGACACTCTCAAAGCTGAACATGCTTAGGCAAGAACATTGGCATTGACACTTGGGAATGGGGAACTCTCAGAAACTGGCAACCTCTCTATAGCCTTGTACGGTAGAAGTCTGATGTAATGCTATAAACTAAGTGGTATATAGATGAGTAAATCTGTAGTACTACAATTAAAAAACAAGGCTCTACAAAGCCAACCTGGAACTAATAAAGGACACAGAACCTCATCCTGAGAGATGCAAGATGATAACAGTGTGCAAAGTTAACAGTGATGTGGGATTAATTTCCATTATGCAGTACATCTTTCTGTAACATCTTATCATGATGCAGCATTTTTGTTATGGATGACTTCTGAGCCTAGTGGTCACGAACTGCTCATAAAAGGCAGAAAAATAGTAACTCCCTGCGTTTTATTACTGGTGGGTCTCAAAATTTCTATGTAGTATTATTATGATAAAATGGGATGGTGGTATTGGAAAGATCGAGAACCACAGATTTCCAGTAATAAGTGAGAATACAACTTACTTCTATGCAACTGAAACAAAGATGAGCATAAAATGAGGGATGTTCTAGATAAATGGCAACCGTGAGGACATTCTAAGGAATAAGACCATTTACATTTTCTTCTACTTCTCCCTCTCTAAATTAGGGTATTATTTCATGTTAAGTAATTGGCATATCATTCCCCTAAATTTTCAGGAATATTTTCTGCTTTTCACAGGATCTAGTTATCCAACTATACATATTTTAGACAGGTCAGAATCTATTTACAGGTTTTAATATTAACTCTCAAATCTCAAAAGTATCTTTTCAATATTCAAATGGTCTTCTTGTTGGTAGCTTCTCCTGGGATATATATTCTAAACTTGTGTACCGTTTTCTCTTCTTGTAGCTGTGATTATCATCTCTGCGCATAAGACTCCCAGACTCACTTTTCTACTCTCTCTCTGCTCAGTTTTGCATCTTGAGCTGCCTTTCTGACATATCAAACAAGACATACCAAATCATCAATGTTTTTGTATTCTGTACAGCATGGGGAACAATTTTAGATGCTCAAATGATAACAGTAATATTGATCTTGCTTTAACATCTCTTGTTTAGAACATTTTCACTGATCTCAGTGCTTAACTTTTTTCAGGTGATTAAGAAAAACTGTGGATATAACAATATTCACAGATATTGACTTTTCTTTTCCTCCGCTGTCCAGCAACTTTATATTAATATCCAGCACATCTATAACACCAAATGAGTTATTGTTGCTGTCCTCCTTTCCCATACTGTCCAATGTCTATCAACATTAGTCAGTAAGAGGATGACAACAACAATATGGAAATATTATACAGCTGAGGTATCAAACTTGCCGCAGGCCCTTGGTTAGATAGGGACTGCAAGGGCATGGCCCAGGTTGGATCTGCGGAGCTAGCAGCAACTGAAGTGGGGCCATATTCTGGCAGCGGCACAGAGCTGTGTTTGGGAAGCAGCATGGGTCTGGGACCAAGTAGCAACAGGGAGCTGCATTCAGGCAGCAATGTGGAGCTATGTTTGGGCAGCATAATGGGACCTCCCCAGGTATGTGGTGGTACAGGGCTGTATTTGGATAGCAGCACAGGTCTGGGGGGTTGCTGCAGATGGTCACGTCCATTGATGTTGGAGGCTCCTGAATTCTGTGGCAGGCTATTCCTCCTCCAACTTCTAGTAGTCTGCCAGACTCCTGGCAGGCTGGATCTGGTCTGTAAGCTGTATGTTTGACACCCATATTGTACACTAATGCAGGCTACTTCATGACTCCCTTCTCTTTCAACTTAAGGTAAAGCATGCAGAAGTAACAGTTCTTTCATGGAGCCCTAAGTAATTTTAAACAGGTATTTCTAAATAATTTGAGGTTCTGTTCCACAAAAGCATCCATGTTATACCCCAAGACTATGAACTCAATAAGACAGTGTCCCACAGTGGCCCATAATTCACCATGTACCTTTGGGAATAAACACTTAAATATTCTACTCCGTATTTTGAAACTGCTTTAGTCTTTTTCTTCCTCCATATGTTCTGTGTTGTACTAAATCTCTGCTCTATGTTCTGCTTGTGAGACAGCCACCTGAGTTGCCCTTTGGTCTTCTCATACTGCTGCAAATAGTGAGATTATCTACAAAGACCCAACTTCCTCCACCCACCTTTGAACTCTTCCAAAATATGACTGTGTGCTTGGATATACAGCAGGTCCTAGTGAAGGCAAGGCTGGCTGTACTGTGGCCACCTGAATCCACAGACATGCTTCCAGGCCTGGAAGTTGCTCCAGGCTCATCCTCAGAGCCCATTTTTGAGCCTTCAGCCTTTGGTAAAGACATTTGCTGGCTAATTTCAAGGTCATGTTAGAAGATTTGGATGGGTGGAGCATGCTCAGCACTTCCCCCATGGCACCAGCTGCTACAGTGTGTTTCAAGTGGGGGTTCTAACACTTTAACTATTTTTAAACTCGTTTTCCTCTTACCAGCAATTTAAAGGTTCAGTTAAGGCAATCATTTTAAGAGTCACAGGAAGATCAAGGTTTCATAATTATTTTCCTAAACCATTTCCTTGTATTTATGTATTGTATTTAGTTATCAAACTTAGAGGCTAGAGAGACGACACCTTTGTTGTGGTATAATTTACATCACAGTAGTGTTAAATAGGAGCTGAAATTAGGGAAACTTTGGCCAATCCAGTGGAAAATTGCGCCTGAAAGACTGAGGGATAAGTTGCACCAGTTTACATGTCACGGACATCTGTCCATGTCTATCCCAGGACATCCTTTTGCTAAGGGTTTATCTGTCACTTAGGCGAAGTACAGACAGTCAAAAAGTCTAAGGCTGAATCAATTCAATCTTTACAAATTAGTCTAAGCTGCGTAGATTGAACTGATAAGCAAGTGAACAGACATTCACTTTTGATTCCAGAAACGTGGCCACATGCCTGCAGTGTCCCCGGCCAGAGGCTGGGCGGCGCTAGAGCACACCTCCCTGCTGGGCTGGAGCAGACAGCTTGGGTCAAGGCTGGCCAGCCCACCCTGCAGGGGTGAGTTTTGTGGGGGAAGTACAAAGCAGCCTGGGATGCTGGAGAACTGTGAGTTAACTTGAATCCAGGACAGAAGTCCAGTACACTGATTTAAACTTAAATCAGCTAACTCTGATACTATATCCATCCAGATTTGTCTTAAACTGGTTTCAGCCATTTTGAAAATAGTTTATGTGCACTGAATTTCTGTTGTGTTACAGATTTGAACTGGTTTTCCATCACTTGTACTGGTATTATTGGTAAGCACAGTAATAACCACAACTGTGCCCTGCAGCAGTTGTATATCTCTCATTCTGTGATCTCAGTGGAAATTATGTCTGGTGTACACATTCAATGTAAATTACACTACGTCATGGGATCATCTGTCTGGACTAAGTTTTTTAGATTCACATGTACATGTTGGGACAAGCTGGGACAACAGTGGTTGGGTCAGAAGCACCAGCTCACCATGGAGCAAGCAGGATTTTTTCAGCCCTAAAGGTTACCGCCCCCATGCTCCAGATTGTATCTCAACAAAGTTATTAGCCATACTTGGGACAAGGCTATTAGGTGTACTTGGGACAACTTACCTGATTGAACCCCTCTGGGGAGCTTAGGTGCCCCTTTGCCTCCTATCCAGATTACAGCAGGATCGAGGAAAGAACTAAGAGCCTAGCTGCTCTGACTGTGGTTCTTTGCTTCCATGCAAACCTGTGTTTAGATGCCTCGGTAATTTTGGAGTCCAAAATGAGGTGCTAGATGGGTTTTGCAGCTGGTGGGGCGAAGTGTTCTGAATTGCTTTTTTGCATTTGCTTACATAAATTCTCCCTAAGTCTCATTTTTAGTAGCCAAAGATGACTCTTAGCATCTTGCCCAGAGACTGTAAACAATGCTAATAGGGATAAGATTTGAAAGACAGATATTTCAGGTTTCTGTTCCCATTGCTAAGGCTATGATAAGTTATTAAATACTGCACAAGGGAGCAGACCTGATCTAGACTGATAGGCTGAGGTGTTTTACTGCTTTTTTTTTTGTGTGCCACTGCTTCTGTAGGGGTTGTAAGAACGTATGAAACTTGACTTCACTTGCATAATATGTTATTTCTGCCATCCTGTTGACTGGAAGGAGACCAGCTGCTTATTTATGTTCATCATTTATGTTGCTTGGTTCCAGAACATTTAGAGTATTTCTTTAAAGCAGAGGTGTCAAACATATAGCCTTCAGGAGTCACTGAGCCATTCCCTCCAGTCTGTAGGGCTCCCGGTAGGCCAGGAAATTCAGGGACTGGGACTGCTGCAGAATCTGAGGTATAGGGCCCTTTTGGGCCTGGTTGTCACAGGCAGAGGGACAAGTGAGGGCTGTGCCAACACAGCCCCGCTGACTCTGCAATTACTTGGCCTGCTGTCCTTTACCCTGTGGCTACTTGTTTGCTTCTGTTGCTGATCCTGCCATCCATGCTTATGGCACCACTGGCCTCATCACCTCTGCCACTTGCCTTGTCATCAGGTACAGATCTAGCTGAGGGGATGGGATGAGTTTTACACCCCTGCTCTAAAGAATCATTGCTGAGATGGAAAGTATTTCAAGCACTGCCCCTAACCCTACCTCTAGACTTAAATTAATAACTACATAATTCTTACTGTACCATTATTCCTCCCCCCTCTTTGGACAGCTTTAGGTTTCTTCACCAGCAGCACTGACATTTCTGTAGCAAAATACATCATAATTCTGTATTGTGTGTGTCATTAAATAGTATACAACTCTTTTGGAGCTCTTCAATCAAAGTACATTTTGTTTCATAGAAGTCTAGGAACCTTTACAACTGGCACGTGAACATCTAAAATGCCTGCTGCCAATTTGCTGTTTGTTATTCAGTTTATTAATTAAGCTACACAAAAGGGTTGGAAAAAGTCCAGCTACTTTGTTGTCCCACTTTAAGGGTGAGTGGCCATACCAGAACAATTGTTCACTGGCTAAACTACATCAGCCTGTTCCTCCGCAGTCTCAGTAAATTGCCGGGCGAAGCACAGTATTAGGGAATGACTTGACCACCATGTGGGTCTAGTTGCAATGTGTTGGTGTTGGATCACAGGTTACCGAAGACTTCTAGCTACACTTGAGATGATCTGGAGCCAGGGGCAATTTTGTCTGAATTTTCAAGGTGTTTCAAGCTTCAGTCTCATGTATGAGAGGGGGTTGTTGAAATGCACAAAGATTATTTTTGTGGCGGGTTTTGATTCAGCATCATCTCTAACATTTAAAAGGTATGGTTACTTTTCTCATTTATCTCTACATACTATACTGCCCGCTATATTTCTCTGCGTCTTACTGTTTTTTGCCCCCTCCTAATATATCATGCCATTTACAATGCCCGTTGCGCTTCAACCCACGCGCTCAGCTTGCCGGTGTGAATTGGTGTCGCTACACTGGCTTCAGTATAACACAATCCTGTTACATAACGGGGTCCTTGCTCTGTAGGCAAAACCAAACCATATTATACAGTCAAGCAGCCGGTGCATTGCTGCATTACGATCATCACACAGTCGAGGTGGCTTGACACTTCCCTTTGTGCGCGTATCCGTTCTTCTAGGTAGCTTACAGGAAGGGTGACGACTTGTATTTCAAGGAGTAAGGAGAACTGCAAGGAAAATACAGGATACAACCTCGCTTGGTGGGACGCCGCCCACGGTTGTATTGTTTCTGGTACAAAAATCGCACCCTTGTCTAGCACGGTATTTGCTCGAAGAGCTGTTTTCTTTTTTTCAAACTGTCCCGTATGTTTTTCATTAGCTCCTGTTTTATTAGGCAGGATTTATTCTGTAATTCCTCATCAGCAGCTGAGGTTTTTTTAAAGGCACGTAGATGCAAAGGAAGAGAAATCTCCAGCAAATTGGGCAGAGATGCGAGGGTGGGACCCGTGCCAGCTATTGCAGGGCCATGAGTTGCATTTTGCTCGTAGCAGGGGAGGATTTTGCTGGGTACCAGCATTCAAATAACTGGCAGTGATTTGCTCCATGAGGTGCATACTCCATAAAAGGAGTTGCAAGACAGCCTGGGCCCTCTGTGCAGCCTGAGGAGAAGCATTAGGCGGCTCCAGGCTGAGGACAGGGGGGTTTCACTCGAGCTGTACAAAAAAAAGGTTTTTTCCCCCTTCTTGTTTTATGGCAAATGACACTTGTTGGTGTCTGTCTCGCGCTGCAGGGTTTGGTACCGCTGCGAGGAGACGAGAAGACCGCGTCTCAAGGCTGCGCGCCCAGCACTGAGCTGAGGGAGGCGGCTGGGACTCAGCCCGCCCCCTTCCGCGGCCCCCGGCGCATGCGCGCTCCGCCCCCTCGCGCACATCCGGGTCCTCGTCCGGCCCCTGCCGCCCGCTGCCGCCTTGTCCCCTAGGCGCGGACCAATAAAGTTTTGTTGAGGCCCGGCTCGACTCGGCCTGTGCGGAGCGGAGAGGCCGCCGGTGAGTGGGGCCGGGCCCTTTGTCCTCCGCGGGACAGGCGCGGGGGGCGGGTAGGAGCGCAGCTGAGGCGTTGGGGAGCGTCTCTTTGGAGACGGGGGGGCGGGGGCGTTTCCCTGGAAACCGTGGAGGGGGGGATATTTCCCTGGAGACCAGGGAGAGTTGGGAGGAGTGTTTCCCGGGAGACCGGGGGGGCTCCCTGGAGCCCTGGGGGCATTTCCTTAGAGACCTGGGGGGCTGGAGGGTGTCTCCCTGGAGAGCAGGGGGAGTTGGGGAGGTGGTTTCCCTGGAGACTAAGGGGGGCTGGAGACCTTGTGGGTGGGATCTCCCTGGAGACTGGGGGGACTGAGGGGGGATGTCTCCTCGGAGGCCAGGGGCAGTGGAGGGGTTTCCCTGGAGACCGGGGGGGTGGGTCTCCCTGGAGGGGCGAGGGGGGCATTTCCCTGGGGGCTGGAGGGCATCCCCCTGGAGACGGGGTGTTTCCCTGGAGACTGGGGCAACAGATTGGAGACCGGGGGGGATATCTCCAGGGGGGTATGGGGCTTTGCTTGAGGGATTGGTATGATGCCCCCCGCCCAAGCATATGCCAGTGCCTCCAGGGAAGCACAGGCTCGTGTGCTTGACCCGAGTCAGGAGTGCACGGCTGCCAAGGGAGGGGCTGGGGTTGGGGTTAGCCCTTGATCCTATAGCTCTTTGCTGCCAGGGTTGTGGTTTCTTCCCTGTGCCCCATGCTCCTCCTGCCTCAGATGTGCCTGGCATCCACCAGTGGCCTCGCAGCCCTGGTCCTAGCTGGGCAGCTCCCACGGGTGTGTTGGACCTGGGAACGTGAAAGAGGAAGCGTGGGCCAGTGGGGAAGGCACAAGATGGGCAATCAAGTGACCCGTGGCCTCCCCCAGGCCTGGGACTTCCCCATGCCAATGTAACCAAGTTACGGAATTAGCCTTGCTGTGTTTCAGTTCTCCCTGTGTCTCAATCGGCAGTTTTTCCATTTCTTTTTCAACTCAAGGCACCCCTGGATGGATGTGAGATGGCCCTTCTTAAACTCAAAGCCTCTCTCAGAAGATGCCACCTCTGAGTCTCCACATCATGTTTGACTACAGGAAAATACCAGAGCAGCTCTTCTGTTGCGAAGAACTTGGAAAGACCACAGCAGGTCAGAGTGGTTTTGACACAATGGATTCTTCTTCAGAATTTCTGGGTTTATCTTGCGAATCACATTTGTACACCTAACAGTGCAAACCTTGCATAGCATCCCAGGGCGCTCTTGAAAGGATCTCTAGGCACCCAATTGAGAATCACATATCCTCCCCGTCTCCCAGAGGCTTAATTTACTCGTCCAATTTACTCGTACATTTTAAATTTACAGTCTCTTAAGTGGAAGACATCCTGTAAAAGGGTGAAGATTGTACATAATGGCCAGCTTGGAGATGTGGCCCACTGTTATGAGGCATCAGAGAATAATAAGCGAAGTTTGCATTACTGTGCTGTCTTTCCCTGTTGTCAGGGGGAACCTTGGATGACCTGGTGTAGATAAAATGTGTTGCTGTTCTTCTTTCACTCTACTGCAGTGATTCTGGTACCGCAAGACCCTTTCAAGGGTGCTGCAGGGTGCCACAAATTATAGTCACTGTTAGGCGTTGAAAAACATGATTCGCAAGGTAAACCCAGACATTTTCAATAGGAATCTACAGTGTCAAAAACATTCTGACCTGTTGTGGTCTTTCTAAGGTTTTTGTTACAGAAGAATTGCCTTATTTTTTCTGCAGTCAAAAACGCAGTGGAAAGTTAGAGCTGACACTTTCTGAAGCACCTTGAGTCTACTGAGGGATACCTTAAATCTAAAAAAGCTGAGAACCGCTTCTCTACCAGAACTATTTACACTTACCTCCCAAGTATTTAGCCATTGTGTTTGGTATGTTAAAAAGTGAAAACGAAGAGAAGAATTATTCAATGTATATTTCTCGTAATGAAGTAATGATTATGAGAACCTTCTGTTCATAAATCCTATAGTTTTTTCTCATAGCTAGCATCTGAGTTCCACTTTTTTTGTTGTTTTTCAATCTTTTCTTCACACTTTCCCTCTCCAACCATAATTGTCAAATGGTCTGATGCTCTTCTGTAGTTGACAACCAATGGTGATGGAAGATAATGGAAAAACTTGTAATTTCAGCAGAGTTGTTTCATAATTAGTACTGTTTTTGAAAACATAAATATGAGATTAAAATAAACACTTGGTTTGGTTGCTTGTAATCTGCTGCTAGGTTTAGTATCTTTATCCCACAGGAAGACAGTAGTGGTTCTGTTTTTATCTCACCTGAATTAAACTTCTGTTGGGTATGGCCTGAAATCACTGTTAAGTGCCTCAAGGCATTTATTTTTGAAAAAAAAATCTACCCAGTGAGGTAACTTGTTCAGAAAATGCTGGTTTGACCTCAGATATAGACATAATGCACCACAGATGAAGAACTCATTAATGAATGCAGAGTACACCGGGTAAACGATGTGAGTAAGATAAAATAGAGAAGGGATGGAAAGAGAGAGGAACTTTTCTCCTCTTGGGGAAGCTTTAAATGAGCTAAGAGTGCAAGGATGCAATGACAGAATGTTGCCAGGGTAGAGATGGAGCTAAATTGCTGTTTTAGTAAGTTTTGCATTTGAATACTATGTGAGGGAGTTTACAGGTTCTTCTGAATTTTAACCTGTGACTGAACCTGAAGGAGAGGAAGTTGAGCCCCTAATCTTTTGGTTTCTTGTTTTTGCTTTGAAGTCAGATTTCAAATTGTGTGTCTTGCATAAATGACCTGTTCTGCTATCTTCATATTGATGATAAAGTACAATCTGACTGTTCAGAATTGTTCTTGTACTCTTCTCAAGACAAATGTTACTAATAGTTTATTAAATGCATTTCAAGGTTTTTTTGGACAGTGTTTGAAAGTTAGGCTGTTGGCATTGCTAAGATCTTGCAGAGAACTACATCTTTTATTTCAAGAAGATGTAATTTATAAATGGTTGCTTATAGATTTTGTTGTTTAAAGGCGCGTTAAGTAAAACTTGTGTTATTTTGTAACAGCTCTTTTATTTGCCCTGTTTTGGAAGCAATTGCATAGATATACAATTGTCAAAAAGGAAGCATATTATGGTTCCCCCCAAACCACTACACTGTTACTTTGGGATGTCATCTGGTTTAAAATGCAAGCCAGTGCAAAGGTTTCCCAGTGGTTGTAATAGCTGTTACAGAGAACAATTAAATTGTGTGTAAGGCTTTCTTAAACATGCTTCCTTCTCACGTAAACTGCTTCTTCAGCAAGCTTTTGTAGTGAAGAAACCCACTCATGCTCAAACCAAGCAATAGTCATTCTTATCCTGTAGAATAGTGTGGTTCGTGGCTAGCATAGATAAGTAAAATAACTACTTTGGCAGTGTTGAGTGAAGTTGTAGCCTTGTGGCTGAGGAAATATGCAAGAGACCATGATTTTTTTGTGATGCCTTTTATTGGATCAACTAACTGCATGGTTGGGACATACAAGCTTTTGAATGTGATGTATTCTTAACTACTTTTAAATGACTTGTGCATATAATTGTATTAAAACTAGGAGTATCACAGTTATCAGCTTAATTACAAATATCTCTTTTGTACAGGCCACTTCTGCAGTACTCTTAAAACCAAGCAGAAAAGTTTGGCTGGCACTTCAGTAGGCTTGACCAGTGGAGATTGGCAAGGTCTGGGACATTGTCTGCCAAGTCTGTATCCCTGCCCCCAAGATTGAGCTTGCCAGGGACTGTCACCCTTGACAGAGGATCTTTGTCAGACTAGTTGCTACTGATCCACCAACTATGAGGTAGTGTCTCTGAATTCTGGGTCAGTGGATGTCACAAACGGACAAAGCCAGAATACTTTGTCATTAACTCACTCTATGCAAGGAAGAGAGAGAGATTAGTGTGTTACTGTTGTCAGTCTTCTCTCCAAATCCTGCAGCATTCGTAAATTTGTCAGAGCTTTAATGCAGTCCAGCTGCAACTTTTTTGTGTATTTCTTGTTTTCAAAGAAAAGTTTTTATGACGGCATATAAAGTTTCTGCTCTCTGTTGAGATTTTGATTATCCTGATGTCCAGTTCACACTTCCCATGGGTCCTAGTGAAAGTATTGTACTTCATTTAGCTGCATATGTACAATAACTTTAAACTTTAGGATAGGTTCACATAACTTGATTATTTTTTTCATATATTTCAGGTCTTGTAAGAAGTACTGGCATGACAGACGTGGAGAATGTCTTCCATTTTTCCACAGAACAGGTATAGCATTAACTGAAGTTGGGAAGAGTTGCACCCTTTTACTGCACGTGGTTTGGCCCGTTTGTGTGGCATTTCAATTTTGAAAGATTGCCTTTTAGTCATCCAGGTAGTTCAGTCTAAACAACCATCCAGCCATTGATTCCTGTCTGTTAAAAATGGCAACGGGGGCATTGGTTTGTGCTGTTTTAATCGGTGACTTTCTCACATAGGTCTTTGTTATTTGAAAGTTGGCTTTCAGTTGTAGATACTTGCTATAGGTAAAAGGTACTGAGTAACTTAAACATGAGCCAGGGTAATGTTTGACGTTCCAGAAGCAGATCGGGAATTTTTCAACAAACCCTTTTGCTTCGGAAGGTGCTGACTTGTTGAAACTAAAACTTTAAATGAAAATTTATGGCTTTGACAATACTTTTGTTGGGGTGGTTTCTGGTGTCTTAAGATGAAATTTCTGGTTGGTATGGCAGAAAGGATGACGGTTCCCAGGATAGCCAATGACCAGATGATTAGTTCTCCCAAGTTCTAGCCAAGTGCCATAGATTCGGGTCCCTCCTCTTCCTGAATCTCCTGTATTCCAGGCAAGTGTCCTAATCTAGCAGGCCCAGCCTGCTGTGTGTGCGCCACAAGTCGCACGGACAGCCTGTGTGTGGCACACAGCAAACTGGGGGGTAGACAAGCAGCACAGTGGCAGATAGGACAGAAAGCAGAGGCTGTGTGGGAAGGGATTGCCTTGCATGGGAGCAGTACTCGGTGAGGGTGCTAGACTAAGTTGTGGCAGGCCTACCAAAAAAGTTAGCTCCCATCCTAATCCATAACCTGCTCCAGGTTATTGACTTTCCTTGAACGGAAGGGAGGTGTCTCACAAAGGTTTTCAAAAGGACTCTGTTTTGTTTTGCTGCAGCCCAAAACAAAATCTTGAAATCTTGTAAGGTATTTTCAAACCAGAATTCTTTTTTTCAGGCAAGCATGAATGCCGAGTTTTCATTGCTGTCACATTGAGTTGAGGATGTTCACTTCTTTTGGAAAGCGAAACCTTCAGCATTTCTGAATGTGAATCTGAGTTCTGGCAGGGAGCTCGCGCTTTCCAGGTCTGACCTTTTCTGAAATGTAAAGGCTGCCATTGTACTAGGTGCTGATATACTTGCTCTACACTGCCTTTAGTCCTGAAGTTTGCATGACTGTCTTCATTTATGTATGGAAGCCCGCGATTCAAAAGGATTGTTCACTAACCCATTCCTTCAAGGGTGCCCTTACTTTTTATGCTGTAGTCCAAAAGTTTCCAAAGTGGCCAACATGTATGCTGGTTAAGAATGTTAATCAAATGCATATGTCACTTAGACTTTTAAAAATGAAACTTTATAGACAATTTTAAGTGATATGCAAGTGGGGAAATAAAAAGAACATATATTGAAATGGAAAGGAGGGTTTTGAGGTTGTTCATAACTTTTGTGTTTAAGTTGGCTATTTTAGATTAGGATGTTTTTCAGTTTCTATTACTTTCATGTTTACTAAAATATATTGCTTTGCATGGGAAGTTTGAGTAAAAGTAAGGAATTTCAAAGGTAATATGAAAACAATTGTCAGCTAATATTTGAGTAGAAATTCAGTTGGCTGAAACTAAGGCCAGCTTTTAAAATACTGTCTGAGTTCCAAAGTGGTAGTTTGCAAATAGATTCTACCTTCATTTTGTATCCATTTTTTTTTTTTAAATGTCAGGTGGTTTTGTGCTTACACAACATGTAGATTTGGTATCCCTAAGGGGAAAAAACTTGATAGTCTCACAGTGGATCCTAGCACAAGTCTGGCAGTGCAGCCTTCTGTTTACTGTGCCATTAAGCATTCCTTAATAGTGACCTGGAATTAAACCACCTTTGTGTGGGAAAGTTGCTTTCTTTCAACGACTATTCAATCCTTGATGCGTCTGATAGAATTGAACAGACAACTTTTCTGCTGTATGTCCTCAAAGACAGACCCAACTGAATGCATATGCATTCTCTGTAGTGTCCACTAGTATCCCACACGTTTCCTGCGAGCGAACACTGATGGAGTGAAGAGACTCTTGTTGAAACTAGGTGAAGTGGTAGTTGCCTAATAATTCCAAAGGCTATATTATTAAATAGAAATGCACCACATTGCAGTTCGGAAGAGAGGAGTGAGCTCATAATAAAAACGTTATGTCTATAATGTCAATATGTGAATGTTTAATATAAAGGATGTCATCTCCAGGCATAAAAAATATATAAAAGGATTTGAGTCCAATTATGCTGTGCACTGGGAAGTGCTTGCACAGTACACATCTCTTAGCAGACTTATCTGCAGAGATTCTGCTTAAAACTGTTGAGCTGTGTTGGTAGTTCTAGTGGGCGGCCTGTTTATATTTTGAAACTGAGTCAGTCTAAGTTGCTTCTAATTACAGGCAAGAACATTCATTGTTTTAGATTGGAAATTGTCATTGAAATCCCTGTGTATTTGTGTCCTTGCATTTTTAAAACAAAAATCTGTCCAATAGGGAGAGGCTGGTGCTGATGCTTCGGCAGTATTACAAAACTCAGTAAGCTGCCCTCCGCCCAAAATAATTGCCTGCCCCTGGTTTAGTGGCATGCTATGGGTTTACTACTGCCAGCGATACTGGGAATTCACAGGCCATGGTGTTATCTACAGTGAATTGTTGGCAAGTGAAAACCTAAACCCATCAGTTACGTAGGGATTTAGAGACAAAGCACCCTAGCTATAAAGACAAGCTTCTTGACTTTTTTTTTTTTAATGAACGTGCAGAGGTTTGAAAACATCACCAAAAAAGACTTGAACATGTAAAGGGTCTTGATGCCCGTCTTGCTGGGGTCATCTGATCCCAGCAGTCTTTCCTGCCCAGCACAGGGGGCTAGACCTGATGATCTGTAAGGTCCCTTCCAGCCCTTAACAACCATGAAACTATGAAATGAGCCTACTGAGTTTATCCATTTATGAAATTTTCTTCACCTGCTCATAAGCGGGGGGGAAAAAAAATCTCATGGAATCAGAAACACGAATTGCTTAATCTTGGTGGAGATGCGTCTATCAGTTGTCAGGCATATAGTACCTGGAAGACTTGCAATAATGCTTCTCATTACTCTGTCTTTCCTTGATAAGTGAAACTTAATCTGCAAGTTCTGCTGATAACCAACTTTGTTTATATTTAGCTGCTCTGATGAGGTATGAAGAAGGGTTTCAAACAATGGACTTGTTCACACAACGTGTTTCCTTCCATGTGCTGTAGTCATAAGGAAGAACTTGTAATGTAAAATTTAAGTCTGCCACAATGTCTCGTTCTGATACGGAATTGAACTTCCCTTTGTATTCAGTAACTAAAAGCAATCTGGGTGTCCTTTACCACATTTTTAACTTGTGAGTAGAATATTGCATCTTGTGGTGTATTGAAATGCTATTTTTCACATCTAAAAGTAAATAAATAAAGGAATAACCTGGGAGTTAAGCTGCATTCTTAAATAGCCATGTAAGGTATATACTGGGGAAAAAAATTGTTCTATTTTATTTGCTTGGTTAAAAACCATAACCAGTTTGCACTTGTGAAGAGATAATAATGTCTAGGGTGACTGTCCTGACAAATCTGCTGTTGTCTGGGGAGGCTGTTAAGGGATTCACATGTAACATTATGAAGGAAGTGCTACAGTTTAAAGTTTATCTCTGAACATATAAAGGCATACCTCATTTTATTGCGCTTTGCTTTATTGCGCTTCGCAGATATTGCGTTTTTTTTTAAATTGAGGCAAGACCCTCCACCAGCAAAAAGATTGCAACTCGCTGAAGGCTCAGATGATGGTTAGCATTTTTTAGCAATAAAGTATTTTTTAATTAAGGTATGTACATTGGTTTTTTAGACATAATGCTATTGCACACTTAATAGACTACACTGTAGTGTAAACATAACTTTTATATGCACTGGGAAACCAAAAAATTCGTGTGACTCGTTTTATTGCGATATTCACTTTATTGCTGTGGTCTGGAACCGAACCCGCAATATCTCCAAGGTATGCCTGTAATCTCTTTGGTTGTGACAAAATATCCCACCGCAGTTACAACTAATTGTAATGACTTTGCCCTTTTAGAAAAAGTCAGTAGCTTTTGAACATGGCTGGTCTATTGAGTTATCCTGAATACTGTCCTTGCATGAAACAGAAGTGGAAGGCTATAAGCGTAGTATATGTAGCTTCATTGTAAACTTTAAAACTATTTAAAAAAAATCAATTTTAGGTGGAAAACATGGTTTAGAAAAAGGGGTTCCAGGAATGTTTTGTGACATAAAACTACCCACAGAAATAGTCAGGTTTCAGTCTACAAGGAAAAACAATAAAACTTTTTTTTGCATTCTGTTTCTTGTATGAAGTAGGGTTTTAACCTTTCAGTATTGCACTCTGGCTAAATGGAGTTTTTCAAGCACTTATTATGAAAGCAGAATTCACAGTACCATTTAAGCTGCTGGAAGTCTTATTGATCTTTCTACTGGCTCTTAAATGCATTTCACTTTTTCTTTCTGTTAAACGATGACAAGGAAGTCTGATCGTACTATCAGGTGGCTAGAATTGATTTATGTTGTGCAAATTATATAGATCTGTAGAACTTTCTTCTTAGGTGTAGTTTGTCCTGCTAGAAATTCTATTTGCTTCCTCATGTTTTATGAAGTTAGAAGTTAAGTATCCTACTAGCAAATTTGATACAACTAACTCTACACTTGTCATTGCATATTCGAATCAGTTTGACTACTGTCTGCATACTGCTTTGAGAACACACTTTGGATAAAGCTGCTGAACTTGTAAATCCCTGAGTCTGTTCTGCAGTTCATAAATTCCTTTTCAGTGTCCATTTATGAAAATCAATGTAAGGTTGCTTGCTAGGGAATCTCTTTCCCAAAGGAAAAAGAACTTTCCTTTTTGATAATACAGACATCCCAAAATGTTGCATCAAGTTTGGATTAAAATATCTGGTTTAGCAGATTTGTGAGCCATATTTTGGTGTAGCAAGAAGGGAATAATAAAATAAGACTGAAATGTATCAAATTCTACAGATTCTGACTCCTGATAGAAGCTTTGCTTTTCTTCACATACCACTCAAAGGGTGAGGATGATCTCTCTCTCTTTTTTTTTAATGCATACTCACGTAAGCTCCTTTAAGATCTTTTTAAGAAAACCAGCGTGGGTGTGTATACAGCGATAGTTAAATAAAATGTTTTTCCAGAATGATCATCTTCAACAGTTTTGTAACATAGCCGCTGTTGACAAGTTCTTAAAGAAATGGGTGAAGGATTTGCTTTGCAGTCTTAACTGTTCTGAGATGTTGGAATGGGTATGGCTGTTTTTGCAAACATGTCTGAAACCATCACCTTCTGTTGTAACATCTTAGGGATATTCATTCTTCTTGTTTTGCAAGCTTATGATTGAGCTTTCAGAGCAGACTCAGAGTTTCAAGACAGTGATGTTAGCCTCAGAAAAACTTACAGAAAAAAACATGCAGTCATGTTTAGTGAAAGAGGTTTCTAACAAAATTCTTTCAACACTTGTCCGGCAGGTGCTACTTGTTCTAACACACATCTTTATGTTATATAAACGTCTTTGTGTGTGAATAAATGCCCCTTGCACACGATATTTATACAGCAACTGTGTCAAATGTTGCTAAGTAGAACTAAAACTAAAAAGCTTTTGAATCCAATGGATGTGTATTACACCATGATTACATACTGAACAAAACTACTTCTGATTTGTACATGTTATTTGCTGGACAGTGCCAGGTAAATATGGTAATCAATGGAAAGATGAGATGGAAATAATTTAGAAGTTTAATTTCAAGACACTTGAACTGTTCTCGTAGGTATTCCCAATGCATGTATGCAGTAAGGTAACCCATTTAAGGTATTTTTGTGTGCACTGCTTGCCACTCAGTAACTTCAGCATGGAATGGATAAGAGGGTAGCTCTTATACTTTAAATAATGTTAAAGCAGACTTCAGGCTTTTGCTCTATTTTCCCTATTATTTCTGCTGAAAATACTAATTGTTTGACCCTTTCTGTGATGTTCTGCATGGGCCTATTCATCTTAGTGTGGTGAGCAAGGGCTGAGATCTTGGCACTACTGAAGCTCTATTCTATTTGTTGCCTTTGCCATTGACTTAGTCCTTGGGGCAAAATCAACGAAAGTACTTCTATACCTTTCTAGGATAAATTACTATTTATAAGGAAGCTTGGAAATGGAAATTAGGAATGAGCTTGCATCTGAGTGGTACACAAATTTGTAACGTGTTAATTTGGATTGAGTAGCTTTCACTTGTGCAAGAGAATAGCCTTAGTTTCAACTTTTTGCCTAATTTAGTTGTTCTAGTGCATTTCCTGTCATTTTGAAGGCTGCACCCATGGAAAAGATTTTTGTATGCGTGATCTGAAACCAAGATATTGTGAACCAACTTCACACTTAATATGCATGTTAGTAGGCATGTTCTTCAAGTAAAAAAAGAAAGTCATTGATGTGTTTGCTGGGGGTTTGGTTTTGTTATACTTCCTGCTTTTAACATTTGCATAGATAAGCTTCCTTTCTGACAGTTGTATGTAATGTTCCCCCCAAACCTTTACATTACTACTCGGTAGTATTTATTGCAGTACTGCATTCAGTAAGTGCTGACTGAAGTAATAGAAGACCTCTTTCTTTCATTTCTTTTCTCATTTTGGTATTGTAATGAGCATTTAAAAGTAAGTAAGATGCTTCTAATGAGAATTACCATTAATTCCCCCCACCTTCCCAGTTTAAAATGCCTTGTTATGTTGGGAGAATTACCATAGCTTTCAAAATGATGCTGTAGGATAAGGCCATTTGTAGTAACTGTCTGTTCCAAATCCCTTTTCCTTTTG